>NC_054387.1:111271926-111638176 GCF_017654675.1 Xenopus laevis | reverse complement strand
AAATTGCAAAGTGGAGAGCTACTGAATGAAAGCTAGATAACTCAAAAAACACAAATAATAAAAAAGTGATTACCAACTGCAAATTATGTCCCTTTCTACATTGTTTCAAGGTGAACAACCCCTTTATTAATGCCTGCAGCCAAGGATCAACTGGAAGAAAAATTGGACTTTTTGTCAAGTTATACGTAGAATCCGTGCCATCAGCCAAGGCTTTAATCATGATATAATACTCAAAGATCCATGGATATCTTGTAAATGATATCTTTATAAACAGTGTTTTTGACGTCATAAGGTCTATCCATGCCCAGTGATACCATTTCTGCCACAACTTGTGTATTACAATAAATAACCCATAAAAAGTTCATAGTTGTGAACAGCCCTCCCTCACTCCCCACCCACCCAAAATCTGCATCTGTTTAATTACCTGTTAAACAAAACCAGGCAGATTCTGCTGTATGTTGCATTTACAGACACTGTTATTTTAAAGGAGGGCTTAATGTAACAGTAATATCAAAATTGAAAGTGTTTTAAAGTATTAAAAATATAATGTAGTGTTGTCCTGAACTTTTAAAACTGCTGTTTGCTTCAGAAACACTACTATTGTTTATATAAATAAGCTGCTGTGTAGAAATGGGGGCAGCCATTCAAAGGAGAAAAGGCTCAGGTTACACAGCAGATAGAAGATAAGCTCTGTAGCACATACTGGTGTTATCTGTTATCTACTATTTAACCTGTGCCATATAGCCTTTTTTCATTTTCTGCCAGCAGCTTGTTTATATGAACTATAGTAGTGTTTCTGAAGCAAACACATCCGTTTTACCAGTACATTATATTTATAACTTTAAAACAATACTTTAAAACAATCATTTTTTTGGTGTTACAGTTCCTTTAAGTCTCATGTGAAAGTTACTACAGGTATGGGATCAGTTATACGGAAACCTGTTATCTAGAAAACTCTGAATTAAGGAAAGGACATCTTCCATTTTATCCAAATAATCAAATTTTTTAAAAATGTTTTCTTTTTTTTGTAGTAATAAAACAGTGCCTTGTACTTGATCCCAACTAAGATATAATTAATCCTTATTGATGGCAAAACCAGCCTATTGGGGTTATTTTACGTTTACATGATTTTCTAACAGACTTAAAGGAGAAACAAACCCTTAATTTGAAAAAAAAAACCCTACACTACATAGACCCCCCCCCCCCTCCCTCCTCCCCCCAGCCTAGCTCACCCCTCCCAGGGCAAATGGTAATCTTACATAGTAAGTAAGGTTGAAAAAAAGACATGTCCATCGAGTTCAACCTTTTTTTTTTTTATTAACTACCTAACTGCCAGTTGACCCAGAGGAAGGCAAAAAAAAACCAACCTGAAGCCTCTCCAATTTGCCTCAGAGGGGGATAAATTCCTTCCTGACTCCAAAATGGCAATGGGACTAGTCCCTGGATCAACTTGTACTATGAGCTATCTCCCATAGCCCTGTATTGCCTCACTTGCTAAACACCATCCAACCCCTTCTTAAAGGGGACTCGTCACCCAAAAAAATTATTCAAAATCCTATTTTATCAGATTAGTCAAGGAATATGAACTTTAACTACACTATATAAATTATTTAAATCTTGTTTCCTTCAGTCTGGGAATTCATAATTATAACAAGCAGGCAGCAGCCATTTTGTGGACACTGTTATTAAGACAAGTCTTGTATCATCTCAGAATCTTGTTTGTGCACCAGAATGGGGGACCCGATGTCCATCCCCTGGTTACACAATTAAATGGTAAAGAGAACTGGGGGAATGTGTGGGAAGAGCAGTGACATCTAAGAAGTGCTGAATTGAAAGTGAAAGTAATTGTCTGCCCCGCCTCTATGCCACGGGCATAGAGGAGGGGCAGATAATATTTGATTGACAGCTGACATTTTTAAATGAGCTTACAGCAGCTATGAATGCTTAAATAAAAAATAGAAATTGGATTTCATGTTTAATTTGAAAAGGACTTTTATTATACAGATTTTTGTGTCTGGGTGACAGGTCCACTTTAAAGCTATCTAATGTATCAGCCTGTACCACTGATTCAGGGAGACAATTCCACATCTCTCACTGTAAAAAAAAACCCTTCCGAATATTTAGGCGGAACCTCTTTTCTTCTAATCTTATGAATGAGACTGTCGGGTAGGGTTTTTTTATTCAGGGTTTTTTTCTCCTTTAAGGTATGGAGATCGAAATTACAGAAAGATCAGTTATACAAAATGCTAGGGACCTGGGGATTTCAGGTTAACAGGTCCCATATCTGTATTTTTCAGAAAGCTCTCCCTTCCCTACCCAGTATGCGCCCAAAACATTTTTTTATAAACAAATTTTTAATGTTGCAATTCCATTCCCAAGGTCCAAAGTCTTCGTTTTTAATGGCATTAAAGCAGCATCAGTCTAATTTTATATACCGACAAGGATACCAAGGGGTACTTTCTTCTTTCTTTCTGTAAATTGCTATAATAAGGCATATAATTTCAGAAGAAGAAATTATCAGTTTTAGCTGCCCGAGCCTTATAATTAGTATTGTATTCTAATTTGCTAGTTTGGTGTTCTTGGATTACATATTGCATGGTGTTTCATTAGTCAGTTTTCTTTTATCACAACATTTCAAATCAAATTCATTTGGCAAGTGCCAAGCTCCCTCTGAAACAAAATGTTGATGCAAAGCAAAATGCTGAGACAAACTGAATTATTAATAAATACAAATTAATTTAAATGTGTATCCATGGTATGTTTTGGCTTCCAAGGCTGTTTGCAAAGCAGAGCGCGTCAAATAAAGGAAAACTGATTAGATAGGCATTGTCATTTACACCATATTTGATTTAATTGTACAGGTTTGGGATCCGTTATCCGGAAACATGTTGTCCAGAAAGCGACAAATTATGGAAAGGCTATCTCCCATAGATGCCATTTTATCCAAATAATCTAAATTTGTTAAAATGATTTCCTTCTTCTCTGTAATAATAAAACAGTACCTTGTACTTGATCCCAACTAAGATATAATTAATCCTTATTAGAGGCAAAACCAGCCTATTGGGTTTATGTAAAGGGGTAGTTCACCTTCCAGCACATTTTTCAGTTCAGTTGGTTTCAGACACTTCCCCAGAAATATAGGCTTTTTCCAATTACTTTTTTTCCTATTTGTGACCGTTTTTCTCATAGAAGTATGAAGATCCATTTTTTACCTTCTTAAGAAGCTCAGGGAGGGGGGGTCACCGACCCCTCTAAACTGTTAATTACAGGCAGCTGTTAGAATTGATACAATAGTTGCTAATACTCCAGAGATGCTACTGAGAAATGCAACAAGTAATGTAGCAAAATTGTAACAGTTTAGAATCTGCACCTGAATTACTGAGCTGCCAGACAGGAAATGGTTTGCCCATGGCTTTCTGCTGCTCCACAGTTCCCATTGCCCAAGATTAATTTCTGCACATCACTTTCCTGTATTGAAAATAAGCTGTGTATGCTGTCTGAGGATAGCTGGAGCAGGTCTGGCATATGTGGTACTCCAGGTTTTCCATGCGGGTCTGTGGGTCACTAAGTCGGCTGAAGCCATAACTTTTTAAAGAAGTTAGGTAGCCGATATGCACATTTGGAAGTTACAGGTGTCATAAATGCCTGTTCTGGTAGCTATTCTTTGTGTGTAAAGGTGGCCATACATGGAGAGATCCGCTCGTTTGGCCAAACGAGAGGATCTCTCTCTGATATGCCCACCTTGAGATGGGCAATATCGGGCTGATCCGATCGTGGGCCCTAGGGCCCAATGATCGGATCCTAGCGAACAGGCACGGGCGGTCGGATCACGGGACTGCATCAATGAACAGATGTGGCCGCGATCCGACTGGATTTTTAGTCCCATCCGAACAGCCAGATCTCGATCTAGGAAGCACGTCGGGGGCCTCCATACACGGGCCAATAACTGCCGACTCAGTCTGTCGGCAGCTTTTATCGGCCCGTGTATGGCCACTTTAAGTCCAATAAGACTTATGAATTATTTCATGCCACATGTACAAAAATGTTTGCTTAAATCAATAAGTTTAACATATTAAAAACTCGTTGTTACCTTTGCAGCAATGGTTGTTTAATCACCAGTTCATTATAATGATGTATACATTTTTATATGCAAACCTTAAAAGGGGTGATTTACCTCTCCGTTAATTAATATAGTATGGTATAGAACAGTTAATTCTAAGCAATTTTTTTCAATTGATCTTCATTATTTAGTTTTTTTTTCATTTCTTTTTTTTCTCACTATTTCCAACTTTCAAATGGGGGTCACTGACTCCATCTAAAAACAGATATTCTGTAAGGCTACACATTTATTTTGATTGCTACTTTTTATTACTCCTATTTCTATTCAGACACTCTCCTATTCATATTCCTGTCTCTTATTTAAATCGGTGCATGGTTGCTAGGGTAATTTGCTGAATAAGAAGCAAAATAACTTTAAAACCACATGTAATAAAAAATGAAAACCAATTGCAAATTGTCTCAGAATATCACTCTCTACATCATACTAAAGATGGAAAACCGGGCAGGATCTCCTCTGAGTGGCATGTTGATCAGCTGATCGCAACGTCATAGGCCCGCTCGTAATGTCACTCACCCGCCCCTGTGATGTCATGGCCCCACCCCTACCTGGATTGTGAGTCGCATAAAGGTGGCAACCCTACTCATGCTATTCTTCTTACTTGCATTTGCCTGTTCAATGCATACACAGGATAGATATTTTCCCAAAAAGTCACAAAATCCTTTTTTTTTTTTTTTGTCTAAAATCCACTTTGTATGCATTTTGTGCACTATACAAGATTAAAGGACCAGTAAAGGACCAGTTTTAAAAAAAATTGTTAGAATACTAAGAATTAAAAAACCCCAACACGTATTAAACTTTAAAATCTCAAAGTCTTTATTTAGAAATAACTTCCCAAAACTCCGCTGGCACTCCTCTTCAGAAAAGGCGACAGGCGAAGATCCATTGTGCGGCGCTCGATTTCTCCTCCCTGGCTATCTCCTATAAGGAAAGCAGGGAGGAGAAATAGAGCGATGCACGATGGATTACCCGATCGCCTTTTCTGAAGAGGAGCGCAAGCAGAGTTTTGGTAATTTATTTCTAAATAAAGACTGTGATTTTAAAGTTTAACATGTGTTGGTGTGGTTTGTTTTTTTGCTATTTTTTTTGTAGTATACAAACAAATTTTTTTTAAAAAAAAAAAATTGATGTTACGTATCCTTTAAACTAGCACATGTTAAACTGGAAAACAAAACTGACCACTTTGATATTTACTATTTTTCTTTTAGTTTTACAGCATTAATATGAATTGTTCTGGCCACATGCCAGAAGGTTGTTAATGATGTAAGTGGCATCTCCTAATGCTTCTCTACTCGTTTCTATGGCAATGAGCGGTAGAAAAGAGCAGAGCAGTGTCAGGACTGGTGACCAGACAAAACTGCTGGGGCCACCTCGGTTATCATATTAGGAGTATAAAACTGCAAATAGCGTGAAAAGAAAAACAAAGCTCAGAAATGTTATATTTAATTGTTTGGGTTTGTAGTTCCCCTTTTATGCTGTATATTTTCGTTCCAATCACACCCTTTAAGTGTAGGAGAACTAGCACAGCAACTCCCCCTTTTTTTTTCTTGTGTTAGGATTTATAAATCCAAAAGCCAAAACGTTTTAAAGAATGACTTTCTCCAAGGGTACCCCAGTCTAAACGTGCCCGATCTCTTACTCCTAGCTTGTATTGTTCTGTTTAACTGCTGATTGTAAGGAAACAGATGTATCACATAAAGAAGACAGACTGATACTCTGCATGTCCAAAGAGAGAGAGAATCGTTAAACTCCGGGTGGTGCTTGCGAGACTGTGGATTGCCGTAAGCACTGATGTAAGCAGTTTTATTCCTCTACATCGGGTTTAACTTTCCTCTCAATCAAAATGACAGCTATATTTGTTTCCTTGGCTTCACTGTACCCAATGTATCATTTACAATGTTAAATGCAATATGCAGGTATTTTAGTCCTGGATGTGATAACTAAGATAGTAATTAAAAAAAAAAAATATTACCTGCTATTGCTGATTTATGAGGTTGTGAGTTGGCCTCTAAAACCAAAGATATTTTTATCCTTAGAATAAACTTTTCTGCTTGGTCAAACTAAACATGGAGCTTGTACATTGGGGGGGGGGTTCATATGTTTCTTCACCATGTGAATCCTTTAGTTCAGTGGAGGAGGTCATTCATTAACGCTGTACTAATTTGCACTTGGGCAATAACACATGGCTATCAATTAGATGTCTGCTTTCTTTGTTCTACCTGCAGCTGGCTGCAATAAGCTAATTACTGATTGTTCTCTATGGGTTAAGGCCCCCCTACACGGGCAGATATAAACTGCCGACAGATTAAAGGGATACTGTCATGGGTTTTTTTCAAAACACATCATTTAATAGTGCTACTCCAGCAGAATTCTGCACTGAAATCAAATTCTTAAAAGCGCAGATTGTTTTATATTCAATTTTGAAAACTGACATGGGGCTAGACATATTGTCAGTTTCCCAGCTGCCCCCAGTCATGTGACTTGTGCCTGCACTTTAGGATGGAACTACTTTCTGGCAGGCTGTTATGTCTCCTACTTAATGTAACCGAATCAGTCTCAGTGGGACTTGGCTTTTACTAGTGAGTGCTGTTCTACCAGGGAACAGTTATCTTGTGTTAGGGAGCTGCTATCTGGTCACCTTCCCATTGTTCTGTTGTTAGGCTGCTGGGGGGGGGGGTGATATCATTCCAACCTGCAGTAAAGAGTGACTAAAGTTTAACAGAGCACAAGTCACATGACTGGGAGCAACTGGGAAATTGACAAAATGTCTAGCCCCATGTCAGATTTCAAAATTGAATATAAAAAAAATCTGTTTGCTCTTTTGAAAAATGAATTTCAGTGCAGAATTCTGCTGGAGTAACACTAGTAACTGATGTGTTTTGAAAAAAAACATGTTTTCCCATGACAGTATCCCTTTAAGTTGACCACTTATTGGGCAGTGTATAGGGCCCTCCAACATGCTGACCAACAGTCGGCCAGATGTCGATCAGGTGGGTTTAAAAATCCAGTTGGAGCGAGGTCTGCACTGTTTCATTGATGCAGTCCTCAATCGAAACGCCCCTATTCTGCTCGTTGTGATCGAATCCTTGGGCACTAGGGCCCACAATCGGATCAGAAGGTGGGCATATTGGAGAGATATCCGCTCATTTGGTGACCTCACCAAATGAGCAGATCTCTGTATGTATCACCAGCTTTACTGCCCAGGCGCTAATAGGCCTAGTATTAAAATTAATTGCATGTAGTTGCATGGGTCAAAATATAATGGGACTGATCAGACAAAAATCTGATGCTTAACCACATGGAAAGTTTTCATCCGATACAACACGGCTGTCCTCCTCAGAAGCGATAAAACCAGATGGTGTCTGATATAAAATATATTGAATGTCCGATGTAGATGCATGAACAAACTACACCACCCAACTTTGGGCCAGATTCAATTCAGTGAGATATATTTATCTCATGGTTAATCACATGCAAACTCATGGGCGAGATTCAGTTAGAAACTTTTCTCCAAATTCAGTTACAGTTTTTTCCCATAGATTTCAATTTAGTTTTCACATGGTAAACATTGAGATACGTTGAATACAATTTAATAGAAGCTTGTCCTTGTGTTTTCATGTGATAAACCTTTTTCTCACTGAATTGAATCTGGCCTTTTATCTTATCTGACGTTAAATTCTAGCTATGCGGGATTCGATTTCATAGGATCCTACAAATCTCATGGTTTTGCATGTAGGGTTGCCACCTGGCCAGTATTTTACCAGAAATAACAGCTTTTTCCAATTATTTTCTATGTGTTACTGTTTTTCTAATATTGAAGTGTATTTTTTTTTTCACTTTCTGAAGCAGCTCTGGGAGGTGGGGTCGCCGACCCTGTAACCTGTTCTAAATTGATACATTTTAGATACATTTCTTATCTTTGTCCCTGCTGAGCAGAATCTCTGGGTTTCATTACAGGCAGCTGTTAGAATTGATACAATAGTTGCTAATACTCCAGAGATGCTGCTGAGAAATGTATCAACTAAATTTTGCAAAATTGTAACCGTTTAGAGTCTGCACCTGAATTACTGAGCTGACAGACTGAAACACCACAGAGTACAGATGGGAACATTCAACTTTAAACTTCGAATTTGGAAAAACAGTAAGAATAAAGACTTCTAAAAAAAAAAGTCTATTTCTGGGGAACAATCTGAAAACAATTGAACTGAAAAAAGTGTTTGGAAGGTGAACAACCCCTTTAAAAACATATATATTTTTTTAAATAAATGTATATTTGAAAGTTGCTTAGAATTATGTTTTCTTTTATTAGGCAAATTTTTATTTTTCAGTTGACTTGCCTTTTAAGACACAAAACTCGTCTGTATACCCTTTCCCTTCTATATCTGCAAATCGGGACTGTCCCGTAGAAGAGAGGTCATTTGATTGACAATGACAGTGATCTGCTTCCCTCCCTGGAGTCAGTAGCTATTAAATTGGATTGGAGTCAGCAGTATAGAGGGCACCCTTTGCAGGAGACTTGTGCATAGAAAATGAATACCTGGTTTACTATCCTTTCTGTTTATTGCTAGAGTTGTCGAGAATAGAATAAACGTTTAAAGATTATTATAAAAGCTGTTGTTCTTGAAGAAAACTTTGTCAAGAAATTAGTGAATTGCAGAAGTGCTCGGGGAGCACTTTTAATGCATAATTACATTTTATGAGTCCTCTTTATTGCTTCAAAAAGTGCTCTCATCCATATAGCAAGTATGGCCCACCATTTGTTCAGGCTCCCTTTTGCTTGTAACAATGATACAGATAAAAATAAACCGCATCATAGCAGTTACCTGAAGTATACCGAAGTGCATGTGGTAACAAATAAGGATTCGGTCCCATTGGTTTTTAGACTTGGTCTTTCAGACCCCACAGTTTGGGAGAATACTGAAAGTGGAATCTTTGTTTCCTACTCCTCTTAAAAGAACAGTAACGCCAAAACATTAAAGTCATTTAAATATAATGCACTGGTAAAAACCGATGTGAGGCTTCAGAAACATTATTATAGTTTATATAAACAAGCTGCCCATAGACGTGCCGATTATTGGCCTATGTCGGACAAACGATCATCCTTGCCAATCTTCCAACCTGCAACTAACTATTCAGATTAATATAAAGTAGTAAAGAGAACAAATCACACGGGCCATTATTTGCCTCACCGCAATTGTATGAAAGTTATGTCCGACAAATAGTCCCATTGCTACAATACATGCAGAGATCTTATTCTTGGCTGATATAAAACTTTGAATCTGTCTGAAAGACCTATCGCTATGGTACGAAGACTGCCTGGACAATCCACACAGGTACGAAAATCATACAAACCGCCATTTCCTATGATGGTATCTTCGTGTCTATGGCCAGCTTTAAAGGAAAACTATACCCCCAAACAATATAGGTCTCTCTAAAACGATACTGCATAAAACAGCTCATGTGTAAAACCCTGTTTCATGTAAATAAACCATTTTCATAATAATATACTTTTCTACTAGTATATTGGATAATCATAAATAGAAAGTTGCCATTTAAAAAAAAAAAAAAAAAAGGGCAATATTTACTTAAATAAATATATATTCCAGTTTGGTAAGATCTGTTGCTTAAGTATTCATGTTGGGTATATAGTTTTCCTTTAATAGTGCTCAGGAGAATTCTGCACTAAAATATATTTTTCAAAAGAGCAAGCATATTTTTTTTTTTTTTTTTTTTGAGATCTAACATGGGGCTACATAATTAGTTTCCCAGATGCCCCCTGTCATGTGACTTGTGCTCTGATTAACTTCAGTCTCTCTTTACTGCTGCACTACAAGTTGGAGCTCTACCACCCCCTCCCTTTCCCCCTAGCAGCTTATCAACAGAACAATGGGAAGGTGACCAGATAATAGCTCCCTGACACAAGATAACAGCTCCCTGGTAGATATGAGAATAGTGCTCAGTAGTAAAAATCCAAGTCCCACTGCGACTCATTCAGTCACTTTGAGTATGAGAAACGGCTTATCTGAAAGCAGTTCCATCAGGAAGTGCTGGCTCATTCTGAAAGCACATGGTCAGACACAATCACCTGAGATGGCTGCCTACACACCAATATTACAACTAAAACATAATCATGACCGAATCCCTTTAAGGAGCAGTATGAAAAGCAGAATATAATCAATGGGGGAAGGAGAATTTGTGTGTTATCAGCATGTTGTTGATGATGTAGCCAAAGAAATGTATTGATTTACCAGAGAAATCATTATAAATAGAAAACAGGAGAGGGTCAGTGGACTGGGCCTTAAGGAACTCCCATAGTTGCAATAGATGAATCCACAAAATATATCAATAGCTGAACTGGTGTGATATGATGAATCATTATAATACATATGCTAGATATGTCACCATTGTCATAAACTGGCTGTGCAGGATGAAATGTATGTAGATAGTCTGGAAAAACAAGTATGCTAATACAGATATGGGACCTGTTATCCAGAATGCTCGGGACGTGGGGTTTTCCAGATAATGGGTCTTTCCATAATTTGGGTCTCCGTGCTATACTCAATATTAAGTCTACTGAACTTTGATTAAACCCAATAGGATTATTTTGCCTCCAATAAGGATTCATCTCAGTTGGGATCAAGTGCAAGGTATGGTTTTATTATTACAGGAATTTTATTTATTTTTTAAATTGGATTATTTGGATAAAATGAAGTCTATGGGAGATGTTCTTCCTGTAATTTGGAGCTTTCTGGACAATGGTTTTCCGGATGGCGGATCCGATACCTATATGTGAATATTGCAGCTGGATCCTCATGTCTCTCCTTTCTTCTTTTGCTCTTTGACTCTGAACAATTGGCTATTGAAGTCAATAAAACATTGTTGTATCTCCTGCTAGATGAAAGCCATAATGTCCTGTGGCTGCAACTTCCACATGTCACTAAAGGCCCCTCCCTGTACACGGGAAGATATAAAATGGCGACCGATTTAAGTCAGCAGCTTATTTGGCCATATTGGTGTATCGGGCCCTCTGACAGGCTTCCCTGATATCTGTCCAAAAGTCAACCAGAAGTCGATCATCTGGGCTTAAATATCCTTTCTGATCAAGGAACTGCGTTGGTTCGTTCCTCGATCCGACCACCAGTTTTCTCCTCGTTATGATCCGATCATTATCCTATTGCTGTAGTAGAATGTGAAAAGCAAGACTTGAAAGCTACTGCTGCTTTCCTCCTGGGAATATCTGCCTGAAAGACTGCTGCCCAGATGAACATCTTTAAAGCTTTCGGAACATCTGTTACACATAAAATAAGCGCTTTGTATTCAGAGTGGAGCCTTTAAACTGGAAAATGTTGGTCACTTAGGGTCAGCTAAGGCTTCTTTTACATGTTTATCTATTTTAATTAAAGGGGCTGTAGCCGTTTGTTATATTGCTTTTCCTATATAGCCAAATGTATTTATTTTGTACGATTCCACAATGTAGTGATGGGTGGGTGCTACTAAGGCTTAGCACTATTGCACATGAGTTGGGGACAGGCACTTCTTTTTCTGATTTTTTTTTCACAATTTGGGTCTTTTTTTGTTAGACACGGTCAAAATGTTGATCTTAGTGCCATTCGATTTAGGTGATTTTAACACCAGAGATACATGGGTGACTAAAGGCCATGTTAACTGCGCAGGTTTCTGCTTAAGACTGTGCAACTTTAAAGGGGACATATAGCATACATTTTCACAATGCATCAAACCATGTAAAATAGAATAAATAGTTTTTATATTAATTTTGTCAAAAACGTCTATTAGCTTGAAAACTGTGCTCAGAAACCCGTTATTCAGAAAGCTCCAAATTACAGAAAGGCCGTCTGCCATAGACTCCATTTCATCCAAATAATCCAAGTTGTATGTGTATTTCCCATGAAGTAGTGTTCTGACTATTATGTTGGACATCCAGTCACTCCAGCTTTTATAGATTACATTTTTGCCTAATTAACTGTTTTTTATTTTGTGCAGCCTATCTATTTACCCAGTTTTTATTCTTACAATAAACAATTCCTTTAAAATTCTGAACCATGAAGGGAACATGTTGAAGGGCTTTCTGCATTATTCCTTCTGGTCATTGGAGATGGTCACTAATCAAATTTCGGCAAGTCCAGACTTGTTTTGAGCTTAATCCGGGAAGTAGTGACACACAGCAAGACATCTGAATTAAAGCATATGTAACCTTTTAACTTGCCCCGAGCACTTAGCTGCGCTTTGATGCTCTTCGAAAATGCACAGCCTTATAAATATCTCTATGCTAACGTCATGGGCACAGAAAAGAATGCGGTCAGATGTGAACTGCGCTTTTGTCTATAACGCGGACCAGCAGCATTTATTTGTATCTTGTCAAAGGCTTTGTTTAGAGAGTTTATGAAATCTTTATAAAACCGTTATATACTTGGGTTAGTCCCAGTGAATGAAGTAAAACTGCTGCTTTTGGCATGCAGACCTTATTTTTCTTCTCCAGACAGGCCATCTGTATTCTGGATCACCGTAAAATAAAAATGCTACCTTTTTAGTTCAGTTTTGGTACTTCCAAAATCTATAAAAGTATATTTTTGTTTGCTAATACAGGTATGGGATCCATTATCTGGAAACCTGTTATCCTGAAAACTCAGAATTACGGAAAGGCTGTTTATATTTTTTCCAAATAATATCCCTGAATCTAGAATCATAAGTCAAAATACTTTATTAAGGGACGTTATACCCCCATTTTTTCACATTCCTTCAATGACTAGGGCTTGTATTGGACAACCTTTTTGCCTGTTGTTTTAATAAAGACAAGTCTAGGACTTATACCAATGTGCAAAAGTATACTGCCTCTTTAAGCTAGTGTCTGAAGGCTAATAAATTGCTATGGGTGTGGGGGGGTGGAGCTTATGCGCATTCATTAATCCTAAATGTCTGACGGACATTACTAATCAAATTATAGCAAGTCCAAACTTGTGTTGGTTAATTCAAAAAGACATTTCATTGATAACATGCACTCAAGCTCGTAGCTGACTTTTTTTAAAGGATGCAGATGCCTGAACCCAAAAATGTAATTGATACAAGCTTGCTTAGGATGCTTCTCTGAGCACTTTTGCAATTTACTGTAAATTCATTATCTGTTTAAGTGGTTTGTGAGATATTGGCATTTTTAGACTGCTACTGTTACTGCTGCTGTAGTGTTGCATGCTGGCCTGAAACCTGCCGGACTTGTGGATTAACTTGAGTCAGGTGGTTTCAGGCTGAAACGTTCTGATCTGGGACAGATGTGGGTTAGACTGTAGTGATGTGCGGGCCGGCCCGATACCCGCGGGTGGGTCGGGTTCAGGTCAACCTCGCACCCCCATTTACGGGTGGCGGGCGGATCCAGGTCGAGCTCTTCTTCCTACTCTCCCCACCCGCCACCTTACACTGACAGCTTCTGACTTCCGGATTCCGGTTTTATAGCTGCGTGCCATCTCGATCCGCCCCTTTTGTGACATCATCATCGGCGCGGGTCAATAAAAGGAACCCGGAAGTCGGTTGGGTGCGAGTCGGGTAAAAACCAACCCACACATCACTATTAGACTTGCCTGTCTCCCCCTGGGCGCAACCATCTCAATCTCACACTGGTCGCTTGTTGAGAAGTGTTGAATTAGTGACATTTGTGGACCAGGAAATTGCTAACCATTTGTTTCTAGATGTAAATCCTATGTTTGCAGGTGTTGGTTCTGCTAACGTGGCATAACGCAGAATTAGCAGGGCAAAATACAGGCCATTTTTATTTGCTTTACCTTCTTCCAGTGGAGCCGGTGACCTGTTATGTACTTATACTAGGGGTGCACCAAATCCAGGACTACATTCAGCCTTTTTCGCCAGGATTTGGCCAAACCGAAACCAAAAAATCACACTTTTCATTACACAAACAAGGAAGGCAAAAAATGATTTAACCACGAGCAGCTTTCCTCCTTGTTTCCCTAATTGACATGTGCAAATTAGGCTTCGGTTCAGTATTTGGCCAAATCTTTCACAAAGGATTTGGAATTCGGCTGAATCTTAAAATTAGTTGACTCTGTGCATCCCTAATCTATACATAAAATGTTTTTACATATACTTTCTAAAAGGAAAAATCACGAATATTCTGACTCGGTTTGACTTTTGTATGGTATTCATTATGAGGTGGATCTTTTTTTTATAATGAGTGCTGTATAAATCAAACCCCATTAAGCTTTTTTATATATATTATGTGTGTGTGTTTTTTGTTTTGTTTTTTTTGGCCCAGGGCATGTGTGTTAGTAGTGTTTGTATCTGTAAAGCATATAGACACTAATTTATAAGTCCTTGGCTGAGCTCCATGCTGTTCCACTCCACAAGGAATTTTAATTATTAAACAGATTCTGATTTCATGGATGCTGGTTAAGAATGTGCAGCTGGGGGTAAAGTGATTGTAAAAGTCACATTTGATTTACAGCTTTGGATTATAGTAAAGAGTGGATGCCTGCTGACCATCACAGTTTGGTGGGAAAGCAAGTGAAGAATGAAATTGGTGTATGCTGTATGAGGAATATGGTAACATTTTAAATTCTGGTTACTTTGGAGCCCAATAGGATTAAGTGGTTGAAAACAAGTTTCTCTGAATATAACAGGTCTTTATAAGGAGCAGGATATTAACTACAAACTGCAATCAACCAGCTGTAGTAGCAGTACTACTGCGCGGTTGCTCCTTTATTAGTTGAGAATTAAGAAATGGATAATTCTGAATCATTTATGTTACTCTGTTTTCTGTCTTTCAGGAGCTCTCACAGTCGGCCTCGTCAGACAATGTCAGACTATTCATGGACGTGACAGAACCTGTATTCCCCCAAGGCTCCCACCTGAGTGGGTAACCACTCTGTTTTTTATCATCATGGGAATCATATCATTGACTGTTACTTGTGGCTTGCTAGTGGCCTCCCATTGGAGAAGAGAAGCTACAAAATATGCCCGCTGGATAGCGTTTACCGGCAGTAAGTGGATGTCAATTGTACAGAGTATATATCAGAAAGCTCCTGAAGCTCTTGGTTACATTCTGCTCAAGAAATAAAAAGGAAACTGCCCGTATCCCTCCTGTTGTACAGCAGGATTCATGATCTAGTTGCTTATAGCTTGTCTAGAGACATCCGTTGCAGGAATGCAAGTATACAGTAGTTTCCATAAACTCAATGTTATGACATATTTTTTTGTTTATAGTGCACATTTCCAATCTGAAAATATGTACTTAAAGGAAAACTATACCCCCCAAACAATGTAGGTCTCTATAAAAAGATATTACATAAAACAGCTCATATGTAAAACCCTGCTTCATGTAAATAAACCATTTTCATAATAATATACTTTTCTAGTAGTATGTGCCATTGGGTAATCCTAAATAGAAAATTGCCATTTTAAAAAATAAGGGCCGCCCCCTGGGATCATACGATTCACTGTACTGTATGTTAGGTCACATGAGCCAATTAACAGCCAGAGTTCTGTCTTTTGCTTCCACACTTCTTCCTGTTACAGTTAGTGTTGTAGTATTTCTGGTCAGGTGATCTCTGAGGCAGCACAGATAGAGTCACGAAATGGTGGTTCAAGGCAAGAGATGTAAAAGGGAAATATTTACATAAATATATATTCCAGTAAGATTCTTTAATATGCCACTTAATATGATATGAACTATCTGTTCCTTAAGTGTTCATTTTGGGGGTATAGTTTTCCTTTAATTGACCTGACTTCTTTTTAAATTGGTTTCATTCACAAAAATGGGATAAAATTAGCATTTTATGCTTCGTCAGAGCATAGTATTTGCCTGTATTTGCAGCAGCCAGTGACTAAACATTAACCTGGGACCCTAGGCCAGCGCTCCCCTTCTTTACACTGGCCTGGGGTACTTTAAATTAGCGCACAGCACTGCTATCTTCTGTTTCTGGTGTAGACATTGATCACTTCATCTTGTCTCTTAAAAAAAGTGAGATGAAGGGAAATAGCTACAGAGAAGAGTAAAACAAGATAACACATAAAAAAAACGCGCATTTATGCCAGTTATTTGCCTGCTTCAGTTATAGAATTTTTTTTTATTAACTTTCATTACACATGAAATGAGCCATCTGCGGTACCCTATCATCAATGGTAACATAGTAATGCAAAAATGTATGAGAAGGGTAGAAAAAAGAAAATCAAAATCAAAAGAAAAAAGGAGTACATATAATTAGCTAAATGGCGGTGGGTAGGGATGGGCGAATTTGACACGTTTCGCCAAAAATTTGCTGCCGCCGAAATGTCGCAGACGCCCATTAAAGTCTATGGACGTCAAAAAGATTTTGTCACGCGGTGAAATTGTTTTGACGCGTGTCTTTTTTTTTTTTTTTTTTTATTTTTTTTTTTTGACGCACACCGCCATACAAATCTATGGGCGTCATTTTTTCGGCGAAACGAGGCAAAAAAATGCGCCCATTTTTAGCGGTGGGGTATTATTATTAATGCTTCTATGTTGGTCTTAGAATATTTGGGTTACTGGCTTTTTGCTGAGTATGTCCCATTGTCACGATTGTAGGGTCAGATAAAGCGGAGTGTCATTTTTCATGGGCTAATCAAGGGAGCCAGATTTTATCATGTTTAAAGGGTAAGGCATTTTTAGTAGCTTAAGGCACAAAATGTCTCAATGTCCTTTAATATATTGATAATGGGTTGAGTGCAAAGGACCTCTTGTATTTGTCTATGCAGATTTTATCATAGGCTGCCATATCGTTCTTCAATGTATATGTAAGCTTTTCGTTGGTGGCTATACAGGTATGGGATCCGTTATCCAGAAAACTCCAAAATTACGAAAAAGGCGTCTTCCATAGACTCCATTATAATCAAATAATCCAAATTTTTTTTTTTTTTTAATGATTTCCTTTTTACCTGTAATAATAAAACAGTAGCTTGTACTTGATCCCAACTAAGATATAATTAATCCTTACTGAAAGCAAAACCAGTTTATTGGGTTATTGTTTACAGAATTTTCTAGTAGACTTAAGGTATGAAGATATAGATTACAGAAAAATCCGTTATCCGGAAAACCCCAGGTCCCGAGCATTCTGGATAACGGTTCCCATACCTGTACCAATTATCTTTAGGGGTTCCAATGGTAGTGCCTGCTATGATAAGTCTGGCAGCCATCAGTATGTGTTGGCTCCGCTTATGAACCAAGTTGGTATATTTTTAGGGTTTTTTTCCCCAGTAACATTACCAGGGGGTCTTTCGGGAATTTAGTATGAAAGAATCTGGAAAGGAGATTAGTGACTGCGTCCCAAAATTTAGATACAATCTTGCAGTTCCACCAAATGTGGAGTATAGTTCCAGGCCAGAGCAGCCTCGGAAGCATTGTGGGTTGCACGTGGAATAAAGTTTAATGTTTTGGTGTTTTTTGTTTTGTTTTTTTTAATTATGGCTCCATACATGCGTTAAGATGGTTGTATTGGTGGGGCTTAAAGCAGGAATAGAATCACCCAACCCATGGGTAAAATTAGAGGAGCGTTCTATTTTTTTGGATTCCCCTCTTCATATAACAATGTGACTTTTATTACAAAGTTTCATATAGCTCTTTAGCTACTTTAAGTGATTTGTTCTGTTTGAAAACTGCACCTTTGATTTACCCTGACACACGGAGGCCTATTTGTGAACCGTCTCATTTTAGTGGTTTTTAAAACCATGGCTAAACTCACTTTCTGGAGAACCACAAATATCATGATATTGATTTAAAAAAAAAAAAATCCAAATGTGAAAGGCATGAATGAAAAAAGCACCGAACAATCAGAAAAAACAATCCAAAAACCTATAAAAACAGTACAATGGGATCAGCGCAGCTCCTATAGGACCTTGATAACTACCTGACGAATTAGAGTTTTTAGTGGTCTTTACATTTAATAAATCCTGAATTTGTAGAGCTTTAAAAAAAAAAAAATAGGAGAACCACAATTATTTCGAGATTTTTTGGGGAAAAAAAAATTAGATTATTAACTTGTCCCCTTAGACTATACACAGACTAATGATATCTGCCGTTTTGGTCCAGTCAGCAGCTTATTAGCCCATGTATGAAACATTCCCAAATATCGCCAAAGATTGGGTACATTTATATCCAGCAGGTTAGAAAATTTAATTGGGGGAGGATTGCATCTGTACATTGATACATTTCTTTCTCTACTGGTCTCCCTTGGCCCTCATTCTGCTCTGGTTGTTTGCCTTAATTGGATCATCCCGGTTTGTCCCAGTATGCTGGTGGACAAATTGGGTAAAGTTCTGCTTGTTTGGTGACATTATCAAATGAGAAGATATTATAGCGTGTGCCCAACTTAAATTCTATTATATAACACTTTTATACCACAATTTTCTTTTTCTTTCTCTACAGTGATCCTCTTCTGTATGGCAGCATTAATATTCCCAATAGGATTTTACATCAACGAAGTTGGAGGCCAACCCTACAAATTACCCAACAACACAGTAGTCGGATCATCTTATGTACTTTTTGTTTTATCCATTTTCTTTACAATAGTAGGACTATTATTTGCGGGCAAAGTATGTTTACCTGGTTGATTTAAGGGAATTCACTTTTATTTCTTTTTTTTTTTTAATCGGAATGGATCATTTCATTTTTTGGGTGGGCAGGATTGGTGGGTTTATCAGAGGACATTGACTTCGCAAGAAAATTCCTGAAAGGGACACGAGAACCCAGAAGACCACCGACATTTTGACGTTCTCGCTATGCACTTTGGATTCAAAAGGAGAGCCTTTCTTTCCATAACCAAATACAATTCTCATTGACTTATCTCCTGAGCATAAACATGCAGTCAGGTCTGCACTGTGACAGGACTTGTGAAGAATGCTTTACACTGACAAGCAAACTGACCTTTATTACTGTATCCAGTTCCCGTTTTTATCGTCGGATTATGGGAATTGAAGAGGAAGAAAGAAAAGTATTTATGAACTTTGCATACGACCTAGCGGCATTTCCAGGCCAAGTGAGGCTGGCCTCACTTACAAGAGGAATAGAGATCTGGAGACTGAGGGATAAGTCAGTGCACCGGATTAGGTTTCACTGCACCAATGAGCTAAGAGATCAAACCTGTGCAACACTGTGGTGCCTGATGGCTCAAAACTCGGTTACCCCATTTCGGTTTGTGTTCCTGCTCCCTTCAGCTTAATGTGCTTTGTGCTCCCCCCGTTCAGAGAAGTGGCCACCGAAACACCGTATGCTTCCATTTATCAATGTTCCCGTTGGTATTGAAATGAGAGGCATTTTAAAAAGTTCTTTAAAAAAAAAAAAGGTGCTTTTCGCATTGAAAGGGAATGTTCCAATCCGTAAATATGACGAGAAAATATTGTGCTTTTTCCTTCACTTGTATCTCTGTAGGAGGAACTTCAAAAAGAAAAACAAGAGAGTCAAACACTAATGTCTTGGGGAGGGATGGATTATTCATTTATATTTATATAAATATATATATATTTTTTGCTGACGCAGTATAAAGTGTATATACAAGCAGCAGCTCCTGGAAGAGAACGCTAATTGCTTTTGCTTGAGAAATCACTGTGGCGTGCAAACTGGAACTCGCTAGAAGAAAAAGCCATTTTCTCCCCCCAAAGGCCTGTTAGTGAAGTCTTCAGTTTACCTCGCCCGCTGTTAGCAGGCCTCAACGTCTAATCTACCCTTCCCATTTCTGTGAGTAACAAAAAATAAAAACAATAGGGTCAATTTTGCTTTCAGCTGAACTTCCTTGTAGGATATTTGATATCCGAACGGAGTTGGGAAAAGCTTCACTCCCACCCCACAGACACCCACAACCACTGTTGTTACGGACTTCACCACCAGGGCTGTCTTTAGTAGTCAAAATGGACTTGATGCCGGCCCATTATGTATATAAAAATAATACTGTTCACCCTGTGGCTTTTCATCTGTTGAGCTAAGCTCTGCACCCTTCTCTGACAGTGGGTGCCGGGACTTAAACTTAACGCTAAAAGACCACAGATATATATGGAGATGCTGTTACTATCTTGCCCTATTATGACTTCCCTCCTACGACTGATAATCTGGCAGCCCCCCTTCTATTTGGACCCCCTAAAGACAGCTCTGCCGACTACACAGCAATTTAACCAGCGCTAACTTCAAGCACAGCTACAAGACTATGAAACAAAGTATGGTACAGGAGACGTCACTACTAGGTCAAAAACGATGTAAATACATTTGTTCTGTATTGTGTGTTACTTGTTATGACTAATTTATTATCAGTCAGATGAACATTCTTAAAT
The DNA here is from genome assembly GCF_017654675.1 of Xenopus laevis. NCBI lineage: Eukaryota > Metazoa > Chordata > Amphibia > Anura > Pipidae > Xenopus > Xenopus laevis. The sequence goes on along the minus strand of NC_054387.1, from coordinate 111,617,760 downwards.
TATTTTTGTCTGAGCTTTTTTTTTTTTTTCCATTTGGTTACTTGTCACGTATTCTTAGCATTTTATGTAGGTCTTTGTCTGCATTTGATTAAAAAGGAGATATTTAGAGCAAATGGGTATAAATAAAAAGCAATGTTTAAACTCTATGATTATTGTTAAGGTTAAAAGAGGTTAATACCTTGCAGGGTTTGATCTAGGATCACATTAGTTGTTTTTGGTTTTTTTTAGGGATGCACCGAATCTGCTCTTTTGGATTCGGCCAAAATCCTTATTATAATTAGTGGTGAGAAGGGGAAAACATTTTTTACTTCCTTGTTTTGTGACCAATTCGGATTTGGTTTGGCCAGGCAGAAGGATTCGGCCGAATCCTGCTGAAAAAGGCCAAATCCCGAACCAAATTCTGGATTCGATGCATCCCTATTTTTTTATATATAAACATTTTAATGCTTTTGAAACTAAAATTAATTTTTCATTTAGAGGACCCATTTATTATTTTAAGTGCAGAGACACATGCTCCGATTCGGGAAGATTAGTCGCCCAGCGACAAATCTCCTATTCTTCGGGGCGACTAATCTCTCTGAACTGCCTCCTGCTGGCTAGAATGTAATTGCCGGCTGGATGGCAATCGGTGTGCTTTGTTTTCCGAAGTCGCGTGAAGTTGCCTCACGAGGATACTTCGGAAAACAAAGTGGTCCGAGTGCCATCCCACCGGCGATTTAGATTCTAACTGGCGGGAGGCAGTTCGGGGAGATTAGTCACCCCAAAGAAGAGGCTTTTTTAGTGGCCGGGCGACTAAATCTCCCAAATCTTTGCGTCTCCCCTTACCCTTGACTGGCAAGATTTGTAATGTTTTCTCTACCTTTACAACAAACCGGGGTAAAGCTGGCCATACACGGAAAGATCCGATCATACGAATCGAGGTCAGGTTAAAAGATTTCTGTCGGCTGCCGATATCTCTGCATGTATTGCCAGTCGTACAATTTGTCTCCAGCTTTGTCGGACATAACTTTCATACGATTGCTGTCAGGGGCAGAACATTGGCTGATCTGTTCTTTTACTACTTTATTTGATCTGAACGGTTAGTGGCAGGTCGGGAGATGGCGAAGTCCTATCGTACGATCGGATCTTTGCATCTATGGCCAACTTAAGACCACAGTTTATCTGCCAACTTGTAAATTTTTAACACAATTGGTTGGGGGACTCACTGCAGCTACATAGGTTAGCATTTTATGTAGGTCTTTGTCTGCATTTCATTAAAAGGGAGATATTAAGAGCAATTTGGTATAAATAATATGGGTGGTTATTAAAAAGAATAATAAAGGCATTTAATAAACGGTAGGATATCAAGCACGCGTCTTAAATAGCCTTTGGGGGTTTTGCACTATTGCCATGCAAGCCTGTCCATTGGATATCGAGTAGTATGTGACCTGCATAAGTCTCTTGCCATACTGATATATTTTTATGGGTTTATTAGTTTTCATTTGCAGCTTCCCTGCCTTTTCTGCTTAATTCAGTCTGACCAAAGCTAAGCATCTCCTGCAGCAGTAAAAAGGTCAACAATTGAGTAAATCCGAATGCCTAGAGACTTTTGGGTGTGTCATTTGGTAAAGGCCATGGTCACACAGAACGTAGGCTCTGCTGCTCTCAGCTTGTGTATTTTTGCAGACTTAACCTAGGGCCAGGAGGTTGTTTTCAGGGTGCATGCACAGCAGACAGTAGGCTGGTGGATTCTCGGCCTGCAGATATCCAACTCGTTTGCCACTAGCCTGAGAGAAGCGGATCCACTCTGTGCCCCCTGCTCCTTTTATCTGAGCTGCTTCAGCCTGAGGAGCAGAGTGGAGGTCGGCCTGATGGGCAGATCTTCACCCGCTCTGCTGAATGTGAGTGTGCACAGGCAGATCTTATGCAAATCAACTAAAGGTGGCCATACACGGGCCGCTAAAAGCTGCCAACAGACCGAGTCGGCAGCTTATTGGCCTGTGTATGGGGCCCCCCGACGGGGGGACAAAAAATATCATTGTACGGCGGCTACATCTGTTTGATGATGTGATCCGACCGCCCGTTCCCATTCGTTAGGATCAGCCCAATATTGCCCACCTCAAGGTGGGCATATCGGAGAGAGATCTGCTCGTTTGGCGACATTGCCAACGAGCTGATCTCTCTGTGTATGGCCACCTTAAGATGGGGCACAGAGCAGATCCACTTCAATCTGCCTGCTGAGAGAAGCAGAACCTATGTACAGCACAGTTTACACCTTAGTTTCCATAATGGTATTGATTGTATTGAGACAAGTGTATAAAACAGCCTTCTGGAGGTAAATGGAAGAAGGACCAGATGGAAGGCAAAATCTTCACTCATAAGTACAGAGGTAAGAGAGTCTGCCCCAGTCCATACAATCTATGCTCGGTTTTAGCCTGAGTGCAGGGAGCCTCACTGTTCAAAACCCTTGGTAGTTACCAAGAAAGAACAAAGAAAATGCACAGAGAATGTCACAACAACTGCAAAGAAAAAGTTATTAGGTATGTATTTACTAAAATGGGTCATTATAGTTCTCTATTATGAATACAGAAAAGACCAACTTAATGTATAGTGTTTCTTTTTGAGTAAAACACCATATGTTCCCATATGTTGATAGATAAGGAATGTTCTGTGCACACAGCAAGCTATACCATCACACTCTGATTTTAAAGGGAAATAAATGCAACTCGGTTTATTTCCCCAATAACAGGATTAGGCTTCTTGGGGGGGATTTGCATTTGGGGCTCAGATTTGAGTGCACCTAGTGGTTGTATCCTCTTATTTGTTCCATTATATTCGACATTGCATTCACATTTTTTGTTTTTTTTTAGACTCTGTTTTAAAAAGACAAAAACATAAATAATAACAAATGATAACTATTATAGAATATGATATTATAAATAATAAATGAAGACCAATTGCAAATTTCTACATCATAAAAATTAATTCAAAGGTGAACAACCCCTTTAATAAAAGTAAAGCAATAACCAGCGCATGGGTTTTTACACATGAATATTTGGAAAAGCAGTGGTTAACAGAAATTAAAAAGAACCATTTTAGATCCAAAATGCTTTTTGTTAAAGTATATTATTAAACACCCACGTGTGCTTTCACAAATGACTATATGGGTATTTGCAGTTCAATGGCAATAAATTCCCTTTTTAATTCTGTTAATGTTCTAGGGAGCAGGGAGCTTGCCTACGGCCTCTTATTGTTCAGTTATAAAACACAAAAGGAAATAGTTTATCAGTACAAAGGAATACTGGAGTCAGTAGGTTAAAAATAATTTAGACTGAAAATGTTTTAACATTTAACAATGTCATTGCTTGAGTGTGTCAATAGGAATATTCATCAATTAACTGCTTATACACGCACTCAACAGTCTATATGGGCAGGATAAGATTTTTTTTCCCCAGGCTTACAACTTAGGCTGGCCATACACAAAGTTGCCAACTTATTAGCCAGTATATGGGGCCTTCTGAAGGGACGGCTGGCCAACAATTGGACAGAAAGCTATTGGGCAGGTTTGAAAATTCCATCAGGTGAGGGCAGTATGGGTGTGTAGATGTGGTCGTCACCCAGTGGGTCCCAAGGCCTGTGCTATGAACCAATTGTTGGACTCGACTGATATCTGCTTGTTTATGGGCAGTTAAGACTCTGCAAGAAATGTATTTAGAGGTTTTGCAATCACACACAATTGTTTTGGCACTCTGATCTAATTCCAAAATTAATTTTGGTAACCTAAATCCAAAGAAAATTGCTTACACCTAGAGTTGCCCCCCGGCCAGTATTTTACTGATGTAGTCCATCTGCTGTAAACTTGTACTTAAACTAATTTTTTTTCTTCCTCAATTCTCCTGGAGGCAACCATGATGTCATGACTCTGATGTCATGGACTGCCTCTTTTGACTCTGCCCCTCCCCTGCTGGCCGGTAAATTTAGTCTGAAAAGGTGGAACTCTAAGTACACCGAACTGTCCCCTGCTTTACTATGTTTGCTTAAAGGGGCTGCATCTATGCCTACATACACCTTTGATAAGCATGAGTAAAATAAATAGGACTTAAAGGAGAATTGAAGCTTAACTAAAGAAGTAGGCTAGAAATGTTGTATATTATGTTTTGGGCTTCTGTACCAGCCAAAGGCAACCACAGTTGCAGTAAGCATGAGCAAAATAAATAGGACTTAAAGGAGAACTGAAGCTTAACTAAAGAAGTAGGCTAGAAATGTTGTACATTATGTTTTGGGCTTCTGTAACAGCCAAAGGCAACCACAGTCCTTTAGCAGTAAAGATCTGTGTCTGCAAATATGCCCCAGTAGCTCCTCATCTTCTTTTCTGCTGATTCACTGCACATGCTCTGTGCTGCTGTCACTTACTGAGCTTAAGGACCCACTCACAATATACAGTACACATAGAATAGAAATGTCACAATATAAGGCTGATAAATAATTAATATACATAATTACTACATGGCAGCACAGAAACCTGTTCACTTAGCATCACTATTTAATAATCAGCCCTGTAGCATCAGCTTATATTACAGGCCAACCTCATTTTCTGCTTGATAATTTGCGACGACCCCTAAGCTTAGCTTCTCAACAGCTGCTCAGAGCCCACTGTGAATGTAAAGTTCTTTTCTTCTAGTCTAAAGGGGTGGCCTCTGGTACGGTGATCCACTTTATGGGTAAAAAGGTCCCTTGCTATTTGTCTATAATGTCCTCTAATGTACTTGTAAAATGTAATCATGTCCCCTCGCAAGCGCCTTTTTTCCAGAGAAAACAACCCCAAGCTTGACGGTCTACCCTCTTAATTTAAGTTTTCCATCCCTCTAAGGGTAAGATCACACTGGGCGATTTGAAAAACTTCAGGCGTCTTCGGAATACGAAGTGACGCTTGTGCCATGCCGCAGGCGACTTCATTTTAGCCGGCGCAAGACAGAGGTAAGGCGTTTGGGGAGATTGGTCACCGCAAAGAAGAGGCGATTAGTCGGCAGGCGGCTAAATCTCCCCAAATCGCCCAGTTTGACCTTACCCTAACCAGTTTAGTTGCACTTAGTCTCTGCACTCTCTCCAGCTCCAGCTATATTCCTCTTAAGGACTGAAGCCCAAAACTGTACTGCATACTCCAGATGAGGCCTCACCAGGGACCTATAAAGAGGCAAAATTATGTTTTCATCCCTTGAGTTAATGCTCTATATTAGGCAAGACCCCCTTAGCTGTCTAGAACTTAATTAAGTCCCTCATAATTGGCCAAATCTTCGTAGACTTTAGGTAAAGTTATATTACTAATCCCCTACAGTGGGCTGCAGTCTGTGACAAATGATATAACTAGTGATGGGCGAATTTATTTGCCAGGCATGGATTTGCGGTGAATTCCCGCACTTCTCTGGCCGCCATTGTTTTCGAAAAAATTCGATGTGACAAAAAAAAAATTTCGCACATAAAAATTGTGTGTCAAAATTATTCGGATGGCCATTGACTTTATTGCATTTGGAGAAAAGTTTTGCGCATATAAAAATTGCCGCTCACGTCAAAATTGTTGTGCTTCAAAATTATTTTGACGCCCATTGACTTCAATCCATGTCACAAAATTTTCGCCAAATTTTTTGGCAAAGTGGAACAAGACAGATTCACCCATCACTAGATATACGTAACTGCTAAACATCTTTGAAGGCTGCAGCTCTAAAGACCTTTTTGTTTGCATGTGGATTTTGTCTTGTTACAGAATTTGCTTTATTTTTTATTAATGCACTTGTTTGGCAGGCGCCAGAAAACTAAACTAGCAAATCCCTTTGAGCGAAGGATGAATTTTCAGGTCAGCAGTTGCAACGAATGATGAAACAAACTAAACTCAATGTGCATCGCATTAGCAAATAGATTGTGATACAACTTTAAAGGATTACAGTGTACCATTGTGCTTCTTGCAATTACATGTTCTTCATAGGTTCCTCTGAATTCTAAAGATCAACCTCCACCTTTTCCTCGTTCAATCCATTCCCTGTCCAAGTAAATTTTTTAGAGCTGCTGTTAATTTATTTTGTCATTTATGGAACAGGTTGTGTCATATTAATCTGCAAATGCATGCCTCTGGCAATGTTAAACGTGTTGTCTGAGGATGGTCAATCACACATGAGCTTAATGCACATATCTGCTGTTTTTTTGCTTCCGCATTGGGAATAAAACAAGTCATTAGAAACCCATTAGCTGCTGATCTACGCTAAGCAGGGCAATAGGAGAGCTTGTAGCTGATTCCTGTCGTATAGATCTTTTTTGCTCAGGCAAGCACAAAGTCTACAGAAGGAATATATCAAGGGTTACGCCACGAATAATTAATTCATGTCAATAAACTTTTAGTTTGATCTTTTTATTATTATTGCCAATACCCACTTAAAAATATTTCCCAAATACACTTGGATAATTAAAGATGATTAATTCCCGTTATTAAATTGTCACTTATCAATTAATCCAATGAATTCAATATCAAAAAAATGTGATTTAGTGCACCATCAATTGTGTGTGTGTATATATATATATATATATATATATATATATATATATATATATATATATATATATATATATAAAACATTAAACGAGTTAATGAATTAATAATGTTTACTAAAAAAAAGTGCAAGTGCTTTCTAATAAGTTATTTCACTCCAAAATTCAATTTAAACCTCCTTATTTCAAAAAGTGACCAGTGCTCAACAATACTTTAACACACCATCAATCCTATCTGTAATGATTGATCTATAAATAATTATTTAAATTAAATTCATTAATTACAAAGTGCGAGTGCTAATCAATTAGTTGTATCATTCTAAATCCATTTTCAATGTTACCCAAAATTCATTCATTTTATAAAGTGATCCGTGCCAATAAATTACTATATAAGATGTTAAAATCGAAAATTGTCTCAAAATATCAATCTCTACGTCGTACTAAAAGTTTATTACATTTCGCAGAGATACCACTAATTCCTCTTACTGAAAAAGAATTCCCCAATTCTTCAAACATATAAGGATATTTATAATACACAAAAGCCATGCATATCTTGTAAATTATATCCTTATAAGCGGTGAGTTCTGATGTCATCAGTTATAAACGGTGAGTTCTGATGTCATTTCTGTCACATGCCCCACTGAAATTTGTGTATTATAATAAATTAAGTACCTCCTGTTGCAAAATATGAGGATATTAGAAGTTACCTCGGAGTTCCATGACCTGTATAGAATATGAATAGAAAAGGCCTGAATAGAAAGACTTGTAATAGAAAGTAGCAATAACATTTGTAGCCTTACAGAGCATTTGTTTAGATAGTGACCACAATTTGAAAGCTGTGAAAGAGTCAGAGAAAGAGTTGCTTAGAATTAGCCTTCTATAATATACTAAAAGGTGAACGCCCCCTTTAAAAGAGAAGTAAAGCCTAACTAAAGTAGCTAGAAATGTTGTACATTAGTTTTGGGCTTCTGTACCAGCCCAAGGCAACCACAGCCCTTTAGCAGTAAAGATCTGTGTCTCCAAAGATGCCCCAGTAGCTCCTCATCTTCTTTTCTGCTGATTCACTGCACATGCTCTGTGCTGCGGTCACTTACTGAGCTTAGGGACCCACTCACAATATACAGTACACATAGAATAGAAATGTCACAATATAAGGCTGATTAGTAATTAATACAGATAATTACTACATGACAACACAGAAACCAGTGCAATTAGCATCAGAATTTAATAATCAGCCCTGTAGCATCAGCTTATATTACTGACCAACCTAATTTTCTGCTTGATAATTAGTGACGACCCCTAAGCTTAGCTTCTCAACAGCTGCTCAGAGCCCACTGAGCATGTGAGTGTCGCAGACACTTTCCAAGATGGTGACCCCCTGTGACAAGTTTGAAGTCCTTGGTCATTGCTGCTAATTGACAAGCTGAAACTTTAGGCTGGTGCAATAAGTTCAGTATGTAAAATATGGCATTTTTAGCCCTATTCATTTTTAGAGTTTAGTTCTCCTTTAAAACGGTGGACAGGGGAGTCCATCCCACATAGCTCATACTGTAATCAGAAAGCCCTGGGCTCAATGGTGCTTTAAAGTAGCCTATTATAAAAGATCATGTCCTTCCTGCATAGATGTTTGCAAGTAAAATCTGATTACTATCTATCATTCATTTTCTTGCAAACATTAATTAATTGATTGATTTAGGAGAATAACCCACACTGTTGTCAGATCGATGAGCAAAAGCGATTTAGTGCCATCATTTCTATGAATAAGTATTGATCAACTGCATGGCTACTTAGAATCCAGTGGGCAAGGATCCAGGGTTTTGGATAATCGCTAGTCATGTGCGGGTCAGGAAAAATAACCCACAAAACTTTAACCCACACCTGACCCTAACCCACAAAATGTTGCTATTGTTGGACCTTCCCCAACCCATACCCGCAGCTTCTTGCTTTGTACGCCATCAAGCTTGGTAAAATGAGTCTAATGTTTTCATTATTGCTGTAACTGTCCCAGGATTACAGATACAATGGGCTTATAGGGGTTTGAAATATGAGGGAGATCCAATTGAGGACAAACCAAAACTGGGGTTTTCAATGGGCCTGTGTTCTATAAAGGTTCTGTGTGTAGATGAACCGCACCTCTCACCCTTTCCACAATGCTTCCTGCCCTGGTGGTGCAGATCTCTCTAGTCGAAGGGAGGGTTAATCCCCCCCCGAAACGTTGATGCACAGGTGGTCACTTTAAATAAAAGGGGTAAGCTCCCCACCTGCAACATACATGCTGTTGTGCTATTCTCTTAAACCTGTGTACTATAAAGGCAGTGACACGCGGAGTGCTTTTGGATGCTGGGAGCTTTGTTTTTATGTGGCTCAAAAACACAATCCAAACTGGCCCCAGTAGACCTGCACTGAAATTGGCTGCAAGCTTTTGTGCCAAGGCATGTGAGATGACTGTCTGTTAAGAAGTATGGATAAAAATGGGGAACGTGCCCTTAATGCATATGTCTCTCTCTCTCTTTCCTTTACATCCCAGTTGTCTTTTATGCACAACTTACTACAGTATTTAGTGCCACCTATCTTTAAAGGGGTTGTTAACTTTTAGTATATTTTCAATTGGCCTTCATTATGTATTTTTATAGCTCTTTTACTATTTGCATTTTTCTTCTGACTCTTTCAGTCTTTCAGTCACTGACCCCATCTAAAAAACAAAAGCTACAAATTAGTGATGTGTGGGGAGGCCTGACACCTGCGGGAACTGCGAGTTTACCTGCCGGTTGGGCAGGTTCGGGCCGACCTCCACACTTGCAGGTCGTTCTTCTTGCCCGCTCTGCCCTCCCTCGACCTTACACTGCTGACTTTCTGCTTCCGGCTTCTGTTTTGATAGGCACTCACCACGCCCCTCCCCTTTTCTGATGTCATCGGCGGGGAGTCCCGGGCCTTTAAATAGAGGGGTGGAAGCAGGTGCGGGCAGGCTTGAGTTGGGTTGAGTGTGGGTTAAAAAAAACCTGACCCGCACATCACTACTACAAATGTATCATTACATTTTTACAACTTTGTATTTCTCATCTTTCTTTTGGATATAGAAAGTTAATCAAATTGATGCATGGTTGCTAGGGTAAATTGGTCCTTAACAACCAGACTGCTGAAATTGCAAACTGGAGAGCTGTTGAATAAAAAGCTAAACACACCACTAAAATAAAACATGAAAACCAATTGCATATTGTCTCAGAATATCACTCTCTACATCATCCTGAAAGTTAATTTGAAGGTGAACAACCCCTTTAACTGTTTTATCTCCCGAATATTGTTTTTTTCTGTAAGAATAAAAATGAATCAAGGGCAAGGACAGAGGATGAACTGTAACAGAACAGATCATACTGGGAGAACAGCTGCTCTAGGTGGAGATGCCTGGTGAGAAGCTATATGTGAATAATGAGAATGAAAAGTCACGGGATTAGATGCCTGCTGCTTTGTACCAGCCGTACTGTACTGTTTAAGCCTTTGATCAAAACAGGAAAATGGAAGAGTAAGTGATAGCGGAGCTTCCAGAAGTATTAAAATCGAATACAAATTAAGAAGGCCCCCGAGAAAACCAAAAATGGTTCTGAATACTGAATGATTTCCTGCCAAAAGATTGTCAGCAGAGGAGGAAAACCAGACACGTACAGTGTGCGTTAAAATAGATACACCCCACTGTCATCTAGCCAACTTCCCATCAACTAACTAATGAAGTTACAAACAAGCAGATTGCACGGTACAGTTCTGGTACATTTTAGGGAGACTCAGAGGCACGATTCTTTCCAGATTTGTAGCAATGATTTGTGAGTTGCAGCTATGCAAAGTTACAGCATGAATTCAAATGGCACTGACAACCTCACTATATGGCAATACGGCATAAAACAAGTTCAGTGACCAATATACATATTGCAGACATTTGGTTTGCTATGTGTGTAACTATGAATCTAAAATATAGCTGAACAAAAGTGAATGGGAGGGCTTTGCTGCTGCTGCTGGAGAAAAAAAAAAAAAGGACACGAAACAGTAAATATAAGTAAATATATCTATTTAATATATCTACTTGGGGTGCCAAAAGTTAGACACCCCAAAGTTTTTCTATATACTTTCCTGACACCCTGGGCCAGTGCTCCTATCAGGAGAAAACTGCACCGGCCCGGGCTTATTCCAACGAGCACCACGAAACGATCCTCTACCTGCTTCTTCTTTCCATTACACATGCTCAGTAGAGCGAAAAAAGACAAACTTTAACAAAAAAAAACAGCTATTTGGTTCTATTGCGCATTCGTCTGTCTCAGGAAATTTGAAGAAAGAAGAAGTCTGGAATAACCCCTGCCCAGTGCAGTTTTCTCCTGATAGGAGCACCGACCCAGGGGTTCCTAACTTTTGACCCGGTATATTCCAATAATGGCCCATGTACGTTGCCCACTGATTGAACAGATATTTATTGGGCAGGTTTCATGTAACATGTTTCAGTGGTGTACTGTCAATGCACCAGGTTGTCCCTGTTTGTTTTTAATTTATTTTCGCTTTTTATTTAGCAGTTGTCCAGTTTTCAGTTTCAGCAGTCTGGTTGCTAGAATCCAAATTACCCTAGCAACCATGCATTGATTTGAATAAGAGACTGGATTATGCATAGGAGAGGTCATGTATAGAAAAATTAGTAATAAAAAGTACATTTGTAGCCTTACGTTTTGTTTTTTTTTAGATGGAGCCAGTTTGAATGCTGGAAAAAGTCAGAAGAAAAGACAAATCAAAATTATAAAAAAGACAAAATGAAAAGTTGCTTTCAATTAACCATTCTATAACATTGTAAAAGATAACTTAAAGGTGAACCACACCTCTTCAGCAACGACTGACTGCAGCCATGTCTTTCCAGTCAGGACCCCCTTCTCCCTGTTCAGTCACTTTTTACTACAGACTGAGCTTGCATTACCCAAATACTTGAAACCAGGCCTGGCCGGTAAAAATTGATGGCTGGTCCCAATGTTATTAATAGGGAAAAAAGATAAATATTTAGGACTGCCGGCATTCCAGAAAAGGTGTCAACCTACACTGGAAGTCAAAATAAGCCCTGCCATTTCAAGTACAGAGGCCCAAACAGCCCTCAACCAGCCTACTAAATAGTGACTGTCTATCTATGGCATTGTACAGCAGCCCCTCTGGCATTTGCCAGAACCGACAGATTGCCAGTCCGGGCCTGTTTGAGACCCAGAGAGACAGTGCAGATAGGGTTACCAACTAACTGACCAGTATTTCACCATCACCAGCCTAGCTTGATGCCAATAATATATAATAATAGGCTGTTTATTTTTTAGGGTGGCAACCCTGAGCACCAGCAAAGCTAAGCTGTTCCAGTTGAAACAAGACAGATGACAAATCTATATTAAATTACTTATCAGCAGTGGATATCTTAAATAAAACCTTAATAAAATACAACTCCCAGAATTCCCCTGAGTTTGTTTTCACCTACCCTACCTAGCAACGGACTGTACCAAGTCACGCAGGAGACAAATACACGAACAAACACAAACTATGTCCTTCACGTCGGGTGATCGATGGCAGAGTTCTATTTCTGAACAAACAGTTATTTTTTTTTAAGTCCCAGCTGCAAGACTTCTATGAAAGTAAAGTAGTTGCACCATATTATACAGGGTGTTCCACTGTTGGGCGTGCTTATGGTTTGCTCGGTTACTAAGGCGACGCCGGTAACAATTGCTTCCTATGGAGGTATAGCCTGGGGAAATTGAAAGATCCTGGAAGTGTTCTGATTCAACTGAGCAGGTAAATGGAGCTCGGACATATCAAACTGCCCTGAGATCATGGCAGTATAGGGGGCGAAGGGGGGAACTTAAACTTCTCTGTCCCAGGTCCGTGTAATAAAGTCTCCTGGTAACATTGCAGGTATCTGTGGCAGCTGCTGCGTACGGAAAGCATTTTAGGACATCCTCAGGAGAACTCACTCTCCTAAAATGCTAACTGTAGCTGCAGCCTGTACTGCTTATATTGTATCTTGACTGGTCACAATGTGCTTTGTGTGTGTCTGTGTGTATGGGTGAGGTGTGTGTATGGGTGAGGTGTGTGTATGGGTGAGGTGTGTGTATGGGTGAGGTGTGTGTATGGGTGAGGTGTGTGTATGGATGAGGTGTGTGTGCAATAAGGGGTGACGTTATGAGAAGGGCAGTTTTATTATCTATTATTTTATTAATATCCCATAAAGTCTCTAATATTTGGCTCATTCTCCCCATTTGATTAGTTCTGTTCCTGTTTGACAGCCCTGCTTTTGAACTAACAAGTCTCTCCGTATCATCTCCATACATTTCATACAGACCAAGACTAGGGTTGCCACCTTTTCCAATACCGACCTCCCTATATATTTATCTTTTTTCCCTATTAATAACATTGGGATCAACCATCATTTTAACTGGTGGCAACCCTAACCAAGGCCAAGAGCTACAGAAACGCATTATTGTGCTGGAGAAGGATGGGGGTATGTTCAGGTGTGGCTGCACATGTAGGGTTGTCAACTTTTCTGTAAAAAAATACCGGCCTTCCTACATATTTATCTTTTTTCCCTATTAAAGGACCAAGTAACGTCAAATTGTTTGTGTAGAACGAAAAAAAGACACCAAGACATTTGTAACTTTAAAATCACAAAGTCTTTATTAAAAATTAACTTATCGAAACTCCGCTTGCGCTCCTCTTCAGAAAAGACAGGGTGACGATCCATCGTGTGGAGCTCGATTTCTCCTCCCTGCCTTCTATAGGAGATAGCCAGGGAGGAGAAATTGAGTGCCGCATGCTGGATCGTCGCCCTGTCGGCTTTTCTGAAGAGGAGTGTAAGGGGGAGTTTCGGTAAGTTTATTTTTAATAAAGACTTTGTGATTTTTAAATTACATATGGCTTGGTGTTTTTTTTTTTTGTTCTATACAAACAAATTTTTTTTTAAAAAAATTGACGCTACTGGTCTTTTAATAACATTGGGATCAACCATCATTTTTAACGGTGAGGCCAGTAAAATACCGGCCAGATGGCAACCCTATACACGTCACCCCAGAAACGTTTTCCTGTGTCCCACCCACCCACATAAAAATGAAGTACACTCCTGTACACCATGGTTCCTAAATCCTACACCTATGATACAGAGCACAGAGATTACTTTTTGGATCTTTTATTATTTTTAGCAGTTACAGACACATGAGTGGGCACTTGCTTTTGGTATATTATGATGTTAAAATAAAATATAACTCCCTATTATCTGTTGTAGGTACACAATATGTGAAACCTTGATTGTGTGGTCAGCAGAGTTTTACTGTCACTGCCCCCAGTAGCCCCTGCTGAGTTACTAATTCAGCCATAATGCTCGTCTCAATGCACCCTCAGAGCTTTACATTTACTGCCCCAGGAACCACTGCGTATTCACTAATCCAGCCACAATGCTGATTTAATGAACCCTCTATTTTCAATAGAAGTTGACTATGCAAGAAAATTGACCAAAGGACCTGTTATCCAGAATGATCGGGACCTGGGGTTTCCCAGATAAGGTGTATGTCCATAATTTGGATCTCCATACCTTAAGTCTGATGAAAAAATCATTTAAACATTAATTAAACCCAATAGGATTGTTTTGCCTCTGATAAAGATTAATTATATTTAAGTTGGGATCTAATACAAGGTTCTTTTTTTTTATAGCAGAGAAAAAGGAAATCATTTTTTAAAATTTGAATTATTTGATTAAAATGGAGTCTATGGGAGATGGTATTCTCGTAATTCGGACGTTTTCTCTGAATTATGTTACCCTTTTTATATTACACTGTAATGAGACATGGTGATAAGAACAGACTTGCTTGCAGCTCCAAATTGCAGGAACAAAAAAACATGGCTGGCAAGAGCTGGGGAACATTTTTTATTGTGCAATAGTGCCTAAAGAATACTACACTGATGGTGCTGGACTACTACTGTTCTAGTAAATACTACAATAGTGGAACATTTCTCTTTTCTTGTAGACATCTATATATAAGCAGAGAGTGCTTTATTTGTTTATTCACTTGTTTGGTTGTTGATGGTAAGACTGTGTCATAATGGCACCATTGTTTTGCAATTTGCAGGACAGTCAGATGAATCTACACACTAAAAACATGGCCGACATTTTGGAAAATGATCAGTTTTTCAAAACATCTTGGTAAGAATTTTTACTTCCCTTTTCAAGATTTCTATGGCCTTTGTTATAAGCAGTATGTTGGGATGTTATTTTAAAATATGTAGGAAGTAATAGATATTAGATTAGATGGTTTTCATTAGTTTTTTATTATTTGTGGTTTTTTTAGCCTTTTTATTCAGCAGCTCTCCCGTTTGCAGTTTCAGTAATCTGGTTGCTAGAGTCCAAATTACCCTACCAACCATGCATTGATTTAAATAAGAGACTGGAATGTGAATAGGAGAGGGAATGAATAGAAAGAAAAGTAATAAAAAGTAGCGATAACAATACATTTGTAGCCTTACAGAGCCTTTGTTTTTAGATGAAGTCAGTGACCCCCATTTGAAAGCTGGAAAGAGTCAGAAGAACAAGGCAAATAATTCAAAAACTATTTAAAAAATTAAGACCAATTAAAACGTTGCTTAGAATTGGCCATTCTATATCATGCTAAAAATCAACTTTAAGGTGAACCACCCCTTTAAGATTGTCATACGTACCAAGATTTGGCTGTGAAGTTTGGTTGATTTTGAATATACTGCCCAATTATCTGTGTATGAAGGGCTGGTCTGGTCTAGGGTTGGTTTTCGACCGAGCATCCAGTGATGTTGGATCACTAATCATCTGTCATGTTTCTGTCGATGACCAATCTGCTGGAGTACACAAGGTAAAAATAGATTTTGGAAGTAATTAGTTTTATTATATTTAGATGCTAATGGCTGCTGGATTTGTTCACCAGAAAAGGGGCAGACTTACAAATAATTTTGTAGTTTATTCATTTTAAATCTAGAATATTTAGATGAATCGGAATATCGGTTAGATTTAAAGGGATATGTATTTAAATGAAGTTGTCTTTATTTTAACATCTTGGTTAATTAACTAGAATAGATGATCAACTACTTTTTATGTCATGTTCTTTGTTGGGCTAAAGGCCACAGGCTGAAGACCAGTCCAAACCTGTTCCCTCGAGAGCAAGGCCTGCCTGGAAGGATGTGAAAGTCAACAATTTGGAATATGATAATGGATTAATGGTGACTCACATCAACCAAACACAGGATCTGCTGGTAATTCTACCTCTTGCCTACACATATACTTGGGGGGTGCAGCAAATGATTAGCCAACCCATTTAGAAAATTAGACTTTCAACTTCATGGGTTACATTTCTAAGTCTTACGGCACATGGAGTATATTCTCCACTGGTGCTCTTCAGCCTCTAGTGGACAAGTTCTGGCACTTATATGTTGGTTAATATGCCTTATATGGGTTCACAGATTTCGGAGTAGGGAAGTCCCGACAGGGGCAGGTGACATCGGTGGCGGACTGGTGACATCAGGGGGCAGGGTGGTTACATTTAGTGGATAAGTTCATCAGGGGGCTGGACGATGGTGGTTGGCTGATTGCTGCATCATTCACTGCAGAAACCTGTCTGGATTTGGAAAATCAGTTGGCAAATAATCAAACAAATATGCACAGGAGCTCACTTCAGACATGTATTAGTGCACAATCACAACAGCAGTTAATTACAAAACTGTAAAAAACAAACTCAGATCATACCACATGGCAGTGTCTTCCCCCTGTCTGCAAACCTCATGTCAGCCACTTCCTCCTGACACGTTTCGCACCATTAGGCACTTCATCAGAGGACCTAGCCTTATGTGCCATAGTCCTATGTCTTTCCAAAAGCCGAATGAGTGACACAGACAAGGTTTTATTGTTCTACCTAATACCCAATATTGAGCAGACTTACTTTCTGTGAGTTTACTATTTAAGGCTGCATTCATATAACTTCTGCTCCATACAGTGTCGGACTGGGGGGTCCAGGTCCACTAGGACTGCCACCTCAGGGGCCCAACACCAACCCCCAGCCTCCTTCATCTTCTGAGTTCAGGAGGAGAAATCAGGGGCCCCCACATCAACCCCAGGGCCTCCATCACAGTCATCAGGATCTTGTGCATACCTGTTATTTGTTGAGGCCTCTATCGAGAGGGGAAGTCCAGGAGAAAGCACTCGTGGATCCAGGCGGGTCAAGATCTGTGGGCCCAAGAGGGCCAGGGCCCATTGGGTTTTTTTCCGGTGTCCCACTGGCCCAGTCCAATCCTGGCTCCATACAACATGAATTTAATTAAGAGCACTTATTTAAGCTGTCCATCCCCCAGATACCCCAGGTAGTAAAAAGCAACCAGGAATGTGACTAATATATGCAGCCTGAAACAGGCAGCTGTGACCCAAGTCTAATGAAGTATTGTTATAAAAGTCACACTGTTTCTGACTAAATGTTTCTGAGCCCCACACATAGGCGGAGGGTGAATTTTTTGTTTGGGGAGGCTAAAGATGGGCCATTCATAGACTGACCTAAAGCTACTGTGAGGCTTAGTGGATGCACCACTGGAATGAAAATAAACCCCCACCCCAACTACCTCAAGCGGTTCTGTGGGTTCCACAACTCATATTAAATGGATTCTCAATCCATTTGTGTTCACAGATGTCCCTTTCATTTTAACAAAGGGGTGATATATTTGTGAAGTGTTAAACAGTGTTAAGCTTAGATGTGAGATTTAGTCTATATTTACAAAACAAGAACATATATGCAGTGATATGCAGTGGGTACTGGTGGCAGAGATTCAGATATATTTATGCCCCCACACTGTAACATTGCCACTGAAATACAACATTGGTTTGTTTCCAAGCCACCTTAAAGGGGTGCTTCACTTTTAAGTACACTTTATGTGTATAGAATGGCTAATTCTAAGCAACTTTTCAATTGGCCTTCATTTTTTCTTTTCTTTTTTTTATAGTTTTTTAATTATTTACCTTCTCCTTTTGACTCTTTCTTTCTTTCTTTCAAATGGGGATGACCTCTTCTAAAACAAATGCTCTGTAAGGCCACAATTCTATTGTTATTGCTTTTTTTTTAATGCTCATCTTTCTGTTCAGACCCCTTTCCAGTTCCTTATTCAAATCTATGCATGGTTGCTAGGGTGATCTGGACCCTAGCAACCAGATTGCTGACATTGCACATTGGAGAGCTGCCGAATAAAAAGCTCCACAAATAATAAAAAAAATTAAAGACAATTAAAAATTGTCTCAGAATATCTGACTAACTAACTTACAGACTTAAAAGGTTTTGTTCACCTTTGAGTTAACTTTTATTATGATGCAGAGAGTAATATTCTTAAACCAATTTGCAATTTGTTTTCATTTTTTATTATCTGTTGTTTTTGAGTTATTTAGCTTTTTATTCAGCAGCTCTCCAGTTTGCAGTTTGAACAATCTGGTTGCTAGGGTCCAAATTCCCTAGCAACCATGCACTTATTTGAATAAGACACTGGAATATGAATAAGAGAGGCCTGAATAGAAAGATGAATAATAAAAAGTAGCAATAATAATACATTTGTAGCCTTAGAGAGCATTTGTTTTTAGATGGTGTGACCATTAAAAAGCTGGAAAGAGTCAGAAGAAGAAGAAGGCAAATATTTCAAAACCTATAAAAATAAATAATAAAAGGCCAATTGAAAAATTGCTTAGAATTGGCCATTGTTTAACATACTAACAGTTAATGTCAAGGTGAACACCCTTTTGACTAAAATAAACAAAGTAAGAGAAAAAAAACAAGTGCAAAAACATAAAAAGCACAATTTGCCTTTCATGGGGAAAGAGTTTATTCAAGATTGGAGCAAGGGAGATAGGTATATTATTGGTGCCAGTTGAGAGCAAAAACTTTGACAAAAGAAACTATTTTATTCCAGATAGTGTTTAAGCTTTTCCAGTTTAGTACTGTACCTGTGGGAGCAGTAAGTTGAAATCTGCAGCAAATAAGTTACACCTCTGGTGAGGTTCCTTCTAGTCCTTTCTGCAGTGCCTTCTGACGATCCGAATCTCACCCCCACCCCCTCCTTTATCTGTGACCTGATTGGCTAGTTCTACTGTCAGTCAAGAGAGGTGCATTCTGATTGGGGAAACCATGAGGAATAAGATCCAATCAGTGTGCGGCTCAGAGAACCGGTTTCCACAATGTTAAAGGTGTAAACCAGCAGTCAGAAACGGAGAGAGTTTGTTTTATTTAGGTGCCAGGCAGGTTTGGGGAGGCTTAGCCTCCCCTAGCCTTATTGAAAATCCGCCTATGGCCCCACAGCAAATTAATTTTAGGGCCCCCCAACATATCCAGAGAGTGTCCTGTTTTACCAATATATGTCAAATTGCTCTTTATTTGGGGCTCAAGTGGGCCCCCCATAACTTCTGGGTTCCCTTGCAGCCGCAGGGTCTGCTTCCTCTGTAGTTACACCCTAATTACAACCCATATTAGCCAATTATCAGCTACCATTTACTGGTCACTGTCTCAAAGCAAATATCTGATCACTAGACCTGGTGGAAATGTGACAGTTTTATTCCTACATTGCAATTCTGTTCAGTTAGTTATATCGAAACTTGGGTAACTATCAGCATTAAGGTTGCCAACTGGACATCCCGATTCTAATCCTCCTGAACGGGTTTCAGCATCGTTGAAATAAATCAACTTATTGTGGCACATAATGTCATAGTCCCACCCACAGTGTCACAACTCTACTCCTGGAAGCAGAGTTGTAGGGGATGGGATAAGTCCATGTATGGGACCTGTTATCCAGAATGCTTGGGACCTGGGGTTTGCTGTATAAAGGTTATTTCCGTCATTTGGGTCTTCATACCTTAAGTCTACTAGAAAATAATGTAAATATTAAATGAACCCAATAGGCTGGTTTTGCTAATTTGCCTGCAATAAGGATTAATTATATCTTAGTTGGGATGAAGTACAAGGTACTGTTTTATTATTACAGAAAAAAAGGAAATCATTTTAAAATAAATTTGGATTTGGATAAAATGGAGTCTATGGGAGACAGCCTTTCTGTAATACAGAGCTTTCTGGATAATGGATCCCATACTATATAGTTCATTTCATACACTTTTTTCCTGTGTAAAATGTTAATTTTCATAAACTGTATTACTACTACTGTTTAGCCATACAGGCAATATCTAGGTTTTCCTTTTTCTCTGTTATAATAATAAAACTGTCCCTTGTACTTGATCCTAACTAAGCTGCATAGATTGATATTAGTAGCAATATTGGGTTTATTTAAAGGGGTTGTCCGCCTTCCAAACACATTTTCAGTTGAGTTGTTCTCCAGATATAAAGACTTTTTTCAACTCTTTTCCATTCTTTATTTTTTTACCGTTTTTCCAAAATGTAAGTTGAAATGTAAGTTGAAATTCAGGTGCAGATTCTGCACTGTTACAATTTTGCAACATTTAGTTGATACATTTCTCAGCAGCATCTTTGTCATATTAGTGACTATTGTATCAATTCTAACAGCTGCCTGTAATGAAACTCTAAAACCAACTGAAATGAAAAAAGTGTTGGAAGTTGAACAACCCCTTTAAAGGACAAGTAAAGCCTACATTTTCCTACCATGTATATAAGTTGGGCATATCTTTCCCAACTAAGCCATATCATTTGTACTGCATACACCCCCTCCATTTGCTAGCACCATCAAATTTTCCTTAAACAAATAGCTGCTTTCAACCAGCGACTGACACATCATCAGTAACATTGACATCTGCAAACAGAACATGTATGCTGTAAAGTTCATGCATGAGGTGAGAAGAAGTGAGCATGCTCATGGGCCAACAGCCAAAGTAAATGCCTGAGGGGGAGGGGGCAGAGTGGGTTAGAGGAGGAGAAGGAATTCTAAGTGGTTAAGGGGATGCTGCAGCCTTACTGTTAACCTTTTAACAACCAGAGTGGCAGGTATCTAAAGATTTCAAGGAGGCTGTTCACTGATTACATTTTTGTGGGGATTACATGTCCTTTATTTAAATGACATGTAGCAGAATTTAAAGGGGTGGTTCACCTTTAAGTAAACTTTTAGTATGGAATACAATGACCAATTTTAAGCAACTTTTCCATTTGTTTTAATTTTTTGCCTTTTTCTTATGACTCGTCGCTGACCCCATCTAAAAAGCAAATGCTCTATAAGGCTACACACTTATTATTACCGCTACTTTTTATTGCTCATCTTTCCAGTAAGGTCCTCTCCTATTCATATTCCAGTCTCTTATTCAAATCAATGCATGGTTGCTAGGTTGGACCCTAGCTATTGTTTATAATGCAAATTGAATAGCTGTTGAATAAAAAGCTAAATAACTCAAAAACCTTAAATAATAAAAAATGAAAACCAATTGCAAATTGTCTCAGAATATCACTCTCTACATTATACTAAAAGTTAACTCAAAGGTGAACAACCCCTTTAAGATTTGGACATCCAAATTACAGAAAGATCTCTTATCTAGAGAACACCAAGTCCCAAGCATTCTAGATACTAGATCCTATACCTGTATATAATAAATAAATAAGTTCTCCTTTAAGGTAAAAATGCATTGACGACCATGCTACTTTATCATTGTGTGAAAAATGATCCGTTTCTGCAGGTTTGCACGAGGCTATGGGTTGGCAGCACAAACACTTCCATCAGCAGCTTAACAAAGCAGTTTTGATGACAGTTCACATTTTGCACTTCACAACAATGGCTGAGGCATACAATTAAGTGATTTATTAATGCAATTTATTTATTAGCAATGCATGTGTTCATTTTTGCAGTTTACCTTAAAAGAGAATGATAAATGAAGTCTGATAAGTTGTACCTCACCATTAAATACTATAATACACGCACATCATTTGCAGACACAGCAATGTATTTAACATTTTGCCAGGCACAACATAATTTCCCTGACTAATCTAAATGAGGTGCTTGAGCTGCAGGGAGTTTAAAGGAACGCTGACCTATTTTTTTAAAAAATCATCAGGATGTCATGCTTAAGCCTAGATTTCCAGGGCTTGAAACTGTTGTATTTTCTAAATACAGGTATGGGACCTGTTATCCAGAATACTGGGGAACCTGGGGTTTTCCGGATAACAGATCTTTCCATAATTTGGATCTTCATACCTTATGTCTACTAGAAAATCATGTAAACATTAAGGGGCAAATTCACCAAGGGTCGAATATCAAGGGTTTATTAACCCTCGATATTCGACTGGGAATTAAAATCCTTCGACTTCGAATATCGAAGTCGAAGGATTTTAGCGCAAAAACTGCGATCGAACGATCGAAGGAATAATCGTTCGATCGAACGATTAAATCCTTCGAATCGAACTATTCGAAGGATTTTAATCCAACGATCGAAGGATTATCCTTCGACCAAAAAACGTAGGCAAGCCTATGGGGACCTTCCCCATAGGCTAACATTGAGTTCGGTAGCTTTTAGGTGGCGAACTAGGGGGTCGAAGTTTTTTCTTTAAGAGACAGTACTTCGACTATCCAATGATCGAATAGTTAAACGATTTTTAGTTCGAATCCTTCGATTCGAAGTCGTAGTCGAAGGTTGAAGTAGCCCATTCGATGGTCGAAGTAGCCCAAAAAACACTTCGAAATTCGAAGTTTTTTTACTTCGAATCCTTCACTCGAGCTTGGTGAATTGGCCCCTAAATAAACCCAATAGGCTGGATTTGCATCAAATAAGGATTAATTATATCTTAGTTGGGATCAAGTAGACAGTACTTCGACTATCCAATGGTCGAATAGTTAAACGATTTTTAATTCGACTCCTTCGATTCGAAGTCGTAGTCGAAGGTCGAAGTAGCCCATTCGATGGTCGAAGTAGCCCAAAAAACACTTCGAAATTCGAAGTTTTTTTACTTCGAATCCTTCACTCGAAAATAAACCCAATAGGCTGGATTTGCATCAAATAAGGATTAATTATATCTTAGTTGGGATCAAGTACAAGGTACTGTTTTATTATTACAGAGAAAAAGGAAATCATTTTTAAAAATTTGGATTATTTGGATATAATGGAGTCTATGGGAGACGGCTTTTCTGTAATTCAGAGCTTTCTGGATATCTGGTTTCTGGATAACGGATCCATACCTGTACAGTATAGAATCTATTAGCCATAATGCTCAGGACCTGAGGGGGTTTCAGATAAGAGATCTTGCCATTATTTGGATCACCAAATTCAGAGACTGCTGCATATTCGTATTCACGGAGACGTGGCTCAGCAAAAAAGTCCAAGGTGCCGCCATTCAGCTGGATGGGCTGGTCGCGGTTCGAGCTGACAGAGTCGCTGCTCAGAGCGGTAAGAATCGCAGTGGTGGTCTGTGTATTTACATCAGCACGAAATGGTGCAGAAACTCTGTGCTTGTGTCCAGCCACTGCTCACCGCTGGTCGAGTTTGTGAAGTGCAGACCCTTTTATTTACCCCGTGAGATTGCCTCCATTCATATTATCGGAGTTTACATTCCTCCCGGCGCGAACACCAAAGATGCGCTCTGGGAGCTGTACAGAGATATCACGGACATACAAAACACTCAGATGGACTGATTACCATTGCTGGAGATTTTAAACATGCAAATCTCAGGTCAGTGCTCCCTAAATTCCATCAGCATGTGGAATTTACTACGAGAGGGCCAAACACGCTGGATCCGGTTTACACAAACATTTCCAGTGCGTACCGAGCCGAGCCCTGCCCACACTTCGGATACTCAGACAACATCTCTGATATGCTAATTCCAACATACAGACCACTCGTCAGGCACTCTAAAGTGGTTCTGAAGCAGGTGAAAACATGGCCAGCAGGAGCCATGACCAGGCCCGGGCCAAGCAACCTGGGCGCCCAAGGCCCCCCGGCTGGCCTATTCGCCCCCTTGCCGGCACAGCTCCCAAGTGCGCATGCTCGCACACGTCCGGGATTACGCGTGTCACCATGTGTGCACTTGTCTGGGAGTGTGCACGTCATGGAGGATACACATCCCAGAGTGCGCATGCGCACACTTCCCGATTTAAATTTGTGGAGGGGGGAACGAGTGCCGATGGAATAGAAAGGGTCCGGACCAGGGGTAGGCTGAAGGAAGAGGTACGTGCTTGGCGCCCCCACTTCATTGCGCCCTAGGCACGTGCCTCTTCTACCTACCCCTAGTTCCGGCCCTGGCCATGACTGCTCTTCAGGACTGTTTTGAGTGCACTGACTGGAACATGTTTAGGGAGTCTGCAACCTACAGCGACTACATCAACTTGTATGAGTATACGTCATCTGTAATCAGCTACATCACAAAGTGCATTGATGATGTCACTGTCTCCAAGTGTATCACTACACGCCTCAACCAGAAGCCGTGGTTCACTGGAGAGGTACGTGTTACTGAGGGCCCGAGACTCTGCTTTCAGGGAAGGTGACGAAGTTGCCCTGAGAACAGCGAGAGCCAAACTTTCCCGTGACATCAGAGTAGCTAAGCACGCATACACTCAGAATACACAGCTTCTTCCAGGAGAATGGCGACACCCGGCGCATGTGGCAGGACATCCAGGCTATCACAAACTACAGATCAACACCATCTGCATGTGACAGTGACGCCTCCGTTGCAGATGCGCTGAACGACTTCTATATACGCAGTGTCGGACTGGGACTCCAGGGGCCCACCCAAAAATCTTTAGACTAGGGGCCCACTCTAAGTATCATTTTCTTCCTCTCCTCACTCAACCTCTATTCTCCTATACTCTTTTCTTTACATACTATAACCTATTATTCCATCTATTAAGCCTCTTTATTTTTCATAGAAATAGGGAATGGCCATGAAATAAGCCAAATGTTTAGAAGCAGGAGGGCCCACTGACACCTGGTCCCACCGGGAGTTTTCCAGGTATCTCAGTGGGCCAGTCCGACACTGTATGTACGGTTTGAAGCACAGAAATGAGGAAGACCATCACTCTGCCTAGTGACCAGGCACTGTGTCTGATGGTGGCTGATGTGAGGATGACTCTGGACAGAGTAAACCCACGGAAGGCTGCAGGACCAGACAATATCCCTGGAAGAGTGCTAAGAGAATGTGCAGATCAGCTGGTAGATGTTTTCACTGACATCTTTAACATCTAATTGAACACCTCCACTGTCCCAAAGTGCTTCAAAACCACCACCATTGCCCCTGTGCCAAAGAAGTCATCAGTGTTCTGCCTCAATGACTACCGTCCTGTGGCACTCACCCCCATCATCATGAAGTGTTTTGAGAAGCTTGTCAAGAAACACATCAAAACCCTGCTGCCAGCAGCACTGGACCCCCTACAGTTCGCATACCGTCAAAATCGCTCAACAGACGATGCAATAGCCACCACCCTCCATCTGGCCCTCTCTCATCTGGACAAAAAAGACACCTATGTTCGAATGCTGTTCATAGACTTCAGTTCAGCATTCAACACTATCATTCCTCAGCATCTGATAGAAAAGCTGAGCCTACTTGGACTCAACACCTCCCACTGCAGTTGGGTTCTGGACTTCCTAACCGACCAACCTCAGTCGGTCAGGATTGGAAACCTCATCTCCAGAACCACCACACTGAAGTGACTGAAGTTTATCAGAGCACAAGTCACATGACTGGGGGCAGCTGGGAAACTGACAATATGTCTAGCCCCATGTCACATTTCAAAATTAAATATAAAAAAAATAGTTTGCCCTTTGAGAAATGGATTTCAGTGCACAATTCTGCTTTAGCAGCACTATTTACTGATGGGTTTTGAAAAAAAACAAGTTTTCCCATGACAGTATCCCTTTAATATGAGGAAAACTATCACAAATAGAAAATAGAAATTAATTGGAAAAAGTCTTTATTTCTGGTGAACTATCTGAAACCAACTGACCTGAAAAAGTGTTTGAAGGTGAACAACCCCCTTTAACTCACTGGTAAACCTGCAGGTCCCACAGGTTTCAGGCCAGCTCACACATCACTAGTATAAAGTGGAAAGATTCACTTACAGCAACTACAGTTTTGTAAGTATCATTGCTGTTGATAACAGTATCTGTCTGACTTTTTATTCTGTGCCCTGGTGGTTCTGACTTTTGAAACAATGTAGCAGAAACCAGCTAATAAACAAACTTACAAAGAAGCATGCAAGACAGACTTTTGCTCTTTGAAAATGTAAAGTGAAAGAACACTGAAATCCGCATGCAATGGCATTTTCTTTCATCCGTCAACAGAGTTGCAGAACTAGGCCTCACATTCGTTTTCCACATCACAGAGCAGAAAATGGATTATATATTAATCATGTACTTCCCAGCTGAATCGTACGCTTGATCCGAGAGTTAATCAGCATGTCCTGCTGGAATTTATATAATGTGTATTGCTTTTTTTTCCCATTTGCACTCTCGCACGTGTATGTATTCGTATATACGTATATCCAATTGTTACAAATGCTAGCCTATAATTCTCCAAGCCCTTTTTAGTTTGTAGTGTCCTTCAATACATCTTAATTGATTAGTAAAGGTGTTATGCCCCCTACTGGCACAGAGAAGTCATACAATTTGACAAGATCAGTAAAAGTTATTATTTATGGCAAATGAAAGCATAATTTAGTATTCGGTCCTCCCCCATCATCATTTATTTAACGATTTGCAGAGACTGAAAGGAACAGAAGACAGGATAAATGAAATGATATCATCGGAAGAATGGCTTCGCTCTCTGAGTATAGATTCCATGCAACTAACAATACAAAATCTTCTAAACATGGGACATGTTGTCATGTGAGTATGACTGTGTTGCTTCTGTGACTCTACTTAAATATCCTATATTAATGCTGATTTTATACCTTCCTGTTGTATACTATACATTAATATTTCTTTGTTTTGTGTAATATGATTTTTTTTTCCTGAAAACCACTTTACCAAATAATTTAACCAGTTGTTTAACTAATTGTAAAGTTTCATTTTTCTCATATTTATTGCAATTTTTTGAAGGAAACCTGCTAAAAACGCCACCAAACATCTTGAATTCTCCATCCACACAATAAATGAATTTGAATCTAAGCTCCATGAGTAAGTACAAAATATATTTCTTTGTTCCCTATAAACATGTTATGCAAATGTTATATTCCACTTAAAGGGGACCCGTCACCCAAAAAAATTGTTTCAAATCCTATTTTATCATGTTAGTCTAGCAAAATTAACTTTAACTACACTGTATTAATTATTTGAATCTTGTTTCCATCAGTCTGGGAATTCATAATTATAGCAAGCAGGCAGGAGCCATTTTGTGGACACTGTTATTAAAGCAAGCCTTGCATCATCTCAGAATCTTGTTTGTGCACCAGAATGGGGGACCTGATGTCCATCCCCATGCCCTGGCTACACAATTAAATGGTGAAGAGAACTGGGGGAATGTGGGGAGAGCAGTGACATCTAGGAAGTGCTGAATGGAAAGTGAAAGTAATTGCTTGCTCCGCCTAAGGCATAGAGGAGGGGCAGACAATATTTGATTGACAGCTTAGATTTTTAAATGGGTTTACAATAGCTATGAACGCTTTAATAAAAAAAATTGGATTTCATGTTTAATTTGAAAAGGACTTTTATTATACAGCTTTTTATGTCTGGGTGACAGATCCACTTTAACATATATTACATTTTTATGTGTGTTTAGGGCTATTGATCTATATCAGAAAAGAATCAAATGGATTATGGAAGGCAGCAGGAAGGTAATGTGATCAGGATTATTTTCTACCTATGGCTACATTTCACTTTTAGGAGTACCAATTATAATCCCTTTACTGAGTGTGTGTCTGCAGCTTTCAAGTGAATAGGCCTAGAATTATTATATAGTAAGGCAGGGCATTATAATATTCCCAATTCAGAGCCACCTAACAATTCCAGTATATCAATAAACTGTGTGTCAGTGTCTCTACCTAAAGCCGACTGTTTACTTCCATGAATGATGAATGATGGGTGTTGACTTAATTTTAGTGGGAAAAACTGTCATTTTATCATTATATCAAAATTACAGTTGCAACACATATGTGGCTTCTAGTTTGTTTGACTCTATCAATATTTTTTTTATTATTGTAATCTATCATTTATATAGTGGCAACATATTTACCTCAGCGCTTTAAAGAAATTATACATCATTCCCACCTGTCCCTGTCCCATCAGTCACTATCCCTTTCCTTGTCCTTCCCTTCCTTCCTTGTGAATTATTTAAGAAGGTTTTTTAATCTATAAATGTGTAGAACAAATGTTTCTGTGATGTATCTAACATACCCCTTTATATTTTATAGATGTTTGGCCTTTTAAAAGGAAATAGTGTCGGATTGCTTATTGAGTCATCTGACCTAAACAGTGGGCCTCGAAGACTTGATTTCCTTAGAGGACTTTTGGTAAATAAACATGATTTAATTTCCTATACTTAAAGGGGCACATTTACTTAGCTCGAGTGAAGGATTAGAATAAAAATACTTCGAATTTCAAAGGTTTTTTTTGGCTACTTTGACCATTGAATTGGCTACTTCGACCTTCGATTACGACTTCGAATCGAACGCTTCGAACTAAAAATTGTTCGACTATTCGACATTCGATAGTCGAAGTACTGTCTCTTTAAAAAAAACTTCGACTACCTACTTTGCCACCTAAAACCTACCGAGCACCAATTTTAGCCTATGGGGACCTTCCCCATAAGCTTTCCTAGCAATTTCTGATCGAAGGAAAATCGTTCGATTGATGGATTAAAATCCTTCGAATCATTCGATTGATGAATTAAAATCCTTAAAATTGTTCAATTCGAAGGATTTAATCGTTCAATCGAACAATTTTTCCTTCGATCAAACTAAATGCGGTAAATCTTCGACATTCGAATTCGAAGGATTTTACTTCGATTTTTGAATATTGAGGGTTAATTAACCCTCGATATTCGACCCATAGTAAATGTGCCCCAAAGTGTGCAGATGCAGTGGGGATGAAAAATAAAGTGAGTACTGCAGCTTCACTCACTTCCTTATCTGCCAGTGCACTGTGCACACACCTTAAACTGACAGTTTACTGACAGTTACAGTACATGCAAAGAGAGTCAGGCAATATGGTCATAATTAGCCAAACGGTCCAATCAAATCTGGACTTGTACTGCCAACTTTATGGGCACTCCCCCAGAAAAGTACAGTCATTGTTAGTTATGAAATTCATACATGTCGTTTTGTATACCTTTTAAGTGGCAATATTTTGTTTAAATTGAGCGTGGCTGTTAATGTTTCTTCTTCAGTGCCTTGTAGATGAACAGCTATGTTACAAGAAACAGCTTTTTCTTCTCTCCTTTGGAACCGAGCCCCACAGTCTCCGGGAGTCCGCCAAAGATGTTAACATTCGCCTGTAAGTATTTCTACTACTTCTTCTTCTTCTTCTTTTTTTTTTTAGACCCCAGTTTCTTTTGCTGTATTGTACATTATTAAACCTTAACAGAGAAGTATACAAAGTTCAGCTAGGAGAGTTTCATTGAACAAGTAGCTTTTGCCCTGATTGTTAACACTTTATTATTTATTCATTATTAGTATTCAGCATTCTCCATTCTATTCAACCCAAGATGCGACAGCTATTCTTCATCAAGTATATTCTTGATGAAGGGGCTTGACCTGCTGAGATCTCACCTTGAATAAAAGAAAACTTTGGATTTTTTGCAGAAGCATTGAATGGAGTGTGCCTTTGTTCATATACTAGTGATTCTTAGTAACCTAACTGAATATTTGTTATACTCTGCGCTCCCAGTCCTTGCACTCACTCCATTGTGTACAAGAATCTAAACCAGGATATTATTGCTCACCTACAGAGCCTTACAAACCTGCTCCTTTTATACTTTTAAATACTCCCTTTATTACTGCTTCAGCAGTTATCTGTATTACTGTGGCTTCTCATAACAACATTAACACCTGAGATAGCAGTATGGCTTCTCCCATTCAGGCATGTGACTAGTGCTGCCACCTGGCCTAGCCGGTAAAACACCAGCCAGGGCCGGGGCCGGTATTACAAATTTACCGGCAATGTAGCTGCCGGTAAATTTGTAATACACCTAAAAAAAGCCAGTGGCCTGCCCTCAGCCTGCTCAAAACTAACCTTTTTTCCTGGGCTTCTTGCCAAATGTGCGCATTTGGCTCTGTGGTCCGCCCCCTTTGACGTTACTTCCCACACAGCCAATAGCGTGTCACGGCCCACCCCCTTTAGCGTCACAACCTGCCCTTTTAACCCCGCCCCCTCCACCTGCCAGTAAAGATTTTTTTAAAAGGTGGTAACACTACATGTGACAGTAACATTCTGAGCAGTCAGAATCAAGAATGTACCAAGACTCCTCTGTGATCAGTGCTTTGTAGCTGTTTGCAGTTAGTTGCAACCCCCAACTCTTTCCCACAGTAAAGGAGAACTCAGCTGAAGGTGACATTGCTTGTCAGGGGGCCCTTTAGTGAATCTAAGCCCTTTAGTTCCTAGCTGAGCCACTGTACTGTGCACTCTTATGTATGAAGGTAAATATGCAGAAAAGAATCTCTTTAGTAAACAGTAATCTGTCTGGCTGAAAGAATGAGAAACCCTACATACACAGTACTGGACAATATGTTGGCACTCTAAAAATACATATTAATAATAATAATAATAAAAACTTGACTGATGGAATGACAAACCATACATACACAGTATATATTGGACTTATTTTCCATTTTAATGCACTTATATCCTGGTTGCTCTACTCGAATGCTCAGGTTACAATAAGCAGTGTTCACATTCTCATGAATAGATTGCTTTCCTCTCTCTTTTTAAAAGTCTTCATGAAGCCAGACAGTGGATACAGGAGCTACAGCCTCAAGGTGGATGCAATTTGTTACGTGCACTGAAGAGGGCGCTGCAGGTCCAAGAACTGGATTCTCTTGTCATTGTTGTAAGCAGCTGGTGAGTTGGAAGATTATTAGTACAGGTAGCTACTAAACCAGTCGCTATTTCATAGAACTACCAATATGGCGGAGGTCAGGTTAATGGGAAATATGAATCCAGGCAATGCTGGTGTGTCCTGAGGTTAATATTTCTATAATACCCAAGAGCCATGAATATCCTGTAAATGATATCCTCATAAACTGTGCTTAAAGCAGTTGTGCACCTTTGAGTTAACTTTAAGTATGTTGCAGTAGAGTGTGGTACTCTGAGACAATTTGTGATTGGTTTTCATTTTGAAATATTTTTAGTTTTTGAATTATTTAGCTTTTCATTGAGCAGCACTCTAGTTTGCAGTTTCAGCAATCTGGTTGCTAGGGTCCAAATTACCCTAACAACCGTGCACTGATTTGAATAAAAGACTGGAATATGAATAGGAGAGGCCTGAATAGAAATATGAGTAATAAAAGTAGCAAAAACAATACATTTGCTGGACAGAGTCCAAAGAAAAATGCAAATAATTAAAAAACTTTAAAAAATGAACACCAATTGAAAAGTTGCCTAGAATTGGTCATTCTACTGTATAACATACTAAAATATATCTTGAATGTGAACCATCATCAGTTATAATTCGAGTTTAGTGATATCATTTCTTTCACATGACTCACTTGAACTTGTGTATTATAATAAATAAAGAATCCCCTGCTGCAAAATATGAGGATATTAGAAGTCCCCTCGGTGTTCCATGACTTGTGCAAAAACACTCAGTAAAGAAATGTTTAAAATTATAATTCTCACAGTTATTTTATGTTGTTTTAATCTACCAACCAGCAATGTGTTAAATGTCTGCCTTTTAGGGTGATGGCAGACGAGGCTACTAGGGCAGATTAGTTGCCCAGCGACAAATCACCTCTTCTTCGGGGCGACTAATCTCCCCTAAATCCCTTCCCACCAGCTAGAATGTAAATCGCCAGCGGATGGCACTCGGATCACTTTGCTTTCCGAAATGGCCTGATGTTGCCTCACAAGGCAAAGTGTTCGAGTGCCATCACGCCTGCAATTTACATTCTAGCTGGCGGGAAGGGATTTAGGGGAGATTAGTCTCCCCCAGTAGCCAGTAGCCTCATCTGCCATCACCCTAAGTACCCTAAGTCCTTAGAGTCTGAACTATTCTTTCTGTGTATCACAAATGTTATTATGTTTTCCCAGTCCTGACCAGACAGAAGAGGTGTTATCTGACTACATTCAGCAATGCATCATTGGGAGAACTTTACAAATCCACATTATTGCATTTGACAGTCTGGGCCAGGTAATATATTTGCAAGCATATACTATGTAAATGAGACAATATCATGAAGGTTTCATGGTATTGAATGCAGTCAGCACTTGATATAATTTATACACTTACTGCATGGTACATTGTAAATGAGGCCTATGGTGGAGTAGATAATTTTTTGGCTACATGTTCTCTTTGTCACTCTCCCAGTTGTATTTGGAGATTAGCGAAAGCTAATTGAAAAATTTATACTTTTGTTTGTATATTTTTTATATGTTTATCAACAGCAGTGTTTATTGAGAGGATTCAAATGTATAATAACAGCGAAAATAATTATTTGTGATGCGAGTAATTAGCCAGAGATTCTTTCTGCAACAGGGTACCCTACGAAGCCTAGCAGAGGCAGTTGGTGGCCGATTCCATTGCTACTCCTCATATAAAGAAGTGAGTGCTATATCTTGTGTTTGGAAGTGATCAATAACTTGCAATCCACTATTATTTATTGTCAGAAAGCTGTTTAAATGTTGAAGTTTCTTGCTATGTGTGGCAAGTTTATCAATATAAATGAAACTTTTTTAATCCTTTCTGATCTAGCTTGCTCTGGTAAGGTCTATAATATAGTGAATAAAGTACCCCCTATTGTAAAATATAAGGATACTATAAGTCACCGAGCATTTCCATGACCATATAAAAGCACAAGGCTGAAGACCGAACTATTTCTAATATTCTCATATTTTCCAACAAGGGGTACTTTATTTATTCTAATTAGGGATGCACGGAATCCACTATTTGGAATTCGGCCGAATCCCCAAATACAAAAGATTTGGCCAAACACTGAACTAAATCCGAATTCTAATTTGCATATGCAAATTAGGGGCAGGAAAGGAAAAAGTGGAAACAAATTCTTCTTTTGTGACAAAAAGTCACGTGATTTCCCTACCGCCCCTAATTTACATATGCAAATTAGGATTCAGTTCGGCCAGGCACAAGGATTCGGCGGAATCCGAATCCTGCTGAAAAAGGCCGAATCCCGAACCAAATCCTGGATTCGGTGCATCCCTAATTATAATCCACAAATTTTAGTGCGTCATGTGACAAAAATCACATCACTACTCGCCGGTTATGACTGATGACAGTCACTGTCACTAGTCACTGTTTATAAGGATGTCATTTACAAGATATTCATGGCTTTTGTGTGTATATGGCATTATTGACACCCCATAGGGAGTATCAGTGTAACAAGATGAATTATAAATAAAAACTTTGTAGCGAGCTGTCTGCTAACTATCCACTACTCATTTTTATAGCACGAGATCTACACCAGCACTGATATTCAGTTACTGCTAAATGAGATCCAGGCAGCTATAGACGTCCTTAACCAGATCAAGGAGATGCGTCATGGAATGCTGGGAGATTCCCTCATCAGTATAATGCAGGAGGTAAAATATGAGGGGATTAGTAAAAGAGACTAGTATAATGAGTTCATATGATGATGTGGCCTGCTTTAGTTTAAATACAGCATGGCATTATTAAAGCCCAGGCTATATGGGGTATGCACAGCTAAACCATTATTCAGACATATCATTACACTATTCTCGCCATTCAGCTCAGTTTCATTTTGAGCCAAAACCATTTGTTAACCTTCACATCTTTATTAGAGCTCCTCATGGAACCTCTGTGGCCCCTTGTTTGTGTTACAAATGAGTGGTGGGCATGTCCTATCCCTCATTTCCCAGAAGCACAGTCGGATGCGTAGCAGGGACATCTTTGCCCTCAGGGAAAGCTATATTGCACTTCCCTTACAGGTCTGCCAGGCTGCTTATTGCCTGCCCTAATGATGGGGAAACAGGTTGACTTCCTATAATACCAATGTGCTTCCTGCTGCTGGCACTCCTGAACTACCTGGGAAAGCACCCAGCGTAACAACAATAGGTGCTTTTGAGTTTTTTGGGCACATCTTCCTTGAAGCTGTGAAAAAGGGTGGCTTTTTAAGGCACATTCCTTCATTTTTGAGAGGTTTATGATGTCATGGCAAATACTTGTCCCCTTTAAACACATTACAATACAATTACAACAAAAACTGTACATTTTAGAAATTAGTACTATAAGTCCCATCATAGTAT
The DNA here is from genome assembly GCF_017654675.1 of Xenopus laevis. NCBI lineage: Eukaryota > Metazoa > Chordata > Amphibia > Anura > Pipidae > Xenopus > Xenopus laevis. Next base: position 111,583,907 of record NC_054387.1, on the reverse strand, counting down.
AACAGCTCACTCTATGGAGGAACATTGGTAGGTCCACAGCACATGGAGTATAGAAGCTTTACCCATCTTGGAACTAAGTTATATGCCAGGCATCCTGAGAGCAATGCTTCTAACTTCGCCCCAGATCAGTGATCCCCAACAATTAGCTTGCAAGCAACATGTTGCTCTCCAACCCTTTTGGATGTTGCTCTCAGTGGCCTCAAAGCAGGTGCTTATTATTGAATTCCAGGCTTGGAGGCAAGTTTTAGTTGTATAAAAACCAGTCTCTTGTAGGCTGCCAGTCCAAATAGGGGCTACCAAATGGCCAATCACAGCCCTTATTTGGCACCCCAGGAACTTTTTGCATGCCTGTGTTGCTCCCCAACTGCTTTTTTGAAGCAATGAAATTGAGTGCCTTTTAAAAGCACATTCCTTCATTTTTTTAGAAGTTTAAAATTCCATGGCAAATACCTGTCCCCTTTAAATGGCACCTGCCACCTTAAGAAATTATTCCAAATCCTATTTTATGATGTTAGCGAAGCAATATAAACTTTGCTTACACTATAAAAAATATTTAAATATTGTTTTTTTTTAGTCCTGGAATCACAGCAAGCAGGCAGGTGCCATTTGGTGGATACTTATTAAGCTTTGCAATGAAGCTTTGCATCATGCCAAAATCTTGTTTATGAGCCAGAATGGGGTACCTGATGCCCATGCACTGGTTACACAATTAGACATTGAAGGGGGAATGTGAGGAGGGCAGTACCATCTAGGAAGTGCAGAATGGAAAGTGTATCCCTAATGCATTGAGGACAAGTTTATAAAATAATTTAAAAATGACTTTTATTATACAGTTTTTTATGTGACAGGTCCCCTTTAAACACAATATAAAACCAAACAAAAAAATTACAAAAACACTTTTCAAAATGTAGTTCTTAACCCATAATGGTATACCAGATCACCCTATGGATGAACATTGGTAGTTCCACATAACATGGCGTATAGAAGCTTAACCACCTTGGAACTAATTGATAATTGATTAATTGTTCATTTGCATTAACCAACGGAGAGCAACAAAGGCACATCTCTTAATGAACTGCTCCCTCTTTTTCATTTGAGGAGATCAGTTGGGTAAAGCTGATACATTTTATTGTGTCAATTGTGTCAATGAGTAGGATTACAGTGCAAGGTTTCAGCACCATGTTAGCCTCTTTTTTTAGATATGTTATCAGAACCCTATACATTCTTAAAAACGTTCACTCTAATCTTCTCGGCCAAAGAAGGTATCACGTTTCCTTTACTCTATTCCAGTTTTGTTCACAGCTAACAGAGTCCTAGGATCAATTTCGTTTATTAGTCTTTCGGTGAGCAATTATGTGACAATTTGACGCAGACAAACCAGTCAGTAACGAGAGACTGGATATATAATGCTTGGCTCACAGATCTAGTGGTGTTTCGATTGCTGCTTGTGATCCATAGAAAAGCAAGCTATTCTTGATGCTTGGTGTATCCCAATGGCCTTTGCTTACTATTTAAAGTACTGCTGCACCCTGTCCTAATGGGAGTCTTCAGACAAAAACTGCTTTTTCTCCATTATTAAAGGGGTTGTTCACCTTTGAGATAACTTTTAGTATGATGTAGAGCAGGGGCCCGAGCGCATGCGGCCCAGAATGGATATGATTGAGCCCAGCTTGAAGGAGAGAGGAAAGGAAGAGAAGGGGGGAAAAAGAAAGAAATTAAGAAATAAATGTATGGAAATACAGAGAAAACAAGAGTGAAGAACACTTTGTGCTCTCTAATTCCAGACACATTAACCACCTCAGTCTGTCGTCTTGTTAGGAACAGACTTACTATGCCTGTAGGTTGTAACAATGGGGCGACCTATGGAGTAGGGAGGATGGGGGACTCTGCCCATTGCCCAGTTAGTAATAATAATATAATAATAAGTCTGTTTAATATCCAGGTGTCCCATATTCCAATGATAGCTCCATCTGGTTATCTAACTGGTATTGTAGTTCTTTTCTGTGTATTTTCTTTAATTTTACAAAAGTGTTTGTGTATTTCATGTGTGGCCCCAGACAATTTTTCTTTTTCCAATGTGGCCCAGATAAACCAAAAGGTTGGACACCCCTGATGTAGAGAGTGATATCGTGAAACAACTTGCATTTGGTTTTAATTTTTTATTATTTGTAGTTTTTGAGTTATTTAGCTTTTAATTCAGCAGCTCTTCAGTTTGCATCATAATCAATCTGGTAACTAGGGTCCAAATTACCCTAGCAACCATGCATTGATTTGAAGAAGAGACTGGAATATGAATAGGAGAGGGTCTGAATAGAAGGATCAGTAATAAAAAGTAACAATAACAATACATTTGTAGCCTTACAGAGCATTTGTTTTTTTTTTTTAGAAGGGAGTCAGTGACGGCCATTTGAAAGCTGCAAAGAGTCAGAAGAAAATGGCAAATAACTATAAAACTATAAAAAATAATTAATGAAAATCAATTGAAAAGTTTCTTAGAATTGGTCGTTTTATAACATAATAAAAGTTGCCTTAAAGGTGAACCACCCCTTTAAAAGTTTAATTTACCCCAGAAAATCATACAATTCTTTTTAAATGGGCATTGCTAAATACACAAGTCAAGAATCAGCAGCTAATATGAATGTTTTGTTTCTCTAGTTATCGACAGAGCTTGAAAAGGTTCCACCATCTGCCTTTCTTCCTAAACCACCAAACCACGATGGGCCTCTGAACATAGAAATGCCCAACTTTTCACCGAAGACTTCAGCAGAATGGCTCAAGAGAAATGGTTTGAAAGGTAATGTCTTCATTCACAGATCTTCCACTAGTCCAATTTTACTGCTATAGTCCAGGATCAGAATTGATGGAGCTTGCCAGAAATAGGTTGGGATGGATTGTGCCCCTGGCTAGTTATAATATAAAATATCTTAATTTTTAGATAGAAAATGGCGGAAGGTATGCGGTCAGTTTCCTTCTAATTGTTTTGTAATTTTACTTTTGGATCAACATTTTATACTGTACTTCTGTTTCAGCAAAAAAATTGAGTCTGTATCAGATATTGGCTCCCAACGCATATTCCCTAGTTGAGGAATTTGTACCCATCCTTCAAAAGACTGTCACATCAACTCTTCATGAGGTTAGTTTTAACCTGTATATACTTCAACTGACGATTTAGGATACCAATGTCTGACTAACCTGTACAAGCAAACTATGGATTCATGCCAGATATGTAACATAATCAGTGTATTTAAGGGGCAGATTTATCAAGGGTCGAAGTGAATTCGAGGGAATTTTCTAAGTAAAAAAATTCGAAATTCGAAAGTAATTTTTTGGATACTTCGACCATCGAATAGGATACTACGACTTCGAATTTACTTCGACTTCGTTTCAAAGTAAAAATCGTTTGAATATTCGACCATTAGATAATCGAAGTACTGTGTCTTTAAAAAAACTTTGACTTCAATACTTCGCCAAATTAAACCTAACGAAGTGCTATGTTAGCCTATGGGGACCTTCTAGACCATTTTTTAAAGTCTTCACACATCGAAGTAAAATCGTTTGATCGTACGCTAAAATCGTTCGAATCGTACGATACGATTTAATCGTACAATCAAGCGATTTTACTTCGATCGTTCGATGGCCAAATTCGTTGAAAAATACTTCGACTTAGATATTCGAAGTCGAAGTATTTCAATTCGATGGTCGAATTTCGATGTATTTTACATTTCGAAATTCGACCCTTGATAAATCTGCCCCTAAGTATAAGTATAATTAAGTGTATAAGAAGAGCCATGACAGCGGTTTTACATTGGTTTTAGATGTTCTTTTGGTCTTCATTTACTTACTTTGACTGCCTTGATGATTTAGGACACCAATGTTTGAATATCATGTAAAAGAAAACTATGGATTTATGCCAGATATACAACATAATAAGGATAATTATGTACATAGTACATAAGAATGACCATGACAGTGTCTATTTCTAGGGATGCACCGAATCCACTATTTTGGATTTGGCCGAACCCCCGAATCCTTTGTGAAAGATTCGGCCTAATACAGAACTGAATCCGAATCCTAATTTGCATATGCAAATTAGGGATGGTAAGGGGAAAACATTTTTTACTTCCTTTTTATGTGACAAAAAGTCACCTGATTTCCCTCCCCGCCCCTAATCTGCATATGCAAATTAGGATTCAGATTCGGGCAGAAGGATTCGGCCAAATCGGAATCCTGCTGAAAAGGCCAAATCCTGGCCAAATCGCGAACCGAATCCTGGATTATGTGCATCCCTATCTATTTCTGAGAACAATCGCTCTCATTATCTTATTTATTAGCATTTCCTGGATATGTAATATCCAGAAGCACAGACAATTCAGCCTTTTCTTAAAACATAGGCCTAAATAGGAGGAATATTAAGAAAGCAAATGTACTAAATGTACTTAATGGCTTTTGCAGTTACATATATTATGTATTTAGACTAGACTAAGGGGCAGATTTATCAAAATGTGAGTTTAGATTTTAATAAATAAAAACTCACCCATGTTCTATTCATTCATATGGGATTTTTGGAAGCATATTTATCATAGGAATGAATAGAACATGGGTGAGTTTTTTTAAATTAAAATCTAAACTCACATTTTGATAAATATTCCCCTAACAGACAGATGGCTACAGAAGATCATACTGCCCTAAGTCAAAGCATTTTTTTTGGTTGAGGACAGTATTCATCATCCCTGATCTACCCAGAAAGAAGAGCCCTACTTATCTGAGCCCAAGTAATCTGAGAAAAAAGGTTGGGTATTTAACAGTCTAATTTGCTTTTTAGAGGGCAATGATGCAGTTTGAATGGCATGATGGCTCTGTGAAAAATATTCACGTGGATCCACCAGTTCTCCGCAAATATCAGGTAATATATTTTTTTCATCTCTCTAGTAATGCACAGTTACAATTTTCTTCACAAGCTTGAAAACTTAGGAACAAATAAAATAGTGACTGTGGCATGTGCAAACCCTTCCACTTGTCTAGTGATAAACACTGTTTTTAATGACCTCAATAGACCTTAAAGGGGACCCATCCTATTTTATCACATCAGTCAAGCAAAATTAACTTTAATTACACTATATAAATTATTTGAATCTTGTTTCCTTCAGTCTGGGAATTCATAATTATAACAAGCAGGCAGGAGCCATTTTGTGGACACTGTTATTAAGACAAGCCTTGTATCATCTCAGAATCTTGTTTGTGCACCAGAATGGGGGACCCGATGTCCATCCCTGAACCGAACCCTGGATTCGGTGCATCCCTAGTTATCAGGAAACTCGTTATCCAGAAAGCTTCGAATTACAGAAAGGCTGCCTACCATCATAATCAAATAGTCCAGATTTTAAAAAATGATTTCCTTTTTCAGTACCCTGTACTTGATTCAGTTGGGATCAAGTACAAGGTACTGTTTTATTATTACAGAGAAAAAGGAAATCATTTTTAAAATTTTGGATTATTTGGATAAAATGGAGTCTATGGGAGATGGCTCAGAGCTTTTTAGATGACAGATTTCCAGATAACAGATCCCATACCTGTGTCTCATTCTCATTTGCTCCAATGTATTCCTTCTCATGACTGATATGCCGAATAAAATACTTTTGTTAAAAAAAGATCAATTCAGTTAGCCAATAAAGGGTATACTTATAAATTAACTCTTTAAATTAAGTCAGATTTCCATTAAAGAGTCTAATGTTAATTCAGCTTCTTTTAACATTCCTTGAACCAATGCAAGCGTTAATTTCAATACATAAAACACATTTTCAGGTGCACTAAAATCTGGCCTGCTGATTGACGGATCTAAGTCTTTGCATGACCTATGTATAAACACAAATACAGTAAGGGGGTTATTTATCAAGCTCCGAATATCTGAACCACTAATAATTAGTAGTTTTCAGAGCAAAAAAAAAAACAACAATCTTTTTGAGATTAATTAAAGTCCGATGGTGTAAAAACTCAGAATCTGAAACTCTGGCATCTAAAAGCTATTGAGGTTCTGTATAAGTCAATGGGGAAGGTCCCAGTGTCTGCGCCGATATCTGTACCGATATCCAATGATTTTGGGGTTTCGCCGCAAAAACTCCAGAAACTCTGAAAAAATCAATTCAGAGTTTTGCCCGACCCTATTTTTTCTGGCTTTTTTTCTTCATAAATAAGGTCCATTCTGGAATTCGGAGTTGCTCTGAGTTGGATATTAGAAATACTGAGATAAATTCGGACCTTGATAAATAACCCCCTCAATGTCAGAATGGAATTCAATGTGACCTTGTGTTGAACATGTTCTTCATATTACAGGATACAGGTCTTAACCTATATAATAAATCTTTTTGACTGGACTCTGCATGTAAACCATATTAACTGTCATGATTTTCCTCATCCGTATTTTCTAGGGGCAGCTCTCTAAAATGGCAAGAACATACGAGAAAAGAATCGATTGGCTAACAAATGGAAGCAGGCGACTGTGGGGAACTCTCTGTGAAAAAAGGTGCATCTTCATTTACACTTCCCAAAAAGTGGTACCACCTTTGTCTGTAGCCATGTTTGCAAACGCACGCTGCAAATTGAAGCGCACAAGAGTTTGTATAGTCAAACTTAACTGAGTACTTGCTAAAACCCACCCCTGCCCTGTGTGTAAAGTTTTTAAAAGTGTCCCAAAACAAGTGATCAGCCTACAAGAAATTGCAGGTAAAATGGATCACTGCTTCTAAAAGCATTTCCAGTATATTCACTCCTTATCAAACAAAAATAATTGTTTACTCTTTTCCTAAGTTACAAATGTGTTGCCACATTTACCTTACACAGTTACAGTCACACGGTATTAACCATCAAAGAGCCTATTTATGGGGGCAGATTTATTAAGGGTCGAAGTGAAAATTTGAATTTTTTTTTATTGGTCAAAACTCTCAAATTTGAATTGTTTTGGATAATTCTAATTGTCTCGAATTCAAATTATCCAAACTCGATTCGAGTTTTAATTCGAATATTGAGAATTATCATACTCTGGCCCTTTAAAGGAGAATTCAACCCGTAGTTTAAAAAAAACCCTCTCCCCCACCCTGGGTAGACCCCCCCTCCCTCCTCCCCCCCAGCCTACCTGCCCCCCAGGCAAATGCCCCTAATTTTTTACTCACCCCTCCATGCAGATGCTGGGCTTGGAGTTCACAGCAGCCATCTTCTTCTTCTCCGGTAATCTTCATGCATTGACGCCATTTTTCGGCGCAGTTGGAGTAAATTTCTGGTCCCAAACAACTGCGTATGCGTCGAAAATTTTCGTGACTTTCGGCGCATGCGCAGTTGTTCTTGACCGGAAATTTACTCCGACTGCGCATGCGCCAAAACTTCGAAAAAAGACTGAAGAAAGAAGATGGCTGCCGTGAACTCCAAGGCCAGAATCTGCACGGAGGGGCGAGTATAAAAAATTAGGGAGGGGGCAGGTAGGCTGGGGGGGAGGCGCGAGGGGGTCCACCCTGGGTGGGGGGGAGGGTTTTTTTAAACTACGGGTTGAATTCTCCTTTAAGAACTCGAATTAGACTATTCACCACCTAAAACCTACCGAATTATTGTATAAGGGAGAGGCCCAGGGATCAATTTGGTGATGTTTGTAGCCTTCCTTAACATTCAAGTTTTATTCAGAGAAAAAAACTCGAATCAATTTTTTTTAATTCGAATCAAGTTTTCCTAAATCAAATCAAATATTGGAATTTTGAATTTTGAATAATTTTTACATCATGTTCAGATATTCAGCAGAAACTTGGCAGGTACTTACTGGACCAAAACCAAAGTTGAAAAGCAGGAAGCCAAAACGTATTGTTTATTGGAATGCCTATTTATTGTCCATAAGCCTAATGCGTTTCGTGCCAGCAAAGGACACTTAGGGGGTTATTTACTAAATTCTGAATGCAAAAATCACAAAATCACAAATTCGTGATTTTCTTTTTATAAAATCGGACTTTTAAAAAAAATCACAAATTTTTCAGAATTTATTAAACCCAGAGGATGGGAAGAGTCAGAATCTGAAAATCTCAAGGTTGCATATAAGTCAATGGGAGAAGTCCAAATGATTTTTTGATGTGCGCTGGGTTTTTGGCAAAACCCCAACGTTTTCGGGCAAAATTCTGAGCTTTCGGGCAAACTGAATTTTTCGGGACAGTGTATTAATAAATAAGTCCAAAAAACCCGTGCGGATTTGGTCAGAGTTTTTTTCAGAAAATATTGAGATAAATTCAGACTTTGATAAATAATCCCTTTAGAGGCACATTTAAGGTTCGAATTTCGAATTCATGAATTTCAAGTTGATTTTTCTTAATGAAATACAATTTTAATAACAGTGTGTTCTAATTACAACCTGATGACCTGAATAAATTAAACGGTGAGGCCTTTTCTTTTGCTTAAGGATGAACCTACCAAAATATATATAGGGGTTTGTAGCTATTCCCACACCCTCACCAAGTGTTTGATAATAATGCAGATTATACATTTATCACAACAACATCTGAAGATTTGGCAGTAACTTAAGCTATATTGCTATAAATCTTCTTACGTACTAAATTTCTATATACACAAGCTAACTTTTATACTAAAATTGTTCTGCATTTGGGAAATGGTCATCTCAATAAATACATTTTTTGTTTTTTTTTTGGAAAAAGCAGAGAATATTATTGCCACCAGTTTTCACCATTTTGAATTCAACCGTCTTCATTTTGTTGTTACTAGTGTAGGCTAAACCTTTTGTACTTTTGTTTTTTCAGGGTTGTGTTGCTGTTGGACAAATCCCTCTCAAACGCAATGCAGATTATTCATATCCAACATTCTCTGAGGCTTTTACTTGAGGAACAAATGTCAAATAAGGATTTATTTAACATTATAGTGTGAGTATCCGGACGCAACTTTGGGCGACTATTGAAAACGCATCACTGCGTGTGCATTAGCGCAGGCGACTTTTCATTCTAGCCTATGGGGAAAAACGCTGAGGCAGTTCGGGGAGATAGTCGCTCAAAAGACGAGGCGATTAGTCGCCAGGCGACAAAATCTCCCCAAATCTCCTCGTGTGGCCTAATTCTTTCAGCAAGAGCAGGACACCGATGTGTGTTGTGTCATATAATAATAATAATATTCTATGTGTTATTTCAGATTTGGGAGTGAAATTACTTCATGGAAATCAGAAATGGTTCCTCCAACTCCAGAGAACTTGCAGAGTGCTTGGAAGTATGTCATTCTATTTATAAATGTATAATGCATTTTAGAGGGGGGCAGCCAATCACAGCCCTGCAGTCACACAAGCAAAGACAGGCTTCAGTTTCCTATCAGGTCAGCTTAGCTGCTGGTTGGTTCCTATTCTACAGTGCAGTGTTCTGGGTGCCGCCGGTTCCCCTGCACAGGCTGGCAACGGAGGTGGTAGGAAGTGGAACAAACGGGTGGAATTAGTAGAGTTTTTGGGGAAATTTTCAATCAGCTGAAACACACCTTTTTAAAGCAAATTCCTTCTATTTTAAGTTAAAAGCTTGCTTTTTTTTTTTTTACCAGTATGTCCCTTTTAAAGGAGAACTAAACCCCACGTTAATCAAAAATCCCCTTCCGTTCATTGGCCCCCCTCACTGCTTTCTCCCTCCTTAGTAATTCAGTGGAAAAAGTGTCCCTGTCATGTACCTTGTCATATTCATGCAGAGTAGCGCAGCGGAGCTCATCGGCACCATCTTCTGTATCTTCGGATACTCTTCTTTTCCTTCTTCAATCTTCAGAGCTTTCTGTGCATGCACAGTAGGTACAAATACCAGAATGGTCCCAACTGCACAGGCACGAAAAAGCTCAGTGCCCGGCACTCACTTCCGCGAGGAACCAGAAGATACAGAAGATGGCGCCAGAGAGCTCCGCTGCACTACTCTGCATAATTATGCCAAGGTACATGACAGGGACACTTTTTCCACTGAGTTACTAAGGAGGGAGAAAGCAGTGAGGGGGGCCAATGGACTGAAGGGAATGGGGATTTTTGATTAATGGGGGGTTTAGTTCTCCTTTAAAACTGTCCCAGGGATGTATCTGTGTAGCAAAGTGACTTTTCAACAATGTTTTCATATATTTCTTTCCTTGTTGTGGGATACTGGGGCTATGGCCAAATCAATTTGAGATAATTGTAAGAAGAGGTCAAACGCAGAATAATGCTGCAAAATTCCAGGTGCTTTTATTAACTGGTGTGTTAATAAAAGCACCCAGAATTTTGCAGCATTATTCTGCATTTGACCTCTTCTTACAATTATCTCAGATTGAATTATAAAGCTTTATTGAACAGAAGCAGTTAGAATCGGTCTAAAAGTGAGAGTGAATCCATGTTCTACTTATGCTGGAAGATTGCTATGGCCAAATATTGGCCTACCAGTTAAAATGCTACTTCCACTGGCCTAAAGATATTAGATATTATTATTTTTTTAAATACTATGAAGATGGAAACGTTTGCAAATATTTTTATAAATGCCACAGACTACCCTTGTATGCATATCATTTTGTATGAATTATTTAAAAGATTCATTTTCATTTATAGTTTACTACAGCTTTTTCACTGTTCCATACATTTTTTTTATTCATCTCTCCAAGCTTCTGCCTACATAGACAATAACATGATTATGTACTTTCTCTCCATCTCCTTTCAGATGGGTGCTAAACTTAAATTGCGAAGGGAGTAGAAATGTCCTTGGAGCAATTAGAAGAGCTGTGGAATTCAACTTTATTGATAAAGAAAATCAAGAGTCCCAAGGCATTTACTTGTTTACGAGCGGTGTTCCAGATCAAGAATTGGTACAAAATGAATCTCTTAGATAGGCAGAAATGGGATTGTTTTTGCAAATTCATAGTTTAAGCATACTGAGGCAACACTAGTCACTAGTGAATATTAGGGATGCATCGAATCCACTATTTTAGGATTCGGCTGAATACCGAATCCTTTGGGAAAAGATTTGGCCAAATACTAATACGAAACTAATCTGAACCCTTCTTTGCATATGTAAATTAGGAGAACGAGGGGGAAAGAGAGTAAAAAGAGTAAAACATTTTTTACTTCCTTGTTTGTGTGACAAAACATTCGGTTCGGCCAGGAACTTGGATTCGGTCGAATAAGAATCCTGCTGAAAAAAGGCCAAATTTTGCCCAAAATCTTGGATTTGTGCATCCCTATTCAATTGCCTGGGTGACATGGGCTGCTATACAGGTAGTTTTGCATTGTTGCTTGCTCTTGTAGGATTGTTGTCAGGGAAACAAACTTTGCTTACAAGAATGGGAAGATGCCAACATAGGCTTTTCATGTTAGACTATATGGCAGAATCATGGTAGTTTTGTATGCCTTTGGCCTTAAAGGAAAATTCAATCCGTAATTAAAAAAAAACACTCTCCCCCTACCCTTGGTAGATCCCTCCCCTCCTCCCCCCCCCAGCCTACCTGCCCCTAATTTTTTACTCACCCCTCGGTGCAGATTCTGGCCTCGGAGTTCACGGCAGCCATCTTCTTTCTTCTGTCTTTTTTGGAGTAAATTTCCGGTCCCGAACCACTGCGCATGCCCTGAAAGTCACAAAAAAAATTCCGAACTTTCCGTGACTTTTGGCGCATGCCGTCAATACACGAAGATTTCTGGAGAAGAAAAAGATGGCTGCCGTGAACTCCGAGGCCAGAATCTGCACAGAGGGGTGAGTAAAAAATTAGGGGCATTTGCACGGGGGGTCGGGGGCAGGTAGGCTGGGGGGGAGGAGGGAGGGTAAAGGGGGCAGGGTTTTTTTAAACTACGGGTTGAATTCTCCTTTAATCAGCAGAGGAACCATTGGCAGTTATAACCAATTTTGTCCATGAGAAAAGTAGAGTAAGCTTATCGTTCAGACAGCTGAATGAAAAGGAACAGATTGTGTCAGGAGCATTTTTTTTTAATTAAGCATTTTGAAGGTATTTACATTGCAGTCAGTGCCTGTCACCTTTTAGTTCCCTTTAGCCAGGCATATGCCGACCCCTTCATGACTGTTTCAGCACACCCTGTCTGCATTTGAGCGACAAAGGGGCAGTGTATTGTCACATCAATGATCACATCAATGGCAATTGTGCAGTAGTAGTAGTGCTTGATGCTTGTACTTTCACATCCCACTCATCCGCTGTCAGCTGGGTCTGAAAACTACAGGGGCATGTGAGCAACCTAAAGATAAAAGAAGTGGAGCTTGCAAAGTAATAAAAACGTTTTGTAAAAAATAAAAGCAAATGCTGAAAATCTTATTTACTGACACAAGCTGCAGATTTTCAGATTTTTGTCCAAAGGTGAACATCCTCTTTAACTACTCTTTATGCCCTAGGGTTCATTTAGCTTTTTTTGGTGTTTTTAAAATAACCTCCCAGCAGAATAATAATGACACGCTGGCTTAGGGTATTGCCTAAATAGGGTACATAAGTGAATGTATTGCTTTTCAATGGTGAAACATTTCTATAAGTAATATATGTGTGTGTTTTCCAGCATGCAGTATCGGCTTACCTGTCAGAAGCAGCTTGCGGCTCTGATTTGCAACTTCACGTTTGCCTGTTCAGTGCGGAGGAAATGAATGTGGAAGACCTCACGGAAGACACTCATAACACAATTTGCATTTTGAAAGAGCTGGCACATATTACTAATGGAAGGTTCCACTGGTTTGATAAGACAGGTGAGAAATTAAAACATACACACTATAAAGTGTATTTTAAGAATATTGAAGGGTATTTGTTGGTAAAGGACCGGTAACAACAAAACATTTCTTTTTAATGAAATACCAATTTTAATGAAAGTCCAAATTCATTTTGAACATACAAAATGTCTGATTTGTATTCCAGTGTGTTACATTTAGCTGCTGCCTTTTAAATACCCTCAAACAAAACGAATACATTTCTGCTTACAATAAAAAAAACAACAACCTTTTTCCCTTCTTTTCACAAACAAAAATTAGCTTTTTCGGCTATTATTTCCAAAAATATGCCAACATGTGTTGTCATGTGAAAAGTTGTCAAATGAAAAATTGATGTGCGCTACCCCTATGTTATTTTCCAGATCGATGACTCCTTTCCTTTGCCTAAACCTAGAGCTCAATGGTGTTCCTTATGAGTTGATGTTATGATGAATGGTTCCTTTCAGCTCTCTCTATTGGTCATTTTTATTTGTTATCATAACCAATAATCATATGGCCTTTAGAAATAGTCTGCATGTAACACTTGTCGTGTGTTTCAGGTCTGATTGAAAGTGATGACATCAGTTTTCTTATATCAGAAATGGAAAAAGCAGTGAACTATTCAAGCAAGGTGGGAATCATTTTGTTTTTTTTTGCTTTTAGAATTATTTTATTCTACCTCCCTCCCTTGGACAAAAGCCAGTTTTCTCACATGGGGTCTATTTCATACAATGATGTGGTCAGAGGGGGGCATAAGGCTATGAAAACCCCAAAACACATACTAACAGGGCTGCCGTTAGAAATCACGGAGCTCCGTACAACAAAATTTTCTCAACCATTCCAGCCCCCATGCCCCACCCCCGATCCCGCCCACATCACAGTTAAAAGACCACACAGACATCAGCGATAAAAAAAGGGTACCACACACACACACACAAGTTATAAAAAGCCATTGGGGACCTGGGCCCCCCTATAAGTTAAAAAAAATATTGGCGCCAGGGCCCACCATAAAAGTTTTTTTAAAAAAGCATTGGCGCCAGGGCCCCAAAGAATATTTTTTTAAAAAAACACTGACACCAGGGCCCCTGGGGGCCCCAAAGAATATTTTTTTAAAAATCATTGGTGGCAGGGGCCTATCGAGTATTAAAATAATACATTGGTGGCCAGGGTATTAAAAAAAAGACACACATTGGTGTTCAATAGAATTGAACTCATGGCTTCAGGACTTCAACTTCACCTCCTTTCGTGACTTTGGGTCTTTTCGCCACTTCAGGACTTCAATTTCAGCTGTTTTCATGACTTCGGATCTTTTCGCCGCTTCGGGACTTCAATTCCGCGGTTTTCGTGACTTTGGGTCTTTTCACCGCTTCAAGACTTTAATTTCGGCTGTTTTCATGACTTCGGGTCTTTTCGCCGTTTCGGGACTTTGACTTTTTCGGCACTTCCGCATTTTGGCTGTTCGGGATTTGCTGTCAAGGCCCTTCAGGCCCGTCCCCGGTACACTATTCTACATTCAGGAACACATGACATGATACATTAAGTGGAAATTTCATGTTTGATATATCCATTCTGTGCGGTATGTTGGTTTGTGGAGGCTTAGACTATGGGGCTGATGGGGCTGTAACTTTTTCAGCTCAGGCTTTTTGACACCAAAAATCCGAAAAAGTCACGGAAAAAAAGTTGAGCAACTTTTTGGGATTTATTATGCGACAATACTGCGACAATTCAGAAAATATTGTAGAAAATATGCAGGTCCTTTTTAGAACTGGAGGATCATTCTTTGATTTGTAGTTGTAGAGGTTTTTGAGTATTTTTGACTTTTGATATTTGGCTTTTGTGCGTCAATACGAAAAAAAGCCGTAGTTATTGTGTGACATTTCAGAAAAATTGTGGTTTTTATGACTTTCGAGACTTTTCCCATTCGTGCTTTTTCAGTTGGGATTTTTTAATAAATTTCATAGAAAGTTCAAAAACCTCTAGAAACCACAAAAATGAGTGTTGATAAATAGGCCTCCACATAAAATCTACCTATTTGACTGACTGAACAATATTTTTCTGCTGCAGTGTGCTCTCCTTGTGGAATCACTGAAACAGCGCTCGGGACATAAGGAGGACGTTATCAGTGAAGGGGAAATGATCACTTTCCCAAAAGAGAAATACAAGCTGCAGAAACTGCCCCTTCCTAGACCAACTGCTCTGACACTTGCTAGAATGGTTTGTATTTATTTCCTTGATTCTTATATTTGCTGCCACTCGGGTAACCCAATACTGAGAAGTATAGTAAGCTTCTGTTCATGTAGAACTCCAATAAAAACACACTTGTGCCAAGCGAATACCCATGGCAGCTCAGAGGGTTGGAGAATGTATTTCCTGGATTAAAATTTAGGCTATTATTTTGCTTTTGGTTTTGGCCATAAGCTTAGCTCTAGTTAGATTTCTATTGAATTTGTTATGATAAATAGCTCCTAGTACTGGTATTGGACCTGTTATCCACAATTCTCGGGACCTGGGGTTTTCCAGATAAGGGATCTTTCTGTAATTAGGATCTCCATATTTTAAGTCTGCTAAAAAATCATTTAAAATTAAATAAACGCAGTAGGATTGTTTTGCTTCCAATAAGGATTAATTATATCTTAGTTGGGATCAAGTACAAGCTACTCTTTTATTATTACAGAGAAAAAGGAAATCATTTTAAAAATGTAAATTATTTCATTATAATGGAGTCTATGGGAGATGACTGTAATTCTGGATAACGGGTTTCCAGATAATTCGGCTTTTCTAGCGCAGAGAGCGCAATTTCGCTCTCTGCGCTAGCGAAGCATTTCAAACGCCTCATGCGATGTTACAAGCTGGAACAAGCCTGCCTGTAATGAGCACGTTTCCAAATAAAACATACATCCAAATTCATCCAATATTAAAATGTATTCTAGGAATATCACATATATTTCTTCCATGTTTACTGTTTATCCATTAAGAAAAACTATTAATCCTATTTTAAAAAGTTTAAAATATAAAGGTAATAACTGCAGTTAATGGTGTGTTTCTGCTGCTGGTAATTGTGCTCTGGTAATGTTTCAGTCAATTGTTATAAAATCTAATTGATTCACAGGGTGCCAAGGAAGACCAGGAAGGCAAAAAGGATCTTAAATCGCTAATGTGGCGTCCAAACAGTGCCAAAGCTGAAATTCCTCCAGGTACCAAGAATCTAGAAAATATAAACTGAATCAGATTCCTATTGTTTTGAGACTGTGACTAGTGATGGGCGAATTTCAGAATAAATTAGCCCATCACTAGTCACAGTCTCAAAAAGTTTTTTGACGCCGGCGACAATTCTGACGCTGTCAACAATTCCAAAGGCAGTGACAATTAACGTACGTCCATTGACTTTAATGCGCATCAAATTGTCGTCGGAATTGATTTAGACACCCTGCTGATAATTGAGGGCAGGGCTGGACTGAGAGTCAAAATAGGCCCTGGCATTTCAGGTACAAAGAGGCCCAATCAGCCCACACAGAGGCCCAAACAGACCCCACCAGCCCACTAAATACTGACTTTCTATGGCACTTTATAGCAGCCCCTCTGGCATTTGCCAGAACCCACAGATTGCCAGTCCAGGCCTGATTGAGGGAGAAGTGTAATTTGCTCTCCCAGATATGACTGAAAGTCCAGCTTAAAGGTGAGTAAGGTTAGATTTGGGGGTGCATTTATCAAAGAGTGACGTTAGAGGTAGAAGTGAAATTCCGCCACTCTCCATTCATTTCTATGGGATTTTTAAAAGAGTATTTATCAATGGGTGAAAGTGAAAGTTCATTCAAATCTTATAGAAATGAATGGAACGTGGCGAATTCACTCCAGTGGACTGTGGTGATTGCTAACTTCACACTTTGATAAATACACCCCTTGGAGTGCTTATGTATTTGCTATCCTAGTGATTCTTGAAACTATAGCATCAAAAAAAAGATTATTTTCAAGAGACTCACCAAGTATATGAGGAGGCCCTGATGCTCTGCTCTGAGCCTTCAGCTTGAGGAAGTGGACATCACCGTATTGTTTGTAGGGTAGGCACTCAAAGAGCAATCCTCCCGGCAGTCGTAGTAAAATGTACACGTGTGGATTACAGCCTTATGCGTTTCGTGTTCTCACAACACTTAGTCATAGGCTACGCTTAAGGCTGTAATCCACATTTGTACGTCAATAAATATCATTTTGCTACAACTGCCTGGAGGATAAGAGCTGGTAGATCTAAGAACAACACTGAATAGTAAAAACCCATGTCCCACTGAGACACATTCAGACACATTGAGAACGAAAAACAGCAGCCTGCCAGAAAGCATTTCTCTCCTAAAGTGCAGGCACAAGTCACATGACCAGGGGCAGCTGGGAAATTGACAAAATATCTAGCCCCATGTCAGATTTCAAAATTGAATATAAAAAAATCTGTTTGCTCTTTTGAGAAATGGATTTCAGTGCAGAATTCTGCTGGAGTAGCACTATTAACTGATGCGTTTTGAAAAAAAAAACATGTTTTCCCATGACAGTATCCCTTTAACACCTGATATAACCTGTTTGCTGCATTTTACTTTCAGCTCAGCCAATGAAAGACAGGCATCAAGCAGCTACAGAGAAAAGGGTGAATGGAAAGAAGCAAACCAAAATGTCCTTTGATGTATTTTATACTGAAAATGGAAAAAATGTTGGTAAGGATATCTATTGTGTATATGTGATGAGCGCCTTTAACATCTAACACATCAAACAAGCTTCAGAAAATGTTAACTAGTTGGGCTTTTTCATTTGTATTTATAGTGCAGGCAGTTTCAAACTCCCTGTAGACATCATTCAGTACACTGGGATATCTATGTCGGAGAATACAGTCACCCAATAATTACCTTCTGTGTTCCTTTGTAACTGTACAGGTGTTGTATACAAAGACTACCCCGCCACTAAGACCGTGAGGAAGTCTGTACCCTTTATTGTGCTTCCCAAAGAAGAAGAATTCTGTTCAACTAAACTGGTAATGTTATAACACTCAACAGCTGCAACTTAAAGGGATACTGTCATGGGAAAAACATTTTTTTTTCAAAACGCATCAGTAAATAGTGCTGCTCCAGCAGAATTCTGCACTGAATTCCGTTTCTCAAAAGAGCAAACTGATTTTTATATATTTAATTTTGAAATCTGACATGGGGCTAGACATATTGTTAGTTTCCCAGCTGCCCCAAGTCATGTGATTTGTGATCTGATAAACTTCAGTCACTCTTTACTGCTGTACTGCAAGTTGGAGTGATATCACCCCCTTCCCCCCCCCCCAGCAGCCTAACAACAGAAAAATTGGAAGGTAACCAGATAACAGCTCCCTGACACAAGATAACAGCTCCCTGGTAGATCTAAGAACAGCACTCAATAGTAAAATCCAGGTCCCGCTGTGACACATTCAGTTACATTTAGTAGGAGAAACAACAGCCTGCCAGAAAGCAGTTCCATCCTAAAGTGCTGGCTCTTTCTGAAAGCACATGACCAGGCAAAATGACCTGAGATGGAGCCTACACACCAATAATACAACTAAAAAATACACCTGCTGGTTCAGGAATGAAATATAATATTGTAGAGTGAATTATTTGCAGTGTAAACAGTGTAATTTAGAAATAAAAACGACATCATAAAAATCATGACAGAATCCCTTTAAGCTTAAAAAAGCTACAAAAAGGCTCAGTGCTGCCCCAATGTGTAATTATGCACTGGATGGGGCCCACAATTATGCACTGGATGGGGCCCACCCCTCCCACAAAGGACTCCTGGGTAAACTTAGTTGATTCTTCGATACCCAAGATAAGGCTCACACATGAAGCGAGAGGCACAGCAGATCAATTTGAGAAGTTATGGAGTCCAGGCACACAACCAAGAGTTGACTATGCAACCTGATAATGTATATTTTTTTGTATCTGTAATGACTTCCATGACTTATTCAACCTCCAAATAGGCCGAAACTTTTGAAAATAACTCATCCAATACCAGTGTTATGTTTAACTGTACACATGTTCATTGTTTTATTAATGTTTATTAAAACAAATAAAACAGAACTTTTAAGAAAAAAAAAAGTTAACTCAAATGGGAACCACCCCTAAGTCTACAAATGTATTATTGGTACTTTTTATTACTCATCTTGCTATTCAGACCCTCTCCTAGTCATATTCCAGTCTCTTATTCAAATCAATGCATGGTCGCTAGGATAATTTATACCCTAGAAACCACAAATAATAAAAAATGAAAACCAATTGCAAATTGTCTCAGAATATCACTCTCTACATCATACTAGAAGTTAACTCAAACTTCTGGAGACAGTTGGTTGACAAAACCCTTCCCCTTAACTTACAAAACAGGGGGGGGGCATATGATAAGTTTGACAAGATTTGGTGGGACTGGTGTGACCAGGACCCTCTGGACATCTCATTTTAACTGCATTTTGTAGCTGATTGTAAATGTTTTTTCTTTATCTTTCATAAAAAGTGGCTGAAAAAGTACAGCACGAGAAAGCTGAAGCTGGAGCTGCCGAAGCTGATGTTTGGACCAGACTGTACTCATCAAAAGAAAATGGTGCCAACCTTACAGAAGAAGGTTTCAGCCAAATACTGCACCATATTCCCAAGCATAGAGGTCAATGTGAGTGTTGTTTCTGCTGGATGATTTCATGAGACCATTTACGAAAGATGGGACAAGGTGTACAGTGTGAACAGGCACAAAGCAAATGTGTGTTTTGCATTTTGTCTGCTGCCCTCCTTTCTCCAAGGCACAGGTCAAATGGCAGGTTGTGTCCTTTTTGCACTTTGAGCACTCCATTTATCTGCACAAATAATTGTCAGTCTTTACACAATGTTGTTTGCCAAGTGTGGGAGGAAGCCGGAGTACCAAGAGGAAACCCACACAGATACTGGGAGAACTTGCAAACAGCTTGTAGATAGTGCCATGGCTGGAATCAAACACAGACCCCAGCACTGCAGGCTACCTACTGAGCAAGCTGCCAATATTATATACATTATATTCACATTGTATTATTCTTTTTTGGGGTTAATAATCTGTACTTTGTGCCATATGCAGGGAGTAGTGAGACACCTCCAGTTCCAGCCTAAGGAGCTTGATGAATATGTGGAGCAGGTTGAGAAACTGCTGCGTCGTTACCTTCAACGGATGCAATGGCTTTTGTCTGGTAACATCTCCAATACTATGCAGGGCCAGCTGAACTGTTTCATTTGCCAAGCCCTGAGTGCTTGAGTTCCAAAGATGGATTTTAAACCCCAAAACATTGTATATTAATGCCTCTGCCCTGCCCATGGCAAACCTCTGCCCTGCCCACATCCCGCCTCTGCCCTGCCCACTCCCCACTCCAATTCCGCCCATTCCTGCCCAATTTGTGTCTCGGGTAAGAGAGCTGCTGGGGAGGAGGGGGGGTTTAATTAGCTATAGAGGAAGCAGACCCCACAGTCTGGGCCCCCCTGTTCCCTGGGCCCCCCTGCTACTGCGGGGTCTGCTTCCTCTATAGTTACGCCACTGCATTAAAGCAATGCTGCAGACTCCATGTCCTTGAATGTTCTGTGACTAACAGACCTGCTAAAGCAAGAGAATCACAGACAAGGCATAGTGGCAACTGGTTTTAATATACATGTAGTCAGAACCAGCAGTGCATGCTTTTGCTAATATGTACCCTCCATTGCAATAATCTGTACACATAAATGTCCCTGTGCAGGAAGTCGACGAGTCTTTGGCACTATTATAGAGTCGAATGTCTGCATACTGATTGACGCATCAAGTTCCATGGCTCCTTTTTTCCCTCAACTGCAAAAGGAGCTGACATCAGTTTTGTGGGAACAGCTTAGGACAAGAAACATTCGGTAGGCTGAAAGTTGTGTTTAAAACTGTATTTTTAGTTCTGTTTCTCTAGAGTATATTTAATAATTCTGTAAATTTTCTATTGTTCTAGTCACCATGAAGTTTACTCAGGGATTTAGTTAGAGCAGGGGTCCAAAACTTTTTTTTTTACCCATGAGCCACATTCAACTCTAAAGATAGTTGGGGAGCAACACAAGCATGGGGGTGCCAAGTAAGGACTGTGATTGGCTATTTAGTAGCCCCTATGTGGACTGGCAGCCTACAGGAGACTCTGTTTGGCAGTACATCTGGTTTTTATACAACCAAAACTTGCCTCCAAGCCTGGAATTCAAAAACAAGCACCTGCTTTGAGGCCACTGGGAGCAACAGTCAAGGGATTGGTGAGAAACATGTTGCTCATGAGCCACTGGTTGGGGATCATTGAGTTAGAGAATAGAGGGCCTCAGAATGAACCTCCTCGAGTTCAATGAGCCCACAATGTCAGGAATAGTAGCATACTTCTCAAGGGGACTGCAAGTAGGCACAAGCAGTTTAGATCAGTTGAATGGGTGCAGTTATTATTATGTAACACTTGTAGTTACCTTCAATAACTTCTAATCACCTTTTGTCTTAATTACTTGTCGTTCTAATGTTATTTCTGCTCTTTTACTGCACAGGTTTAACATGATCAGCTTTTCAGAAAGCATACAGTGCTGGCAGGAGTGTTTAGTGTTGGCCACAGATGAAGCTTGCCAGGATGCCGTGCAGTGGCTATCCAGACTAAAACCCCAAGGCAACACGTGCATTTACCATGCTTTACAGGTTAGCAAAATGCACATTACTTGTCTAATGCTCTTTCCCAAGAAGCGAACGAAATGGCAGCTGTCTACCCTAGAGGGTTTACTTTAAACAACGCTGTTTAATCACAGCTAACATTTCCATTTTCCTCGTTCGTTCCTTTAGCGAGGCTACGAATTTGCAGATGTGCAAGGCCTGTATCTCCTGACTGATGGAAAGCCAGACACCAGTTACCACCTTTTGCAGACCGAAAGCCTTATAAAATCTCATAAGCCCAAAGTGCACACAATTTCATTTAACCCCTCTGAGAGGTACAGTATGGTCTAGTTATTCAGTAGTTTTATTTATAACCCAAATCTTCATAAATACTATGTGCCGTGTTGTTTTCAGAGGTGGGAATGAATTTCTGAGGACCCTGGCTTCTCTCTCCGGCGGGCGCTTCCATTCCCGTCATGGAGATATGGATGGACACTATGTTGCACACCGAATGCTGACTGAAGGCTTCACAGATGAAGACGTATGTTTGTTTTTTTGTATTACTAAGTCAGTCTCTTGAATTAAAGGGATGGTTCACCTTAAAGTTGGGTGTAGGCCAGGGATGTAAATAGAGAGGAAGCAGACCCTGCGACTGCCCAGGAGGTATAGGGGCCCCACAAAGCCGTAATTCATATACAATTTCAATACATATTGGTAAAACAGGTCAACTTTAGACATTTTGGGGCCCTGACTTACTGTGAGGACCAGTAATATGTAATTATGCCACTGTTGTAGACCGTGATATTATTATAAAACGATTTACAACTGGTCTTCATTTTTTTTATTTTTTGTATTATTTAAATTTTTTAGCTTTTTGTTGAGCAGCTCTTCAGCTGCTCCCAGTCGTTATATACTTGCTAGGGTTTTAAAAACTGGATGCAATTGCACTCAGGGCCGCCATCAGGGGGGGACAGGGGGGACAAGCGTACCGGGCCCGGGCATGAAGGGGGGCCCGGCAGCGCTGCATTTTTTTTAAGATCCGGGCCCCCCTTACGAGCGCCCGAGCCGTACGTCATTCCTCTTGAGTGCCGAATGCGGAAGTGCCGAAAAGACCCGAAGTCACGGAAAAAGCCGAAGTCCCAAAGTCACGAAGCGCCGAAAAGACCCGAAGTCACGAAAACAGCCGAAGTCCTGAAGCAGCGCAAAGACCCGAAGTCACGAAAACAGCCGAAATTGAAGTCCTGAAGCGGTGAAAAGACCCGAAGTCACGAAAGGAGGCGAAGTTGAAGTACTGAAGCCATGAGTTCAATTCTACTGAACACCAGTTTGTGTTTTTTTTTTTTTTAATCCCCTGGCCACCAATGTATTATTTTAATATTCTATAGGCCCCTGCCACCAATCTTTTTTTTAAAACTTTTTTTTTGGGGCCCCAATTTTTTTTTTAACTCGTAAGGGGCCCCTTGCCACCATTGTTTTTTTTTTGTTTTTTTTTAAAAAAAAAATTAATTTTCTTTTGGTGGCCCCAAATTTTTTTAACTTGTAAGGGGGCCCCTGCCACCAGGTTTTTTTTTTTTTTCAAAAAAAAATTATTTTTTTTTTAAATTTTTTTTTGGGGCCCCAATTTGTTTTAACTTGTAAGGGGGCCCCTGCCGCCAATGTTTTTTTTTCAAAAAAAAAATTTATTTTTTTTCAAATTTTTTTTTTGGGGCCCCAATTTGTTTTTAACTTATAAGGGGGCCCCTGCCACCAATGTTTGTTTATTTTTTAGTTTTTTTTACATTTTTTTTTGTTGGGGCCCCAAGTTTTTTTTAACTTATAAGGGGGCCCCTGCCACCAATGTTTTAAAAAAAAATTTACATTTTTTTTTTTTGGGGCCCCAATTTTTTTTATAAGGGGGCCCTGACCATCAATAGCTTTTTACAACTTGTGTGGGGGGGGTTACTTTTTTAGCGCTGATGTCTGTGTGGTCTTTTAACTGCGATGTGGGCGGGATATGGGGCGGAGCTTGGTCGTCAGTGTGGGCGGGGCCCAGGGGGCCCCAAAAATTTTGTTGTACGGGGCCCCGTGATTTCTAATGGCGGCCCTGCTTGCACTTATCCTAATATTACTATTCAACAGTCCATAAAGAACTGGATTTTAACCTGCATGAGGCTATTTGTATATGAACAAATAATCCAAAATATTTTTCCCAAGGACCCCGTCCTGCCTGTATTTGAAGGAGATGATCTAAAGAGACTTGCCAAAGAAATAGACAAGGCTCGACAATTTGTAACACAAGCAAGATCCTTCAGGTAAATATCTTTTCACAGGTGAAAAAAGCTATTAATGGGGAACCCCAAAAATAAAATATTGCCTAATAAAATACATGATTCTAAGCAACTTTGCAATAACACGTTTATTAAACATTTCCAGTGTTTTTAACGTTATTTGTATAAACAATTGCTATTGAAAGCAGCATTTGCTTAACTTCTGGTTGGTACTTTTTAAACAATGTTGCAACAGTCTTGGTTCCCCAGGTCTGTTAATCAGCTGCCTTGTCTTAAAGTGGCCATAGACACACAGATCCGATCGTACGAATCGAGGATTCATATGATTTTCGGATTGTGTGTGGCGTGTGCCGACATCTTTCCCATGGCACATCGTAATCTGATCGTTCGGCCATACGTCTGAACAATCAGATTACCCCCCGATATAGCCATGCCTGTTAATGGCATATCGGGGAAAGATCCGCTCGTTTGGCAACATTGCCAAACGAGCGGATCTTTGCATCTATGGCCACCTTTACATTGTATCAACAGTCTGAGCCACCAGGGCAGAGAATATAAAGGATAAATGTGTACAATCGGCTCTAATCCTTGCACTATAAACAACTGATCAAATAATAATTATCATGGAACCATATGTCTCTGAGCAATGCAATAGGCTGCAAAGTAAAGTTGAACTGCAGCTCATCTGATGGAAAACATGAGCTGGGTGTAAAACCCCAGATCCGTCGCCTTCGGACTCAATCTATTCAATAAATAATAATCACACTCACCAAGGACGGCAGTTGGCTCGGGTGCCGTGCCCCAAACCCGTAGCTTGAGGTGAGGATACAACCAAACAAACGAGTACGCACTCCTGGAGCCAGCTGATGAAGTTAAAACAAAGTTTATTCCATATCATTATTTTGGAATGCGCAATTGTTGGATGTGAACGCCACGCGTTGCCTCTCGACAGTTGTGTTGCGTCAGATGCACGCAGCTTGTAGGTCCGACATTCCTAATACTGACATTATATTCAGCGCGTCCGTCTCGTCGCATCCGCACTGTGGAGTTCATCCCTTAAGGTGCAATATATGGTTCATAAATGTCCAAACCTCTTTTACGGGTTAAAAGGAAAATCTGACCCACAAAGCATTTGTTTCAAAATGTAAAACAGGCTTGTGAACTTTACACTTTACATGCCTTTTGTTTGTTTTTTTTATCCTATTGGAACCTGAAAGTAAAGTTTTTTCTATGATTTTTTTTTCCAGATTGCTAATAGAAGAAAATCAGAAACTGAGCTCTAAAGATGTATCTGTGGAAGGCAGCAGACTCTCAGGTAGGCAGCATTATTATATCTGTATTTATTTATATAGCACCATAGTCTCCAGCAGTATTGAACAGGCTTTAGTGGAGGAAGTAAAGGAATGAGAAGGCATTAAAGGGGATCTATAGCAAAAATGAAAATTTAATATAAGCTTCAAATCACTGAAATAAGACACTTTCTAAATATAATCAATTAAAAATTCTGTACCGTTTAAGAAATAATCAAGTTACTCTTCAGTATCTCACTCTCCACAACCAGATTTTGATTGACAGGTAGGTATAATATGTCATTTAGGGGGTCTCCCTTTCTTAACAGAATAAGTCAAATAACCAACTCCAGCACAAACAAAAGGTAACAAAATAACAGACTCTGGCAAACACCCTGCACATAGAAAAACAGGATTTCCATCAGAGCCAGTCATTTTAGAATAGTGAGCACCTAGGTTAAGGGATTCAAGAAGATTCTGTCTTTTTCAGCAGGTTTTGGATTCAGCACAAATATGCTGGTTAAAAACACATTTGTATTCAAAATCAATACATTGCACTTGCTTCATAAATATGCCTACAATATTGTAACTAGGGGTATTGTTGATTCATAAGGCTTAAACTTTTAATGACAACTAAAGCTTAACTAAAGAAGTAGCTAGAAATGTTGTACATGATGTTGTGTGCTTCTGTAACAGCCCAAGGCAACCACAGCCCTTTAGATCAGGGATGATATGTGTCTCCAAAGATGCCCCAGTAGCTCCCCATCTTCTTTTCTGCTGATTCACTGCACATGCTCTGAGCTTAGGGACTAGGGTTGCCACCTTTTTAAAATTTCTTTACCGGCTTGTGGGGTCGGGGACGCAAAGGGGCGGGCCGTGACGTCAAAATGGGCGGGGCGTGACATCAAAGGGGGCGGGCCGCTTCACGGACACTAAAAGAACCACAAAGAAAAGGTAAGTTTAAGGGGATTGGGGGCAGGCCGAGGGCTCTTTTTAATGGTATTACAAATTTACCGGCAGCTACATTGCCGGTAAATTTGTAGCACCGGCCCCGCCCTTGGCAGGTATTTTACCGGCTAGGCCGGTAAAATACCGGCCGGGTGGCAACCCTATTAGGGACCCACTCACAATATACAGTACACATAGAATAGAAATGTCACAATATAAGTCTGATTAGTAATTAAGACAGGTAATTACTACATGGCAGCACAGAAACCAGTGCAATTAGCATCAGAATTTAATAATCAACAAACCTGTAGCATCAGCTTATATTACAGACCAACCTCATTTTCTGCTGGATAATTAGTGACGAGCCCTAAGCTTAGCTTCTCAACAGCTGCTCAGAGCCCACTGAGCATGTGAGTGTCACAGACACTTTCCAAGATGGTGACCCCCTGTGACAAGTTTGAAGTCCCGGATCATTGCTGCTATTGACAAGCTGAAACTTTAGCCTCGTGCAATAAGTTCAGTAAATAAAATATGGCATTTTAGTTTTTTTTGGTTTAGTTCTCCTTTAAACACTTTTAAACAGCTGTATACAAAGTTCATAAGAGTGAATAGCTGTACTTACTAATGCATAAAATCATCTTCTTGCTTTGACAGATAAGGGAAATGAGCTCAGCACAGGAATCGCTCTTTAGCAAACGACTGCATCAATGTATTGGAATGTATTGGAATGTATTGGAATGTATTGGAATGTATTGGAATGTATTGGAATGTATTGGAATGTATTGGAATGCAAACACAGGAACCTGCTGTGAATTTGTATATTGCAAAATAGTGAACAGAACACTATGAATTCAAATCCAGTATTTTATTTGTACAATGGTTCTTTAGCATACTTAATAAATCATTATTTTTTTTAATCAAATGAGAGTACTGGAGTGACTGCTAAATCAAATGTCTATTGGTGCAAGCTAAAACCATTCTGCGGGTAAGCGTTTTGGGACTCACTTTCCCATTAACCAACACTAGGCAATAAATAACCATAGATATCTGGTAGACTGATTAAAGCTGATTTCTGATTGGCTGCTATGTGTTACTGTACAGATGAGAATCTGTAAGCAAATGAGCCCTACTGTGTCTAACGTTGTATATATATTTCATATGTACATTTCTATATAGGTGTGGGGTCCATTATTCGGAAAGCTCTGAATTACGGGAAGGCCATTACCCATAGACTCCATTATAATCAAATGATTTAAAAATGATTTCCCCATTCTCTGTAATAATAAAAAAGTACCTTGTACTTGATCCAAACTGAGATATAATTAATCCTTATTGGAGACAAATCCAGTCTATTGGGTTTATTTCATGTTTCAATTATTTTTAACTAAGGAGATCCAAACCCTAGATCCCGTGCATGCTGGCTAACTAGTCCCATACCTGTATACAAATATATATATAATTTTATTATTTTATTTTTTATTTATTTAACCTGATGAGAGAGTGCTGGTCCAGTTGTATTTATTACTTACCATTTTTCACCATTGTGCTCAGAAGAGGTGCAGACATTTCAAAATGTATATAAATACATATATATCTTTGTAACCCGTAAACAGTGGTGTAACTAGTGTGCACTGGGTCCCCCTGCAAAAATATCTTCAGAGGGGCCCAGTTCACACCGATCCCCATCCTCCCGCCCACTTACCATTTAAATCCAACGATCGAAGGAATATCCTTCGATCAAAAAAACTTAGGAAAGCCTATGGGGACCTTCCCTATAGGCTAACATTGAGTTCGGTAGCTTTTAGATGGCGAACTAGGGGGTCGAAGTTTTTTCTTAAAGAGACAGTACTTCGACTATCGAATGGTCGAATAGTCGAACGATTTTTAGTACGAATCCTTCGATTCCAAGTCGTAGTCGTAGTCGTAGTCGTAGTCGAAGGTCGTAGTAGCCCATTCGATGGTCGAAGTAGCCCAAAAAACACATCAAAATTCTAAGTTTTTTTACTTCGAATCCTTCACTCGAAGTTAGTGAATCGGCCCCTTAATGTTTAAGGGCAGAGATACACGTGGAAATTCGGGGAGATTAGTCTCCCGGCGACAAATCGCCTCTTCGGGCAACTAAACTCCCCAAACTGCCTCCCCGCCGGCTAAAATCTAAATCGGCGACGGGATGGCACTCGGAGCGCTTCGTTTTCCAAAGTCGCCTGAAGATTGTATCCGGCAGGAAGTCAGTTCGGGGAGATAAGTCGCCTGAAGAAGAGGTGATTTGTCACGGGCGACTAAATCACCCCGAATCTCCACGTGTGTCTCTGCCCTAAATGAGTATTAGTAGATTTAAGATATTGAGATCCAAATTATGGAAAGATCCCTTATCTTGAAAACCCCAAGGTCCCAAGACCTGCCCACAAGGAAACCCCCAGGCCCCAATTCCATAGATGAATGTTAGTTGTACTAATTAATATCAGAACTATAAAACATGTATATTAGTGTGCATGTGCTTCTACACAGATAATACACAAATAATTATCATGTAACTAATATGATAAGTGCATATATATATATATATATATATATTTGCCAAGGAACTTCCGTAAAGGGGTGGTTCAACTTTAAGTTAACTTTTAGTATGTTATAGAATGGCCTATTCTAAGCAACTTTTCAATTGACCTTCATTATTTATTATTTTCTATAGTTTTTGAATTATTTGCCTTTTTTTTTTACTCTTTCCAGCTTTCAAATGAGGACCACTGACCCCATCTAAAAAACAAATTCTCTGTAAGGCTACATATTTATTGTTATTGTTACTTTTTATTACTCATCTTTCTATTCAGGCCTCTCCTATTCATATTCCAGTCTCTTATTCAAATCAATGCATGGTTGCTAGGGTAACTTGGACCCAAGCAACCCACTTGCTGAAACTGCAAACTGGAGAGCTGCTGAATAAAAAGCTAAATAACTTGAAAACCACAATTAATAAAAAATGAAAACCAATTGCAAATTATCTCAGAATATCACTCTCTACATCATATTACCACCCCTTAAGAACATGACAGTTGTATCAGTAAAATCCACGAGGGGGCACTGTTAGCTGCACACATACTACTCACCTTTTAATATCAAAGAGAAGGGGAGTCCACGTTTACTCCTGTTTCATCAGAATTAGCATGAGGTGATGCAAAAGTCAGTTCCGCTGGGATTGGACCTCTGCTCCTGTGAAGCTGAAAACCAGCGAGCTGCTCCTCCAAATCGAGAACATTGAATGAAGCACTTTTTTTCTTGTACAATTCTTTCGTTTTTTTTCCCAAGAAAATTTGAGCAAATATGAATATCTCCAACGAAGACTGGGTAACATTTCCTTGAAACAGTTCCGTTACCGGCAAAGGAAAATCAGTGTCCGAAAATGAGCCCTGAACATAAGAGCAGTGAATTGTGAGGGGAAAGGTGTGTGTATATATAGAACATCTGTGCCTGTAGCTATTGGAGCAAACTTACTCTCAGCTGCCATGTGGATCATGATTCATTTAGTAGACATTTGATTCATGTGGATACTGCATTCCAATATAGTTTTCATTGACCAAGGACATAGCCAGGATAAATAGAAAGCAGGTGTAACGTCTGAGTGTCCTACGACTGAGCATTCCCGGAGCACTGGAATAGAAATGTGCCCATAGAGATACAGAGACAATCGCTGGATCTGAACTTGAATGGCAGGTAAATACATTTCAGCATTTGTCTGTCCTTGGCTTATGTTATTAATATCACAATTACAGATAAAACGTTTGTTATCTGGAAACCCGTTATTCAGAAAGCTGAGAATTACAGGGCGGCATCTCCCATAGTCCCCATTTTAACCAAATAATTTGAAATGTAATAATAAAACAGTAGCTTGAATTGATCCAAACTAAGATATAATTAATCCTTATTGGAGGCAAAACAAGCCTATTGGGTTTAATTAATGTTAAATTATTTTTAGTAGACTTAAAGTATAGAGATCCAAATTACGGAAAGATGCCTTATTCGGAAAACCCCAAGTCCCGCGCATTCTGGATAACAGGTCCCATGGCTGTTTATTCCACAGAGTTGTACATAAGGGTTATTCTTGTTAGAGGGGCATTAACACTGAAATTAAAGATCCTTTCATCTTAACAAGCTACTTGTAATTGTCACAGGCAATAAAAGTCAGACAGAGGTACACAGATACCCTAGACAGACAGACAGAAAGAGAGACAGACAGACAGAGATAGAGAGGGAGAGAGAGAGTGTGATAGAGATATAGATTGAGAGAGAGAGAGAGAGAGAGAGAGAGAGAGAGAGAGAGAGAGAAATGATATATATATATATATATATATATATATACAGAGAGAGAGATGATGATAGATAAATAGATAGATAGACAGACAGACAGACAGACAGATAGATATAGAAAGATAGATAGATATAGAGAGATAGAGGGAGAGAGAGAGAGAGCTAGAGAGATAGATGATAGATAGATAGATAGATAGATAGATAGATAGATAGATAGATAGATATAGATAGAGGGAGATGGAGAGAGAGAGAGAGAGAGAGAGAGAGAGAGAGAGAACCCCAGAGACAGACAGATCCTGAGTATGTACAGACTGAGTGCCCACAACTTGTAGATAGAACTGGGACGGCACAGCCAGACCTACAGACCCAGAGAGAACAGACTGTGCCAGCGATGTGACCAGGAGGCAGTGGAGGATGAGGCCCACTTCTTGCTACAGTGCCCCAAATATTTAGCACTGAGGGACCTCCACTTCCAGAGATTTTCCCGTCACATCCCAGGCTTCACATCCATAAAAGAAGAAAGGAAACTCCACTTCCTACTGGGAGAAGAGGCACTGACAGTGACAATAGCTGCACAATATGTAAGAGACTGTCATAGACTGAGAGATTCCCATAAACTGCCCCCCTAACCCCACCCATTTCACCCCTCTACCTGCTTTGGCAATGCTTAATGTATTTGGTCCTGCCAATAAAGCTCCTTTGATTTGATTTGATATAGAGAGATACAGAGAGAGAGAGAGAGAGAGAGAGAGAGAGAGAGAGAGAGCTAGAGAGATAGATGATAGATAGAGAGACAGAGAGAGAGAGATAGCAACTACAGCTGGTGTACAGGTATGGGACCTTTTATCCAGAATTCTCGGGACTAGGGGTTTTCCGTATAAGAGGTATTTCCACTTTCCATAGTTTGGATCACCATACATTTAGTCTATGGAGAATATTTACAAATAGGCTGGTTTTGCTTCCAATAAGAATTACCGTAATTATATCTTAGTTTGGATCAAGTACAAGCTACTGTTTTATTATTACAGAGAAATAAGTAAATAACGTTTTAAAAATTACTAGATTTGATTAAAATAGAATCTATGGAAGACTGCCTTCCCGTAATTTGGAGTGTTCTGGATAACGGGGTTTCCAGATACCGGACCCCGTACCTGTATTCCCCCACTCCAGAGACAATGGTTATTGCTTTCTCTTTAACACACAAGTAATATGATGCAAAGGTAATCTGAACTTCGTAAATTGAGTAATTAACTGTTGACCAAAGTGTAAGTGCTTAGGAAGGCCACGGATGCTGGTTCAGTATGGGATCTTTTATCCAGAAACACCATTATCCAGAAAATCCAAATTATGGGAAGACCATCTTCCATAAAGTCTATTTTTAAACAAATAGTTCTAGTTCTGTTTTAAATGCTTTTTCTCTGTAATAATAAAACAATACTTGGTACTTAATGGTAACTAAGCTTCATAAATCAATATTGGTGACAAAACAATCCTATTGGGTTATTGGGTTTTACAAGGCTTTAGGTATAGAGATCCAAATTACAGAAATATCCCTTCTGCGGAAGGTCCCAAGAATTCTGGATTACCTATAGTTTCTGTTCATCTTTCTGTAGTTTTTTTTTTTTATTTTGAGTAAACTAAATGCCATTTTCATTTGGGCATATTAGGTGTAAGTACGATCACTAAGATATGCCTTCTGCATTGAAATGCCAATGTACCCCCCCCCTAGTGTTTTTATTATTACACCGTTCCAAGGAATCATATGTAAGAAATTGTGTGTTTGAACAATATTGCCAGAACGTTGGGGGTTATTCCCTTAAATCCGAATTTATATCATATTTTATTTTAAAAAAGCCACAGACAAACTCCCATGCCAAATTTTAGCTTATTTATCAATGAAAAAACGAAATTTAATCGGATCATGGAAAAACGTGATAAAATCGAATGAAAACCTGAAACGCTCAACTTTTTCTGCATTTTTTTCCAATTGCTCTCTTTTTTTGTTTTTTTTCCCCAAATTGCTCGAATTTTTTGCCAGAAAACCACGAAAAAAATCAGATTTTCTGGCTAAACCCAGTGCAGACCACGAAAACTTCAAATTGAGATAGGTGCCTCTCCCATGGACTTATACAGGGCCTCGACAGGTCTGAGATGGTGGATTTTCAGATTCTGGCTTTTTGCAGCATCAGGATATAATAAATCTCAAAAAAATCAAGGTTTTTTTTTTCCTCTAAAAATGAGCGTTTTCTAGTGATACAAACTCAAAATTTCTGAGATTTTAACATTCTGATTTTACTAAATAACCACCTTTATGTCACATTGCCATAAAATGAGCTGATGGAGCTAGGGTTTTCCTACACTGAAATACACTGTCATATTTGGATGGGAATGTCAGATCCCATGGATTATTGAGTAGGGAGTAGTGATATGGCAAGGAGACCATAGGGCTCATTTAGCAAGATATGAATATGAAAACAGCAACATAACAGGGACACATCACAATGTTTTTGCCCACAGCGCAGTATTTTGTTCCGCTAGTGAATGACAAACTAGGGCATTGCAACTGCCATGTAAGGGTTGTCATGTTGTCATGTCATCCTCTTATTGCCCCTCTTACTGGTGTGTTAAGCCACAAACAGAGCTTTGTACTTAGCAGCTGCTTGAGCCAGCCATGTACTATATGGTAGTCATGTACTGCTTTGTACAGCTGTAATTGGTGGGTAGAAGGACCCTTAAGTGGTGAAAACCAGCTGGATTAGGAGAGGTTTTTAGTTAAACTCTATCAAATTTACTAAAGGGCGAATTTTCGCCATCGAACGATCCACCACACTTTAAGCCACTAGCCGCAAATTCGCTACCACTACACTAATTCACTAAAACGCAAAGTTGCTTCTCTGCAGCCGAACACTGGCGAAGTTTTGCTATCATTAATTTGGCAGCGAGAGCATTTCATAGCGTACTTTCGCTAACGTTCATTTCTGCCTAGCGAAACGTCTTTAGTACTCTAATGGTGGCCATAGACGCAAAGATCTTCAGACCGTGTGTGAGTCCCGGCATTTTGCGTCCGGTGGAGATCGGTCGTTTGGTCGATCGGACAGGTTTGATTTTGTCACGACCGATCCCACCGGAGCCCATTGCGATCTCATCGTAATCTGATCGTTCGGCTATAGGGTCGAACGTTCAGATTACCCCCGATATAGCCATGCCCGTTAGTGGCATATTGGGGAAAGATCGGCTCGTTTGGTGATGTCGCCAAACGAGCGGATCTTTTCGTCTATTGCCGCCTTTACGCTAAGTTCAATTTGAATATGTTGGGTACATATAGGTCATCTATACGTCTTTATTAGAGATGTTGGTGCAAATGCTTTTTGGCCACTTATTATTACAAATGTCCAAGGAAGCGAAATAAAGACAAAAGAGATCCTCTAATGCCCTAGACATGAGCCCACCCTAAAACAAATGGTTGGGAAAGAAATGTTAACACAAAAATCTTTAACAGTTAGTACTTTTGAAGGAAATCCCGCTTTAAAATATGAAAAAACGCCAGCATTTTTTACAACTTTTATGAGTTTCAGTCATACAGGATATGATGTCACTGACATAAGATGGAGGAGGAAGTAGCTTCATCTTATCAGTTCGCCAGGTCTAAGGTGGTGAAGGAAACTCTGGTGAAAGAGGTAACGTTCTGTAAAATTCGTCTTGCAGGATGAGAGAGAAAGAAAGAGCATGTGAATTAGAAGAGTTGAGAAGCCGGGTCGAGATGGAAGATGTGTGCTCCACTTGCCTGAGGAACAGTCGGCCATTCCGAGGCAGGATTAAGCGCAGGTCCAACGGGGTGGTTCCTCACCAAAGTCAGGCATCTGCTTGCACTCCAAGCGCCCATCTCAGCACCCTACTGCATGCAGGAATAAGCAAAGTACTGGTCACAGGAGGAGGGGGATATGTGGGACACAACCTTGGTTGTGCTCTGGCCCAGTCTGGAATCTCTGTGCTCTTATTTGACATCAACAAATCTCAGTGGGATATCCCAAGCGGAGCCCTATTCATACAGGTAATGAGTTCCAGTGTAGTCATTTACCCTTGTTACACCAGAAAAGTCATGATCTTTTATATCATCATCATAAATGATGATGAAAATAATTAGACCATAGGTGCGGGACCTGTTATCCAGAAACCTGAGTTTTTCTGGATGAGCCATCTTTCTGTATATTGAATCTTCACTCCTTAAAGGGGTTGTTCACCTTCCAAACACTTTTTTAAAGTTCTTTTTTTTTTTCAGATTGTTCCCCAGAATTAAATACGTTTTCCAATTACTTTCTATTATTCATTTTTTACCTTTTTAAGTTTAAAGGGGATCACATCTGGTGTACATATTATACCAGGGACTGGGTGAAATAAATCTCCACTGCAGGAAAGAAAATTTAATTAACATTTTTTTGAAACAACAAAATAATCAGTGGTTTCCAAGACAGAACAGAGTATAGAAGATCTCACAGGAACTATACATTATTGTGCATAGCCAGTGCCACCATTTGTGTAGTGTTAAAAAGGTAGTACAACATTGTTACAAGCCTAGATGGAGTCCAGATGCACTGGAATTTAGTGCTACTCCAGCAGACTTCTGCACTGAAATCCATTTCTCAAAAGAGCAAACAGATTTTTTTATATTCAATTTTGAAATCTGACATGGGCTAGACATTTTGTCAATTTCCCAGCTGCCCCTGGTCATGTGACTTGTGCCTGCACGTTAGGAGAGAAATGCTTTCTGGCAGGCTGCTGTTTTTCCTTCTCAATGTAACTGAATGTGTCTCAGTGGGACATGGGTTTTTACTATTGAGTGTTGTTCTTAGATCTACCAGGCAGCTGTTATCTTGTGTTAGGGAGCTGTTATCTGGTTACCTTCCCATTGTTCTTTTGTTTGGCTGCTGGGGGGGGAAGGGAGGGGGTTGATATCACTCCAACTTGCAGTACAGCAGTAAAGAGTGATTGAAGTTTATCAGAGCACAAGTCACATGACTTGGGGCAGCTGGGATATTGACAATATGTCTAGCCCCATGTCAGATTTCAAAATTGAATATAAAAAAATCTGTTTGCTCTTTTGAGAAATGGATTTCATTGCAGAATTCTGCTGGAGCAGCACTATTAACTGATTCATTTTGGGGAAAAAAATGTTTTTTCCCATGACAGTATCCCTTTCAGGAGTGGAACTACTTTATTTGTATGGCAAGGCTATGCCCATCCAGTGGCTATTAGTGGACAGGACCAGATTATGTGGAAGAAGCCTGCAGAAAGCATTGTTTTGAATGTTATTTTGCATTGCAGGGAGATATTCGAGATTATGATTGCCTGCATGCCGCATGCGAAGGGGTAGATTGTATTTTCCATGTTGCTTCCTATGGAATGTCAGGACACCAGCAAGTGAGTATCTCTTCATAAATGAAGTCTGGTATTAATAGTTTTGTGATACTTATGTAAAAGTGTAAAATGTATCTACTTCTGACAGGCCCCAAACCCTTTTCAGCAGCCCAAGAGTGATGGGCTCACAAGATTCCAGTCCTTGAACAAGACGACTGGGATGAGGCAATAGATAACTCCTTTACCTGTCTTATCTTACTAAAAGATAGACTAATACAAAATAAGACCATACACCATCTTCATATACTGTAACTCCCATCCGACAAATGGGGAAAATCCCTGATGACTCCTGTCCTAGGTGCCAGGAACAGGCAGCTAACTTCTTCATCTTGATATGGGAATGTCTGCGAATTTCTACCTTCTGGACACAAGTCATAACTTACCTGGCGAATAACCTGGATTTCCCCCAGGTGATAGCACCAGCTATCTGCCTCCTCGGGGTGGTAGAAGTTATAGTCCCTGCCAAACAAACCAGTGTGAGGTCACGTATCCTATTATTTTATGGAAAGAAAACAGTGACAATGCACTGGATGTGTAACTCTCCACCTTCCCTCAGAGCGTGCGAGAAGTTGGTTTACAATGCGGTTCTGCTTTTCAAACTCACATATGCAATTAGAGGTTCACCCACCAAATTTGACAAGGTCTGGGGACCATGGTGCGATATTGATCCAATCTCAGCATTCTCTGAAGAGGCCTAAAGTAGGGTAGCCTGTGTACACCCCTAAATTAGGCAAATATGCTATTTCCTGATCCAGTCTGGAGAAAACATTGACTTTCATGTTAAAGCACAAAGACCACTTACTGGTGTGTCCAATTAACCCCCCATGGCTTATAGTGTTACACTACTCTGTGTGTTGACTTGTAGTTCATGGTTTTTTCCATGAATTGAATATGTAGGTTGTTTTGTTTGTTTTTAATTTGTTTAAAATAAAATTTACCTTAAAAGGTGCTTATCTGCAACCACCATAAATTAGTCATAAATGAGTGAAAGCAAGAACCTGCTTATGGCTTAAGATGATAAAGAACATAAGCACTCATGCCAAATAGAGGTGGATTTGCACATAGAGGAGGTACGTGTGCACAGAGAATGTACCATGGTGCATGGAGGACAAGGTGAAGAGTGTTCCTCATCATGTGAGCTTGCTCTGTCTGTAGATGCTCATTAATAACAGCAAATCCTTGCACCACTTTATATCTGGTGCAAACGTTTGTTGTGCCCGACTGCTGGAGGTGCATTCTGAGAAAGAATGTTGCCTGGTGGGTAAATATTCTTTTCTATTGTCCACGAGTCCTCTAATCAGTTTTCTATCACAACGTGATATTTTTTTGAGAATCCTCTTGGTTCCAATTAGGCCCTCTTTTTTTTATGTCTTCTTGTTTTCGCTTTCCAAAAGATGAGGATTGCACACTCAGGAGAACAATTAAATACATTTTATTACATGAAAAAATACGAAATCAAAACATTAGCCCATGTTTTGGAACGTTCATTATACTTTTTTAGACTTATGGGGAGTCCCGTTTGGATTAGCACCTCACATTGTGCACCCTCTAACCCCTCTTTTGTTGTTCTTGTTTTAGCTTGAGAAGGAAAAAATTGAATCCATCAACATCGGTGGAACAAAGCTTGTTATTGATGGTAGGTGTATTTTATTCACTGATTGGACCTTTCAACTGAAAGGGTAACAGCCAATATGTAAGCCAAGTCAGTATAATACCACTGAGACAGATGAAAACCAGGGGGTTCTTAAAACAGAAAATATTTACATGTACAGACTACCTGCACAAGCAGTTTTCCTATATGGGTATGAGATCTGTTATCCAGAAACCTGTTATCCAGAAAGCTCTGAATTACAGATGCCCATCTCCCATAGACTCCATTCTAAGCAAATAATTCACAGTTTTAAAACATTCCTTATTCTCTGTAATAATAAAACAGTAGCTTGTACTTGATCCAAACTAAGATATAACTAATCCTTATTGGAGGTGTAACCCCTTTTTGGCCAACCCCTGTGCCAAAGGTTATACATCATGCCATTTCTTACCAATTACAGGTCCTGAGTCCCCTTTGCTAGGTGAAAGGGTGCTGGGAAAACTCTTCTCTGGCAGTGCCTCCACCTAATGGGATCCGGGAATACACCTGCGGGTGGCCCCATTAGGAAAACATTCAATACACACTTGCTTTATAAAAATATCAACTTTATACAAGGAAGTGCATATTAAAGGGGAAATAAACTGCAAAAGTACACATATGCATTTAAAAGCATGACCCACTACCCTGGTGACCCTGTGCCAGTCCTATCCTGGTAATTCCCTACAAGGCAAAGTCCCGCACTACTCCTTTGGTGACAAAGAGTCTCTGTCCCTTTTCCTAATAAAAGCACAAATGGTCCCAGGTAGCACTATTTTCCCAAGTACCTTTCCCGATGGACAAGGTACTGGCTCCCATGTGGCAGGCACACAAACAGCCTGTGACACAATAGAAACCCAGCTGGATCCTTTCATCTACTCTCCCCAGGCAGACTCACCCGAGGGCTCACACACAGAGCTGGCAGGCTCAAACAGAGCGGAAAGAGGCATCCACAGCGATGAGAATCTTTATCTAAGAGATGCAGCTTTGATGAATCCGTAGATGAACTGAA
This sequence comes from Xenopus laevis, assembly GCF_017654675.1. Taxonomy (NCBI): domain Eukaryota; kingdom Metazoa; phylum Chordata; class Amphibia; order Anura; family Pipidae; genus Xenopus; species Xenopus laevis. The sequence continues at coordinate 111,545,718 of NC_054387.1, read as the reverse complement.
GCTCCCAGCACTGTCTATAGCGCGAGCAATTTCCACATTCAGTTTTGGAACTCAGGAGCTTTAGACCCTCCTGATCAAGCTCTCAGGCATGGGGTCGCCTACCCCAACCTCAGAGGCCTCCTGCCTCTACATCTTGGCTGCTGAATTCACTCTCTCCTCCAAGAAGTATCATCCAGCAGAAATCTGTAATGGCTGTCTGAGCACATGGCTCTCCTTTTTATAGTAAAGTGGTGCAGCAGCGACACCTTGTGGTATCCTCCGGTATCTGCCCTGCTGCACCCACAATGCTCTGGCCCCAGCCCCTGGGAAACCCCATAGCTCAGCCATGTGGCTCTCTGTAGGGAATTAACCCTTCGGGTCCCTACATTGGAAAAACAACTCTTTCGGGTTTATTTAAACAATGTATGGATATTCAAATTATAGAAAAAACCCTTATCCGGAAAACCCCAGGTCCTGATCATTCTGGATAACAGGTCTCATACCCGTACCACTTGTGATATCTTGTTATATTCCCCATTCCTCCTTTCTGTAATGTTAGAGAGGAAGAGAGAATAAAACTGGATCAAAAGTAGAATAGAGGCAATTATTACACAACTGTACTCAAAAATAAATCAGCCAGAGGTTCTGAATCATCCTTATAATTCTAATTGACCTGATGAAGGTATAAGGCCACCATATTACAATAGATCCCATACACCTAAAGTGGACTCTCATTTTCTCTCACTTCTCTTACTCATATATACTGTATAGGGGTAGAAATATTTTTGGAGCGCTTAGAAAATAAAACATGCAAGTAAGTAAGACTCCTCATCCCCATGTTATACTGAATATGTACAGGAACATAAAGAAATGTATGGAATTGTATGGAGCATTAGCAGACAAAATCCATGTTTTTTCATGCTGTGACATTATGGGATTAGCTATTAAAGGCCGGATCGTGTTTTTCCTGAAAAACTTGAATTTTTCAGGATAAAAAGAACTCAAATTTTTCGAGATTTATTATCCCCCCCCCCCCGAAACTGCAAAAAGCCAGAATCTGTAAATACACCTTCTAGGGTCTTGTCAAAGGCAGAGGTCCATCGAACCATTTGAAGATTTTTTTTGCCTTCATGATTTTTTTTTTTTTTTTATGGTGGTTTTTATCTGCTCCACACCTTCTCTTCACACCGTCCACATCCACTGCCACCTCTCGTCTCAAACCCTTCTATCTTGCTGCTCCTTACCTCTGGAATTCCATTCCTGAATTCCTCCATAAGGAATCCTCTCTCAATCTCTTCAAGAAAAAATAAGAGCCTACATTTTGGAGCACTAGAACATTAGCCTAGTCCTGTGCCTACTGACTATGCCTTACCTTGTGCACTTTTTCATCTTCAATTTGTACCTGTATGTTAGCCTCCCACCCACTTAGACTGTAAGCTCTACAGGGCAGGGACCTCCTTTCCACTTTGTCTCTTACCACATTGCACTTAAGCTCTTTGTCCTGATACAATTCTGTATATATTTTTTATGTGATTTGTTTTCCCACGTGTATATTATATATTCATTGTACTTATATGCACTGTACAGTGCTGCAGCTCCTTAACAGCGCTTTACAAATAAAGTTATACATACATACATACAATTAAAGGTATTCAAGGTTTTTGTATCCAATAGCTTGATCAATTCAAGGTATTCTTTTTTTTTAGCCATTAGCCAGTAGCTCAAGCAATTCGAGGTATTTTAGTTTTTCCCTCGATTGCATTCAATCGAGTTTTTTACATTTGGGTTTTTTCAGAAATAAGCAATCGAATTGTGAGTTGAATCGAAAGCAGAAAAAAATTCACAACCTTTGATAAACAACCTCCTTAGAAAAACAGTAATTTGCTTTTGAAATTGAAAATCTCTGATTTGGATTTGGATACAAGCTTGGGCTATAAATTCTTCACTTTGTATTAAATTTGAGTATTTACTGAGCTGAATTTATATTCTATTCATTTTCTTTCCAGTGTGTGTTCAGAGAAGTATCCCCAGACTGATTTATACCAGCACTGTGAATGTGGTATTTGGTGGAAACCCGATAGAAGATGGTGATGAGGAAACTGTCACTTACTTCCCACTGGAAAAGGTTTGTATCATATCAAACCCAAAATATGTTGCTCCCTTAGCCATTGCTGGGCTAGCATTTTGGCCTGCTCTTGCATACCTTCACCCTGGAAAGAGAAACTAAAATCTACTCTGAAGTGACCTTTCTGAGTAGCATAAACGGTCAATAATGTACAGGTAAGGGAGCTGTTATCCAGAATGCTCAGGACCTGGGGATCTTTCTGTAATTTGGATCTTCAAACCTTAGATCTGCTAATAAAAATTATTTAAGCATTACTTAATCCCAAGAGGATTGTTTGTTTTACTACCAATAAGGATTGTTCATAACTTAGATGGAATTAAGTACAAGGTACAAGGAAATCCTTTTTAAAAATTTTACTTAATTTATTAAAATGGAGTCTATGGGAGACGGTCTTCCCGTAATTTAATTCTTTCTGGATAACGTGTTTCCAGATAATGGATCCCATACCTTTGTAAGAATCTTTAAGAATGTATTTTTATAGTGTTAGAGTGCAGTGAACCAGATATTTGAAACTTGTTGTGTTAAGGGCTTTATTTGGTCAATAATTGTGTCTGGCCATCTTAGTTTATAACAAGATTAGAGATATATGGAAACAGGGGGGAAAAATCACTAAAGGGTGAATTCTCGTCCAGCGAGGGCTCCACAACACTTTGTGACACTTCGTCAGGTGAAAATGTGTTACCACTACGTTAATTCACTAAAATTGCAAAGTTGCACCTCTGTAGCCAAATGCTGGCGAAGTTTCGCTACCATTAATTCGTCAGTGAGCACTTCATAGCGAACTCACGCTAACGTTCATTTCTGCCTAGTGAAACTTCGTTAGTATTCTTACCCTTAGAATTTGAATAGGGCGGGTACATATAGGTCATATATTCGTCTTTATTAGAGATGTTGGTGCAAATGCTTGAAGTGGCCACTTATTATTACAAATGTCCAAGGAAGCAAAATAAAGACAAAAGAGATCCTCTATTGTCCTAGACATGAGCCCACCCTAAAACAAATGTGACATGCTCCACAAATGGTTGGAAAAAATGTCAACACAAATACTTTTAATAGTTAGGACTTTTGAAGACAATCCTGCTTTAAAATATGAAAAAGGCCAGCGTTTTTTAGAACTTTTATGACTTTTCAGCATACAGGATATGATGTCACTGACATAAGATTGAGGAGGATGTAGCTTCATATTATCAGTTCTCCAGGTCTATGCTGGCGAAGGAAATTTTGGCAAACTTTAATGAATTTGCGCAGCAATGATCGTTCACCTGAGCGAAAATTCCCCTGGTGATAGCGTGCGAAACTGCGCTAGCGACAGTCTCTTTCTCTAGCAAATTGTCCTCTACGCCTGTTAGTAAATTGGAGATGTCCCTGCGGAGGGAATTCATGGTGAATTTTTGCTAGCGACTGCATTTCCTGCCCTTTAATAAATCTGCTCCCTGGTTTTAGCAAGTCCCCCTTCAGTATTTTCGCAGATATCTGAGACACTAAGGGGGTTAGTGTTGTTAGAGTCGAATTTTACAGCTTTGTGAGCTTTTTTAAACCTAGCATGAACTCACAAAGAAACCCAAAAATTCCAATTCATTGAGTTTTCGATGGAAAAAAACTCGAATTGATAGAGTTTTCAGGCGAAACCCACCGAAAAACCTCAAACATCATGAAGGCTATTAAAGGAATACTGTCATGGGAAAAAACAATTTTTTTAAAAATGAATCAGTTAATAGTGCTGCTCCAGCAGAATTCTGCACTGAAACCCATTTCTCAAAAGAGCAAACAGATTTTTTTATATTCAATTTTGAAATCTGACATGGGGCTAGACATATTGTCAATTTCCCAGCTGCCCCCAAGTCATGTGACTTGTGCTCTGATAAACTTCAATCACTCTTTACTGCTGTACTGCAAGTTGGAGTGATATCACCCCCTCCCTTCCCCCCCCCAGCAGCCAAACAAAAGAACAATGGGAAGGTAACCAGATAACAGCTCCCTAACACAAGATAACAGCTGCCTGGTAGATCTAAGAACAACACTCAATAGTAAAAACCCATGTCCCACTGAGACTCCTTCAGTTACATTGAGAAGGAAAAACAGCAGCCTGCCAGAAAGCATTTCTCTCCTAAAGTGCAGGCACAAGTCACATGACCAGGGGCAGCTGGGAAATTGACAAAATGTCTAGCCCCATGTCAGATTTCAAAACTGAATATAAAAAAATCTGTTTGCTCTTTTGAGAAATGGATTTCAGTGCAGAATTCTGCTGGAGCAGCACTATTAACTGATTCATTTTGAAAAAATAATTTTTTCCCATGACAGTATCCCTTTAACATCTTCAAATAGTTCAAATGACCTCTGCCATTGACTCCTACATGACCTCGCCAGGTTTTAGATGGTGTATTTTCGGATTCAAGCTATTTCCAGGGTTGGGGTACAATAAATCTCAAAAAATGTGAGTTTTTAGATGAAAAAAAAACTCAAAAAATTTAAGTTTTTTTTAACCCAAAAAACAATTTTTGATCAAAAAAATAATCCTTGTAAGCTCAACTTTTCGTGAAAAAACACAACTCGATCCTTAATAAATCTGCCCCTAAATATTCATTCACCCACAGCCTGTATGCTCTCATATTGGGCTTCCATAATGGGACCAGTCCAAAGTCTAGGAACCTCCACATTCATATATACAGGTATGGAATCCATTATCCAGAAAGCTACAAATTACAAAAAAGGCCGTCTCCCATAGACTCCATTTTATCCAAGTATTTCAGAATTCCTTTTTCTCTGTAATAATAAAACATGAACTTGGACTTGATCCAAACTACGATATAATTAATCCATATTGGAAGCAAAATACATGATTTTCTATTAGACTTAAGGTACGGCGATCCAAATTATGGAAAGATCTGTTATCTGGAAAACCCCAGGTCCCGAGCCTTTTAGATAACAGGTCCCCATACACTGTACATGTAAAGCTGCCCAAACATGAGCATGGATGGTCAAGCAATAGCAACAAAAACCACAATGAGTCACAACGACAGCCATATTGTTCCTTATGTGGCTACACTGAGCAGGGGAAGTATCTCATCTCTTCATGACCAGAGAAATGCACCCTAGCCAATCATTGGTGAGCAACAAACAATGATACAGCAATTTTACTCTGCCTCAAAATCATTGAGATGAACTTTTTATCTTGTGAGAGGGATTATGTACCTACTGCCATGTTGTAGGCCTTCCCCCTCCCTATTTAGAATTCAACACACAAATGAACATCTTGAACATGTCTCCAAGTCCTTGCCTGACTCAAAGGTAATACTGTGGGGAGTTGCTGTAGTCAAAAAGACCACTCAGAACTCCTCCTCCATATCCAGAAGTGAGACCTCTGTCTTTGGCTCCTGAGAGAAAATATACAGTATATAAATAGTTACACTTGCAGCTCCTGGCAAACACTGATCAGCTTCAAAGAATGCTCACATTGTAAGGCGCCCCATGAAACGTGCTCTATAGTAGTAATAGGCATAGTAATATAATTGTAGATAACAGACAAACCTTGTTTTATTTCCAGCAAATAGATCCCTATTCCAGGTCAAAGACGATCGCTGATCAGATGATCTTAGCAGCAGATAGAAGACCATTGAAGGGTAAGTAATTATATTTACTATTTAGAATGCATGGACGTTTCTGGAAATTTGTCACAAGAGTCCTTTAAAGGGATGATCCGTCTTTTTGTTATAGAATGGCCTATTATGAGCAACTCTTCAATTGGTCTTCAGTATTTTTTTTTTTACTATTCTTCCTCTCCTGACTTTTTCCAGCTTTCAAATGCGGGTCACTGACCCCAGCAGCCAAAAAAAAAACGTTTACTTTGCGAGGCTACAATTCGATAGTTATGTTACTTTTTGTTACTTATATTTCTATTTCGGCCCTCGTCGATTCATATCCTTGTCTCACAGTCAAGCCACTGCCTGGTTGCTAGGTTAAATTGGACCCTAGCAACCAGATAACTGCTGATATTGCAAACTGGAGAGCTGCTGCACAAAAATCTAAATAATACAGAAATAAAACACAAATAAAAAATGAATACCAATTGCATATAGTCTCAGAATATTACTGTCTACATCATACAGGTATGGGACCTGTTATCCAGAATTCTCGGGACCTGGTGTTTTCCGGATAACGGATCTTTCCGTAATTTGGGTCTTCATGCCTTAAGGCTACTAGAAATTAATTTAAACATTAAATAAACCCAATAGGCTGGTTTTGCTTCCAATAAGGATTAATTATCTCTTAGTTTGGATCAAGTACAAGCTACTTTTTTATTATTACAGAGAAAAAGGAAATCATTTTTAAAAATTTGGATTATTTGGATAAAATGGAGTCTATGGGATATCGGGTTTCCAGATAAGGGATCCTATACCTGTACTAAAATTTAATTTAAAGGTGAACAACACTTTAAATGTGTTAGGGGATAAATAATAAAGGCATTTGCTCAGGGCCCTTTAGCTGAGAACGACAGTGGGGGGCCACCACACGTACTGACTCCCCATATAGGGAAAGTGTGTGTGTGTGTGTGTGTGTGTGTGTGTGTGTGTGTTTGGGGTTGTGCCGAGTAAGTTTTTTGAGAGATGTAGGAAATGAACGGGGCCAAAAAAGTATATTCTTGCTAGAGCTTTTCTATGTACAGTATATATATATATAAACAAGGGAAAGTTGTGCTCACCACTATTTTTTAAAACCATTAGGCGGGGGTGCAATGAGGCTGTGACCACAAAATACATATAGTCAACTACAAGATTCCTCTGCACTCAACCCATTATCAATATATTTAAGACAGCGACATTTTGTGCATACTGCTACTAAAAAATGCCTTACCCTTTAAACAACACAGGGATTGTTTGTCCATATATTGCAATATATTTAAGCTGGCCAACTACGTCAAAGTCATCCCATATCTGGCCAGTCCTACGCTTAATTTTCATCTGATTCATTAAGAATTCAGTTGCTTAATTATACATTTTACAAAGGGACTAAGTTTTACCTGCAACTTACTAGCTGCTTTCAAAGTAAAACTCCCAAACTTGGCTGCCCTTTTATTAGACACCAGTGGGATCACCTGATATATATATATATATATATATATATATATATATATATATATATATATATATATATATATATATATATATATTTCCCTTTGCCATTGTCTTGCCACCTGTGTTCAGCGGTGCATATACAGACAAATGAAATAAGCCTCGCTGTGGTTTTAAAGAGAGCCTGGACACAATGCCCCCTAAATAAGTAATGAAGACAATAAATAAAACAATAAGCTGAAATAGATTTTTAACACAATCCCTACTTGTTAGGTTTATATTTAACACACGGGTATTTTGTTCCTTTAAGGCACCCTGATGTCTGGGGCAGGAGAGTCCTTCTTTACACTGTCACTGAGCTCCCCCCCCAATCTAAGTGTCAGTATCAGAGCACAGTTAACTAAAGCTGCTTGTACATTGCTCGTATGGCAGCTCTTAAATGTTTATTTGCCGACGGCAGACGCTGTGGCTGCCACCTGATACTCCCATCTGGAATTATTCATTGCAGCTCCCTAGACATTTCCATAGCGAGGGGGTCAGTGCCGCACTTAATCCACTGAAAACAGTGATAAGGTTAGAAATGGCAGTGTAAGACAAATTAACGTAAAGTGCAACATGAGACTTAGCACTCGGGTGAGGCTCGGATATATTTAGCCACAGAGAGGTTACAGGTAGAGCTTTCTCCATCTGATACCTGCACAGATGTACTACCAGGACACAATAACCTGCAGTTCTGACTAACCAGTGTTTTGTAAAGTACATTGCCTATTTCAATTTTTTATCTGCTCTGAGCATTGCCCTTACCCACTGTTTTCAGTATATAATGTGATTTGTATGCTATAACCTCATATTGCTCTCACAATATAATCTGCTGCAGCTCCTTTTCCATCACTTAAAGGAAAACTATACAATGTAGGTCTCTATAACAATATATTGCATACAACCCTTATGTGTAAGACCCTGCTTCATAAAATAAACCATTTTCATAACAACATACTTTATTAGTAGTATGTGCCATTGGGTAATCATAAATAGAAAACTGCCATTTTAAAAAATAAGGGCCGCCCCCTGGGATCGTACGATTCACTGTGCACACATACAAACCATACATGTTAGGTCACATGAGCCAATTAACAGACAGAGTTGTGTCTTTTGCTTCCACACTTCTTCCTGTTACAGTTAGAGCTGCAGTATTTCTGGTCAGGTGATCTCTGAGGCAGCACACAGACCATCATGAAATGGTGGTTCAAGTCAAGAGATGTAAAAGGGCAATATTTACTTAAATATATAGAACAGTTTGATAAGATTCTTTAATATGCCACTTAATATGATATAAACTATCTGTTGCTCAAGTGTTCATTTTGGGGGTATAGTTTTCCTTTAATACTCTTCCCTTGATACAGTCTTTGCTTTCCCTGTTTAATATGCAGCGGGTTGCCATAACTGAATAATGTCATGTAGATCCCTTTACCCTTTACTTTCACTGAATAATGTGCTGGGGATTCCATTACTCCTTGCTCGTATTGTTTAATATACAGTTAGGTCCATAAATATTTGGACAGACAACTTTTTTCTAATTTTGGTTCTGTACATTACCACAAGGATTTTTAAATGAAACAACTCAGATGCAGTTGAACTGCAGACTTCCAGCTTTAATTCAGTGGGTTGAACAAAAATATTGCATAAAAACGTGAGGAACTAAAGCCTTTTTATAACACAATCACTTCATTTCAGGGGCTCAAAAGCAATTGGACAAATTAAAAGACTGGAAATAACATGTTAATTTCTAATACTTGGCTGAAAACATCAGCAGATTCTGGGTTTCTTCCTTTTTAATGCTCTGCTAGGCCTTTACTGTAGCGGCTTTCAGTTGCTGTTTGTTTGTGGGCCTTTCTGTCCAAAGTTTAGTCTTTAACAAGTGAATTGCAGCTCAATTGGGTTCAGGCACTTCTTTGCTCTAATAAACTCCTGGATTACTTTGGCTGTATGTTTTGGGTCATTATGAAACCCCTCCCATCAATTTGACTGCATTTAGCTGGATTTGAGCAGACAGTGTCTCTGAACACCTCAGAATTAATTTTGCTGCTTCTGTCCTGTGTCACATCATGGATAAACACTAGTGTCCCAGTGCCACTGGCAGCCATGCACGCCCAAGCCATCACACTGCCTCCCAAATGTTTTACAGATGATGTGGTATGCTTTGGATCATGAGCTGTTTCACACTTCTCCATACTTTTTTCTTGCCATCATTCTGGTAGAGGTTGAGCTTGGTTTCACAAAGAATTTTTTTTCCAGAACTTTTTTTAGATATTTTTTAGCAAAGTCCAATCTAGTCTTTCTATTCTTGATGCTTATGAGTGGCTTGCACCTTGCAGTGCACTCTCTGTATTTACTTTCATGCAGTCTTCTCTTTATGGTAGACTTGGATATCGATACACCTGCCTCCTGTAGAGTGTTGTTCACTTGTTTGGCTGTTGTGAAGGGGTTTCTCTTCACCATGGAAATGATTCTGCGATCATCCACCACTGTTGTCTTCTGTGGAAGTACGGTACAAGATGAGCTCAATCACTGCAGGCGCTCAGCCGGACAAAATAGGGAACGTATGCTCTTCATCAAATATGGCTTGAGCTCTGAAGAAGTGCAGTTTGTTCTGGGCACGAAACGCGTAGGCTTAACTGCACTTTGATTGCCACTGTTTGTCACATTGTTTGCGTGAATAAAGCCATATTTGATGAAGAGCATACATTCCCTATTTTGTCCGGCTGAGCGCCTGCAGTGATATAGCTCATCTTGTACCGTACTTCCACAGAAGACAACAGTGGTGGATGATCGCAGAATCATTTCCATGGTGAAGAGATATATAGAACAGTTTGATAAGATTCTTTAATATGCCACTTAATATGATATAAACTATCTGTTGCTCAAGTGTTCATTTTGGGGGTATAGTTTTCCTTTAATACTCTTCCCTTGATACAGTCTTTGCTTTCCCTGTTTAATATGCAGCGGGTTGCCATAACTGAATAATGTCATGTAGATCCCTTTACCCTTTACTTTCACTGAATAATGTGCTGGGGATTCCATTACTCCTTGCTCGTATTGTTTAATATACAGTTACTGTAGGTCCATAAATATTTGGACAGACAACTTTTTTCTAATTTTGGTTCTGTACATTACCACAAGGATTTTTAAATGAAACAACTCAGATGCAGTTGAACTGCAGACTTCCAGCTTTAATTCAGTGGGTTGAACAAAAATATTGCATAAAAACGTGAGGAACTAAAGCCTTTTTATAACACAATCACTTCATTTCAGGGGCTCAAAAGCAATTGGACAAATTAAAAGACTGGAAATAACATGTTAATTTCTAATACTTGGCTGAAAACATCAGCAGATTCTGGGTTTCTTCCTTTTTAATGCTCTGCTAGGCCTTTACTGTAGCGGCTTTCAGTTGCTGTTTGTTTGTGGGCCTTTCTGTCCAAAGTTTAGTCTTTAACAAGTGAATTGCAGCTCAATTGGGTTCAGGCACTTCTTTGCCACTGTTGTCTTCTGTGGAAGTACGGTACAAGATGAGCTCAATCACTGCAGGCGCACAGCCGGACAAAATAGGGAACGTATGCTCTTCATCAAATATGGCTTGAGCTCTGAAGAAGTGCAGTTTGTTCTGGGCACGAAACGCGTAGGCTTAACTGCACTTTGATTGCCACTGTTTGTCACATTGTTTGCGTGAATAAAGCCATATTTGATGAAGAGCATACCATTCCCTATTTTGTCCGGCTGAGCGCCTGCAGTGATATAGCTCATCTTGTACCGTATGAATTGGGATTGCTTGCGCCTGTGGAGTTCTCGCGGGATGCCGCTGGAGGGGAGATGTGCTTCCTAGACGCCGAGTTGGTGAGCTCCGCTTATTTTCCTCATAAACCTACTTTGTATACGTCTTCTGTGGAAGTCCAGGTCTTTTTGCGTTGCTGAGTTCACCAGTGCTTTCTTTCTTTCTCAGGATGTACCAAACTGTAGATTTTGCCACTCCTAATATTGTAACAATTTCTTGGATGTTTTTTTCTGTTTTTGCAGCTTAAGGATGGCTTGTTTCACCTGCATGGAGAGCTCCTTTGACCGCATGTTGTCAAAATCATCCACATACAAGCACCCCCCTCAAATCAACTCCAGGGCTTTTATCTGCTTCATTGATAATGCAATAACAAAGGATTTGCCCACACGTGCCCATGAAATAGCCTTTGAGTCAATGGTCCAATTACTTTTGAGCCCCTGAAATGAAGTGATTGTGTTAAAAAAGGCTTTAGTTCCCCACATTTTTATGCAATATTTTTGTTCAACCCACTTTAAAAGCTGAAAGTCTGCTTCTGAGTTGTTTCATTTAAAATTAATTGTCGTAATGTACAGAACCAAAATTAGAAAAAAAGTTGACTCTGTCCAAAGATTTATGGGCCTAACTGTATATGGGGATATCAGTGCCCTCTGATGCTACTGTGTGTTGTGCTGGCATTACACTCCCATTACCCTTGTTTTCATCAAGTGCCACATTTCTAGTTGCCCTCCTCTGCCTAGACCAGGAAATATTTACCAATAATATTTTGTTCCTCATGTTGCACATAGCTTCTTTATGAAGAAAGCAATTTATCCTTTAAATATGCAATACATTACATGGGCATGGTACTCAAGGTGGCAGTGGAAACAATTGGCAGAGTGGTGCTTGGTCCTCCATATCTAAAATACATTGTGCTGCACATCACATTAGTCCATCCTTGTGGCCCCTGCATTTTCCTGCTGCCCTCCATCTTTTATCTGTCATTGTGTGCTACAGCAGAAGAGCACAAATGCTATTACACGCTGATTACAGGAGAAACGTCCATGTTACAGTTGTCAGAACTGGAAGAGCAGGTAATACCATGGGGTGGGGCATAGTTTGAGAACAGGCCGAGGTTCATTAAATCTGCCATTGGTTTTGCAAATAGTTGCAGTCAAAATACTGCCTATGTAGGGTTGCCACCTGGCCGGTATTTTAAGTTAAATATATAGGAAGACTGGTATTTTTTTCCAGAAAAGATGGTAACCCTATGCGTATAATACATTTTATACAATTTATTTGCCAGGAGGAGGTAAACTTCATACGTGTGTGCTACGACCTCCTGGAATTTACGGACCAGATGAGCAGAGGCATTTGCCCCGACTAGTGGTATGTACTCTGTGTTACAGGGGACCCGTCACCCAAACATAAAAATCTGTGTGATAAAAGTCCTTTTCAGTTTGCACATGAGACCTGTTATAAAAGTATTCTTAACTGTCAATCATATATTACCTTAGGCATAGAGGCGGGGCAGACAATTACTTTAAATTTCCATTCTGCACTTTATAGATATCACTGCACTCTTCACACTCACCCTCCTTCTTCACTGCCTGTAGTTGTGTAGAATGGGGATGGGCATCAGGTGCCACATTCTGGCACATAAACAAGATTTTGGCGTGATACAAAGCTTGCCTTAATAACAGTGTTGACAAAATGGTCGGCTGCCTGCTTGCCGTGTCTATGAATAATTACTTAGAGTGACAGGTCCCCTTTAAAGGAGAATTAAACCATTTACCAAAAAACAACCTACCCCCACCTTGCTGCTCCCAGTGCCGATTCTTATGAGGAAGCCGCCTGAGGCCGCCCCCCTCGCTGGCAGGAACACTAGTGCGAAGAGCGCACTCTAGTAAATCTACCTGGCGCTACCGCCTGAGGTGAGTTGCTCAATTCGCCTCATTGGCAGAGCGCCCCTGTCTGACCCCAAGGGAAATGCCCCTAACTTTATACTTACCCCTCGGTGCAGATTCGGCCATTGGAGTTCCACACAGCCATCTTCTGGGTCTTCGATAAGCTGAGACAAAGACCAGCGAAGCGGCACATGTGCAGTTGGAGCAATTTGCCAGTTTGCGACAACTATGCATGCGCCGAAATAGACGAAAATTTACAAAGAGCCGTTGGAGATTTGAAGATGGACATCTGTGAATTATAAATAGAGTCCACTGATCACTTACCTTATTTCAAATGGTTTGGTTGAATCCCCTGTTCCTGACATATAGGGGGTTATTTATCAAAGGTCAAATTTTAGAGTTTTTTATACCTCGAATGAACTCACAACTCAAATGGTTTCTAATTTAAGAAAAAAACTGGAATGGAAAAAAAACTCGATTGACACCCAACTGTTGCACTCAAATGTGAACAACCCCTTTAAACATTAAATAAGCCCAGGAGAATTGGTTTGCCACCAATATGGATTAGTGAAGCTTAAAGGGGGACTATCGCAAAAAATGAAAATTTTATATAAGCTCCCTCATACTGAAATAAGAAGCTTTCTACATACAATCAATAACAAATTCTGCATTGTTTCTGAAATAATAAAGTTTATATTCACTATCCCTCTCCCAGCATCTGTTTCTCTTCATTCTGTCTTCATGCAGCAGTTGGGTGTCAGATGAATGATCCAATATTTCTTATAGGGGGGCTTCCTTTCCTAGCAGATGTCCAGTACAAACAAAATAACTGCCTTTTGCACAAATTCTGCATGTAGAGAGACATGATGTCTGGTGACATTAATAGAATAAACTATAATACATCTTCTAGGCAAAAGAAGCTCCCCCTAAAATATATATTAGATCATTCATCTGACACCCAACTCCTGAATGAAGATAGAATGAGGAGAAACATATACTGAGAAAGCAATTGTGAAGATAAACTGGATTTTTTCAGAAACAGTACAGAAATTTTAATTGATTGTATTTAGAAAGTTTCTTATTTCAGTTTCTGCGATAGTTCCCCTTCAATTACCATCCAGTATAAAGCACTGTTTTATTATAGGGAAAAGGAAAGAAGCTTGCATTTTGAATTATTTGCTTTAAATGGGTCTATGTGAGATGGCCTTCCCGTAATTCAGAGCTTTCTTATATCAGATCCCTGTACCTTTGTTCTTAAAGAGATACTGACACCAGAAATTATATTTTTTTTACATCTATCATAATATTGGTTTTGCATGTTACTTAGAATTTTATTATAAGTATTTACTGGATGGTTTTATATTACCCACCTGACTCCCGTTTGAGGGGGCAGCCATATTTGTGCAGCAGGAGTCCGTTAGCATTAAAAACTTTTAACTGACAGGCTGAGATGGGACAGTCAGGTTGGCAAAACAGTCCGGTAAGTGACTCTCAGCAAATCTATAGGTAACTTTTAAAAAGTTTTTTAGTGTCAGTATTACTTTAAGTCCATGCCTCAAAGCAGATGCAGGGTTAATCAAGGAATAAGAGGGGTCAGACTTACCCTTTGTTTATTAGTGAATAATTCTTCTGTTACTCACAATACCAATGTCATCACCTCACCATATAGAATAACTATAATTGTGCTTTTACATTTCTACCTTCAGAGTAACATTGAGAAAGGATTAATATTTTTCACTGTTGGACGTCAGAAAACATTTTTGAACTGGATTCACCTGTACAATCTGGTGGAAGCCCATATCTTGGCAGCGGAGGCACTAACTGCCACTAAAGGATATATTGGGGTAAGTAGAGGCTGTATTCAGAGCCAGCATCACAAGGCACACACAGGAGATATGATAGGGGCCACTTCCCAGTGGTAAGGTCCAGTTTTGCAGGTCCCAATAGGGAAAGGGCTTGCATGGGCACTTTGTGAACTAATATCCCAGGTGTGCACGAGGGCACGAGACATGATTTATGATGGCTGCCCTGACTGAGCACTTCTCTTGTATTTAGAGTGGACAATCGTACTTCATTCATGATGGGGAAAATGTCAACATCTATGAGTTTTTGCATCCACTGGTAAGTCAGAAGGTCAGACTCAGGGGAGTAACTACAGCGGAAGCAGACCCTGTGCCCCTAATTCATATACAATTTCAATAATTATTGGAAGGTCAACCTCCAGACATTTTGGGGCCCTGAAAAATACTTTGCTGTGGGGCCCAGTAATATCTTGTTACGTCACTGGCCAGACTCCTTGGGGGTTATTTACTAAACTCAAGAATGCCAAAACCCCAAAAATTTTAATATAAAATCCGAATTTTTAGAGGGAAAAAAACACAAATGTTATGGGATTTATTATACCCCAAAGATGGAAAAAGTCAGAATCCGAAAATCCGGCATCTCAGACCTGCCGAGGTTGCATATAAGTCAGTGGTAGACGTCCTAAAGATATTTCCATCTGCGCTGGGTTTTGTACAATATTCCGAAGATTTTGTGGGTGTCGGTGGAAAATCCGAAAAATTCGTACGATTCAATTTTTTCACAAACTTTTTGGGTTTTTTCCCCACAAACAAAATTTAGGGAAAGTGTATTGATAAATAAAGAGAAAAACCCCGTACGGATTTGGTCGGAGTTGTTTTCAGAAAATATTGATAAAAATACGGACTTTGATAAATGGGCCTCTTGAAAGCCTTGCTGCTATAGAATGCCTGGTGTTCAAGCAGAAATCAACAATATAGCACTTTATTATATATGATACTTATAATATAGGAACAACATAGCACTTTATAATATATCATACTTATAATATAGGAACAATATAGCACTTTATAATATATAATACTTATTATAATACAGGAACAATATAGCACTTTATAATATATCATACTTATAATATAGGAACAATATAGCACTTTATAATATATAATACTTATTATAATACAGGAACAATATAGCACTTTATAATATATAATACTTATAATATAGGAACAATATAGCACTTTATAATATATAATACTTATAATATAGGAACAATATAGCACTTTATAATATATAATACTTATATTATAGGAACAATATAGCACTTTATAATATATAATACTTATAATATACGAACAATATAGCACTTTATAATATATAATACTTATAATATACGAACAATATAGCACTTTATAATATATAAAACTTATAATATACGAACAATATAGCACTTTATAATATATAATACTTATAATTTAGGAACAATATAGCACTTTATAATATATAATACTTATAATATAGGAACAATACAGCACTTTATAATATATAATACTTATAATATACGAACAATATAGCACTTTATAATATATAATACTTATAATATACAAACAATATAGCACTTTATAATATATAATACAGGAACAATATAGCACTTTATAATATATAATACTTATATTATAGGAACAATAAAGCACTTTATAATATATAATACTTATAATATAGGAACAATATAGCACTTTATAATATATAATACTTATAATATAGGAACAATATAGCACTTTATAATATATAAAACTTATAATATACTGTAAGAACAATATAGCACTTTATAATATATAATACTTATAATATAGGAACAATATAGCACTTTATAATATATAATACTTATAATATAGGAACAATACAGCACTTTATAATATATAATACTTATAATATAAGAACAATATAGCACTTTATAATATATAATACTTATAATATATGAACAATATAGCACTTTATAATATATAATACAGGAACAATATAGCACTTTATAATATATAATACTTATAATATACGAACAATATAGCACTTTATAATATATAATACTTATAATATACGAACAATATAGCACTTTGGACAGAACAGGGAAACACAACAAGGGACAAGGAGGAGGTCCAGGGGGCTGTTACTTACTGTTCCTGGGCTGCTGTAACTACAAATAATACCATGGGACCCCATGAAAAAATGAAATATGAAGAGATGTAATCTATATGCACAAGAAACATTCCCACTAAGCCTTCCTTTATTGTCATTTTTTCCCCTTTTTCCAGTTTGAGAAGCTAGCCTTCAGTAATCCCTGGGTATCTCTGCCCTATTCTTTGGTCTATGATTCAGGTAACATCACTTCTTGCTCTGTTTAGTTACTTGTTTATATTATTATTATTATTATTTACTAGAAGGTTTTTTTGTAATTTCATGTTGCAGCTGTCTTCTTTGAATATCTCCACTTGGCATTGAGGCCCTTTGTGAATTTAAACCCAGTGCTGACCAGATATGAAGTAAGTAGATAAATACTTGTAGCTCAGCCAGAATTAGCTACTTATTTATTGCTAATAATAAATGGGTTGTTCACCTTTATATTAACTTTTAGCATGATGTAGAGAGTGATATTCTGAGACAGTTTGTGATTGGTTTTCTTTTTTTTTTTTATTCATGATTTTTGAGTTACTTAGCCTTTTATTCAGCAGCTCTCCAGTTTGCAATTGCAGCAATCTAGTTGCTAGGGTCCAAATTACCCTAGTAACCGTGTATTGATTTGAATAAAAGACTGAAATAAGAATAGGAGAGATCTGAATAGAAAGTAATAAAAAGTAGCAATAACAATAAATGTGTAGCCTCACAGAGCATCTGGTTTTAAGATGGGGTCAGTGACCCCTATTTGAAAGCTGGAAAGAGTCAAAATAATTCAAAAACTATAAAAAAAAGAAGTAAAAATAGAGGGCAATTGAAAAGTTACTTAGAATTAGCCACGCTAAAAGTTAACTTAAAAGTGACCCTCCCTTTTAAAGGACAAGTAAAGCTTTTTGTATGATATCTTTTATTCCCATTGGGGTTCAGCCAAGGGGGTCATGTTGCCTTGTGTAGAACTCTTAGGGGCTGCATGTTACCCCTTTTAACCTGAAGTTTGACTGTGAAAAGGAAAGATAGTCGATAGTTTGTGTGTCTGTGTACAGGAGGGTGACGAGGGGACAGCACAGAAACCATTTTTGATCCATATAAAGAGACCTCTGTATATGACATTAGGTTACAACAACATCTCCTACCGCTCCTCCCTT
Organism: Xenopus laevis; assembly: GCF_017654675.1. Taxonomy (NCBI): domain Eukaryota; kingdom Metazoa; phylum Chordata; class Amphibia; order Anura; family Pipidae; genus Xenopus; species Xenopus laevis. The sequence goes on along the minus strand of NC_054387.1, from coordinate 111,527,719 downwards.
CTTCTTTTGCTGGTTTAGCTAAGTGGGGGGCTCCTAACAACCCTTTTTCTCTTGTATATTGCAGGTTATGAAGATTTCGAAGACGCACACATTTCGGATAAACAAAGCCCGCAAAGAGCTGGGTTATTGCCCCAAAAAATTCTCCTTTGCTGATTCTGTGGATTTTTACATCAAAACTAGGCCCCAGCCATCACAGCGGCACATTCTCATGCGCAAACTCTTCCTTCTGATGTTTGGCTTGTTTTCTCTGTTTGCTTTCCTTTATTTCAGCAGCTCTGTGCTTTCACTCACCAGACTTTCATCCTGACTTTATATTCTAAATTGATTAGAACCTACTAATACAACAAGGTGTGCTGGCCCGAAACCCATGGGACCCGTGTTCTTACCCAGGCCTGGATTTGTGGAAAGGTCACAATGGCTGGGCCATAATTTTAGGGGTGGCATGCTGCCCAGACACACCACAATTAATTCAGAAGCACTGGCATATATTTGCTATCTTTTTAAATCTTCCATATTCCCAATCCCTGTGCTCCAGACCTGATGAGATAAGACTTGGCCATGCGTTTGTGTTCATATGAAGGGTGGAGGCAGGAAGGGAGAAATGGGGGCAGGGGGTGATAAATGGCCCTGGCCTAGGGGCTCCCTATATATAAATCCAGCCCTGCTCTTACCTGTGAGTAAGGTTTCCCCACATAAACCAATCATTTACGGTTTTGTAAACATTCCTAATCCTTATAGTATTATTAATTTTTAGCATGAAAAATTATGTTTTTCCTCCTTTTTCCATGTAATCTAGATTTTTTTATCCCTGCTCTGATGCCATTGGCTCTCGTGAGGACCAAGCTGCACAGCCTTGTGGGGATATGTGGGCAAGTCAGCCCAGTGACTTATGATGTCACCAGAGCATCACAGGGATTAGCTGCCCCCAAAATGATCCCAGTGTCTCCATTGGTCATTTGCTACTATGTACAGCACCGATTCCTATGGTGCTCCACACTGATATTACCGGGTTGTCAGTAATGCCCTAGAAAGTATATAGGGAGAGGCAGTGAGTACAAATCGGATCAATTCCAAAATGTTATTGCATCTAATTGGTCCACTTGTAAAGGATAGCTGCAATAACATTTTGACCAGCTGACACAGAATTTAAAGGAATTCAGGGCTAGAGCAAGGGGTGAGGTTGGGGTGTAACAGGCCATGGGTGGGGTGCAATGGGCTTGTCTTCAGTGTGTTGAGGGGAATTTTCAAACTGACAAACATTATTCTCTTTTTACAAATATTTATGTCATTTTGTAATTATGTAAATACAACTTTAGTTCAGGTGATTTAGCCAAAGCTGAATATGAAGCTGAATAACTAAAAGTCCCAATTTAGCAATATTTATGATGCAAGTTATTATAAAATAAATTATTTTACAAAACAATCGGATCCATCCACAATGCCTTGTTGTGTCTCTATTGTGTGTGCTCATTTGTCTGTGTCTTCAGTCTGTGCTGTGTATTAGTATAAAGTACATACCATTGCATGACACCCAGGGGCGCTCCACCAATGAGGCAAGTTGATCCACTCACCTCGGGCGGCAAAAATGCTGCTCCTGGTAACTAAGAGCCGAATTTCCGGTTTTCAACTAGGAAATTCGGCTCTTCTATTGTAGAGAGCGCAATCCTGCGCAAAAAATTTGAGCGCCGTGAGGAGGCGGCAATGGAAGGCCGTCTCAGGCGGCATAAAGGAGCGGATCGGCGCTGATGACACCAGCTGGAAGTCAGTTGCGAACAGGCAGTCCAGGCCCGGAGATGTGGAAAGGCCACCAAGGCCCGGGCCTATGGCAGCAGGATTTTAGGGGGCTGCATGTTGCCCAACTACATTGGTTCAGAAACACTGGGGATGCGCAGAAGATACAATAGTTATTTCTATTTCCCCATTGCTCTAGTCCCAATGATGAAAATTTGCACGAATAAAGTGGAGGGGACATTGGTGATAAACGGCAGTGGCCTAGGGGAGCCCACTATGTAAAGCCAGTCCTGAGGCAGTCACAGGCGGGCCTTAAAAACACTTAGGCTACAGGTTTGACTAGTGTTTGCTATTGTCGTCGGTAATTGACCTAAATAACCACAACTTACACAACATGTTTTTAGCCACCTGAGGAAGAGCTGTAAGTGTCCCACAATATGACATGTATTTGGTGGTAAAAATAAACTTCATTATGTAGTAAAACTGCAATGACTTTGCTCCTCTCAGTTTCATCCTTAGAATTCTGTAAAGTGTATGAGGCTACAGTAGGGGCCAGTCCATGAGATGAGTTGGGCAAACTTCTGCCAGGATCCAATGGAATCCTTGGTGTATGGTGGCCTGCAAGGATCTCTGGGTACAGTGAGGACTTGGAGAAAGGGAAATCAGGCTGCAAAAAACTCAGATGTTTCCAGGCTACTATTTATAGGTGTCAAGACTATGGGTGGGGAAAGGAATAAATCAGGCACTGGTGCCACATTTTTAGGCTACTGAAAAAGTTGCCCTTGAAGTCTAACATTAGCCTGTAACCAGGGGCCAAGAGAGATTATTCCATTTGGAGAGAGGTGGCAAAAATAATAATTAGTGCCTTAAAAAAAGAGGTTTTGAGCCAAACCACGTGTGATATGATGTATGGCTGCTCCGTGCTATAGATGGGAGTGAAGTGGAACTCCAACCATTGTTACATTGTTATATCCATTTTACAATTGCTTATAGGTATGAAGCTGGAAGCCCAGTGGCATAATTATAACCCCACAGTAACCCAATGGAACAATGGGGCCAGGATCCCTCTGCTTGTCTTCCAAACACCCAAAGTTCCACTAACTTCTTTCTCTTTTGGAACAGTCCAGTTTAAGCAGCTGCAAATCTGTTCTGGATGGGGTGACCTGGATTGTAAATTCTGCAAACCAGAAGACAAAAAGCTGAGTGACAGTGACCGCACGACTGTGCATCAGACTCTGCAACATTTATTGCTTTGCAATATTTCAATTTTATGTGCAGCTCAGACATGAAGGGGCAAATTTACTAAAGGGCGAAGTGACTAACGCGGGCGAAAATTCGCCAGTGTGACATCGTTTCGGTACTTCGCCGATTTACTAACGGTCGCTGGTGTAACTTCACTAGCGAAGGAGATAGACTCTAGTGCTACTTGCTCCCTAACGCCTCGCGAATTTGCGCTCTGAATTTGCGCTCAAATTCACTAAGATGCGGATTTTACTGAACGTTACCTCTTGGTCTCAAATGACCACAAAACGTTTTCTTGTATCACAATTGGGTGGAATTTGTATTTTGCTGGAATATCTTATACAGTTTATTGTTAAGGGGCCAGACCCGCTTTTGTAATGATGCCTGTATATGTGAACCACTCCTTAATTTAAAAAAATGTGTCTTTCTGTAATTTGGATCTCCTTACCTTAAGTCTACTAGAAGATCATTTAAACATTAATCAAACCCAGTAGGATTGTTTACATACATATAACATACAGAGTTACATACATAACAACCAGTTAGGGTTGCCACCTTTTCATAAAATTTCTACCGGCCGGTGGTGGGTAGTGATGTGCGGGCCCAGTGTCAGACTGGGACACCAGGGGTAGGGTTGCCACCTGGCCGCTATTTTACTGGCCTGGCCAGTAAAAATTATGATTCCTCCCAATGTTATTAATAGCGAAAAAAGATAAATATATAGTAAGGCCGATATTTTTTCCCAGAAAAGGTGGCAACCCTAACCAGGGGCCCACTCAAAAGCTTAGACCAGAGGCCCACTCTCGGTACTATTATTCTTCTTCTCCTTAATCAAACTCTATTCTCCTAGTTTTTTTTCTTTACATACTAGAATCTATTATTCCATCTATTTAGCTGCTTTGTTCTCATAGAAATAGGGAATGGCCATAAAATTTAAAAAAAAAGTGTTTAGTAGCATGAGGGCCCACTGACACCTGGGCCTACCGGGAGTTTTCATGGTATCCGATGGGCCACTCCGAGACTGTGCGGGTCTAGAATTTCTCGACCCGCACATCACTACTGGTGGGAACAAAAGTGTAATAAAAATACCTGGTGGTCCAGTGGTATGGCGGCGTGGATGGCTGCCACGCCACCGCGCTCCTTCCTCCTCCCGGCGCCATTAGAGTTCTTAGGGCGCGTACGGCGCACCGCTTAAAGGCGCAGGCGCGCTGGCGTGATTGCGCCAAGGCGCTTTGGCGCGAAAACGCACATTCTTGGGCGTGGAATTCTTCCCCTATAAAAGGCCCATTCTGACTGCTGACTGATGCCCGTGATAGAACTTGTTTCTAGTGGTTTCCTGAGCCATGTGCATCCGATCTGTTCTGTATCTTGTCTGTTTGATTACACGTGTTTGACCCAGCCTGTTCCTGACTATTCTGCATTCTGTATCCTGACCCTTGCCTGCCTACGACAACTCTTCCTGCTTAACCCCTTGATTGACAACCCGGTTTGACCCTTGCCTGCCTGAAGATTCATGATATCTGCCTGCCTCGACCAAGCCTGTCTGACGATTCTCTTGCCTGCTCCATTTGTACCGTGACCTTCGGCCCAAAAGACTCTGCTAACAGCCATGCCCCTTTGCCAGCCAGAACATCTTGCCTTGTACCCCTCGTTAAGTCCAGGTGGCACCCAAGTAAGCTGAGGGCTCCTCCCGAAGCCCAACGGTGGTCACACTACTGGTGAAGCCGAGACCAGGGTGCTTGGCACTTGTTCTGGTATTGGGTGCTGGTCGTGACAAACAGTTGCGGGCTGTGATGTAAAAGGGACGGGTGTGGTGTAAAAGGATGGGGCCGATGCAGAAGATGGAGAAAAGTTGCATTTCAAACAAATTGGGGGCAGCCAAGGGCTCTTGTTAAGGGTCACCGGAAACTGCATTGCCGGTAAATTTGTAATAACAGCCCCAGCCTTGGCAGGTGTTTTACCGGCTAGGATGGTAAAATACATGCTGGGTGGCAACCCTACAACCAGTACAGGAGAAAAGGTGAGGAAGGCCCTGTACAAAAGAGCTTGCAATCTAAAAAGGGAAGAGAATGAGACACAAGGTGTGGACAGTGTCGGACTGGGATGTCAGGGGCCCACTAAAAGACTTTAGACCAGGGGCCCGCTCTCAGTACTATTATAAATCCTCTCCTAACACAACCTCTATTCTGCTAGTCTCTTTTCTTTACATACTATAATCTATTATTCAATCTATCTTGTCTCTTTGTTCTCATATCATAGAAATAAGTAATGACCATGAAATAGGCCAAATGTTTAGCAGCAGGAGGGCCCACTGACACCTGGGCCCAACGGGAGTTTTCCTGGTATCCCTGTGGGCCAGTCTGACACTGGATGTGGGAGTGGGCAAGATCAGAAATAAGCAGGTGACAGATGTAGCTTATGGTATTGCATTTGGTACAGGTATCTAAACAGAGTGAGGGTAGGCTTCTCTAAATAACTGAGATTTACGAGATTTTTTGAAGTGATGTTAAGTGTGGCCTTCTGAGACTTAATACAAGTGACAATTCTACCACAAATCTGCCAGTATCCCTCAGCCTTTCTATTGGGACAGGACATGATATCTCATTAAAAGACCAATTTTTTCTACACTGAAAGACAATATTTTTGTACCTATAGGGTACATACCCCCCTCAACCCCAGTAGTTAGACACATGTCAATTCAACACAATGGCTTTTATGCCCCTATCACAATCTCACTGCTGTCTGAATGACGGATGAGACTGCATACGAGTAAATGCCCACTTTAGGCACAAAACGCGTTAGGCTTATGCATGTCCTAATAAAGCTTTTTTAACTCTATCAATATTTTGGTTACTTTTTTACTATTGGATGGACTCTTCCCAACCTGAATTTTTTACACGTCTGAATGATGGAGCTGCCAATTTAATATGTCCTGGCGCAAACTTTAGGGACAGTGGGCAGCATAAATGTGTGGTCATTTGGTTTGTGCGTTATTTAAAATAAGTGGAATCCAGGGCGTGAATTGGAAAAAGCTCAGACTGCTGCATTGTGGGAAAGGATATACTTTTGCTGTGATTTTGGAGTTACAGGAAGTCACATTACAAAAAATAAAATGTTGCTGGATATATTTATTAGGGGTAGGGGGGAAAAAAAGGGGATATGGCAGCGGTGGGATTCGAACCCACGCCATCGAAATGACTGGAGCCTAAATCCAGCGCCTTAGACCACTCGGCCACGCTACCATTATGACACATTGATACATCTATGTTTTATAAATGAGAATCCAGAACGAACTTGCTCTGTGTTTACTAAAGTAATCTATGAGTTTATTGCTGAGTATCCAGCCAAGTGCAGCTCTCGAATTGAGTCGTTACTTTGTCTCGTTGTCAGCCTGCCGGGAGGATTGCTCCTTATTTCGCTTTTATTGACAACTGGAGGCGCAATCCCATCACGATGCCACACGATGGCGATATCTGCTCATTTATACACCGTTCTGTGATGGCCTTGCGTTCTGCTTATAACCGTCGGCACAGGAGTTCCCTACTATATACAACTAAGGTTGCCACCTTTTCTGGAAAAAAATACCGGCCTTCCTATATATTTATCTTTTTTCCCTATTAATAACATTGGGATCAACCATCATTTTTACCGGCCAGGTGGCAACCCTATATACAATACATAACAATGCACCTGTTGATTCTATTATTACTCATTCCTAATTCCACAAAAAGACGGGGCTGCACCAATTTCTTTGCTTGTCTTCTTTTTGTGGGGTTTCCAAGTCTTTCGAAAAATAGCATACTGAGTCTGCATGGTATTAGCTGTCATCAGGACTGTATTTAGGTCCAATGCCGCCCTAGGCATCGGACTTAAACACACTGGCACGCTGACGGCGGTATTCAGAGGAAGCGACGACAGAGCGCCATGCACGTGACGTCACTTCCACATTCTTCCTCGGACCCCCTACCACGCACCCCCTCAGCTCGTCACCGGATTTCCTATGGTGCAGGGTGGGGTGGGTTTTCAAAAAATAACGAAATAAATCATTTAAAAAATAGGCCACCCCCAAAACCGTGGGGGTCCTTGGGGCCTATATATAAATACGGCCCTGGTTGTCTTGTTAATTTTTCCTATTTATGTGGAAATCCAATAAAATATTTTAAATATAAATGGGGTTTGCAGAGTAGGGCGCTAACTGAAAATACCACAAGATGGCGACCTCAATCATTTAAAAGAAGTTAAGCAGAACAAAGCAATTGCGAACATTGCCACGCTTTTACATTTTGCTGAGGTCAGTGTTGTTCTGTTATTAACTCTCACATTTAACTCTGCCCAATACTAATACCATTGTTCTTCTGCCAAGTGCATGCATACACACATATGCTGTATTTGTTAATATGTTTCTAAAGTAGGAGGTTTAAAAGGATACTTCAAAAACTCAAAATCCATCAAAATCCAAAAATAGATTTTTGCAAGATGAAAGATAACACCATTCTCAGCAACTTCCATACGGATATAAATGATACATTTCCAGTGGTTTGAAACACTTTCAATGGTTTGTAATTATTTGTTAATGTAATTGCAATCAGGGGCACTCGCCTCAGGCAGCAGCGCCCCCTGGTTGCCAGGGGCAGTAAAAATGCCGCTCCTGGTAACCAAGAGCCGGATTTCCAGTTTTCAACCTGGAAATTCGGCTCTTCTAATGCAGAGAGCGCGATAGTGCTTTCTGCACTAGCGACGTGGACCCCCCGACCCCCCATCTGGCGCTGAAGGTGAGTGCTGTGGGGAGGCGGGGGGCAACAAAAACAAAGGTCACCTCGGGCGGCAAATTGGACAGGATCGCCCCTGATTGCAATTGAAAGCAAAATGTGTCTGATAGAGTCCTGCATCGGATCAGGTACTATGGGGTACCTATGGTGGAATACCTGCAAAGTGATTGGGTTTTGGGCAGAAAGTTCAAATTCCCTGATCATGTGGGTATTCCACAGATAACCCACCTGGGTACACGGCTAAAGTGTGGGATTGTACCCTCCCCTGAGGTTTGCTCAAAATTTGTCCCCTTACCAGTTCTTTTCGGCTATAGCGTTATGTCACTTCCAACATGCAGTTTCATGGGTCCCGGGTCATAATAGTAAGTAATTTATTTGCAGGCCAGGTAGCAGGTCTAGATAGTGGAACTTATTGGGTGGCGCGTAGGGTTGTAGCAAGTCAATTGGAAACCGCACAACGAGGCTGTTACAAGTGGAATAAACCCTGCATGTTTATTGGTGCAAGTAATGTAACGTTTCAGGTCAAGCCCCTTCTTCAGAACGTTGTAGGTCAGTGGGTCCAGGTCAGGCACAGGCCTGCCCAACTGGGCCCATGCATTGTTTGGCTCTTACAATTCCTTCCTAGGATGGCAAGACTGAAGGGACAGCATGCTGTCCAGCCATACTCTAAAAAGTGCTAATTGCAGCTATCCCACGCATGCGTGTGCGCTCCTGCGTGGAAGGGGGCAGGGGTTGTGTGCGAATGTTGGCGGCCTCGGGGCACCGAAGACAGAAATCTGGGCTTGACTGCATCATTAATCAGCTCTCCTCCAGCCAAGACTCCAGTACCCACAATGCCTTGAAAATTATGTACTGCCAGACCTGTGAAAAAGAAGCATAACATAATATGCATATTGGGAATTATTATTATTATTATTTCCATAGTATGGAAAGGGCAAACAATTGAATACTTTCTGTAGCAATTTCATTTACAAATAACTTTAAAATCTTTAACATTTTTTATGTTAAACATTTGGGGAAGCTGCTTGGTAATACTTATGTTTTATGCAGTGGCGTAACTAGATGTTGCTGGGCCCCACAGCAAACTATTTTTCAGGCCCCCAAAATGTCTAGAAGTTGACCTGTTTCAGCAATATTTATTGACACTGTATGGGACCTCCTGGGCCCCCTGCAGCTTCAGGGCCTGCTTCCTCTGTAGTTCTACCCCTGCCTTCTGGCAAAATAGAGGTCTGGGCTACATTAATATATTCTATTTTGTATACGTCTAGAAATGGCACAACACATTTATTATCAGGGGTGACCCAATAGTGACCAGAGATACACTCACTGGAAGATTATTTGGCATGTAATAGGGTTGCCATCTTTCCTCTTCTGACAGTCCAGATAATGAGGTAAGGGGCAGACAAATGACTTTCAGGAGGTGAGACACAATTAGGGGCAGGGTAATTAAATAGGTGGGTTGCACAATGAAAAAACAAGCCATAATGTAATTGCTGCACCCCTGCTGGTGCACGTTCTTTGTCACTAGAAAATCCTCACTGCTGCAGAAAACAAAGCAAACCAAGTGCTATTACCCTTTAAGCTGGATGGAGGGGGTCGCAGTCTGTTAATTTCCTTAGATATCATAAAATCAGTCCCTTGTAAATCAAGGGACCAGGCGTAAGTCAGCTGGCTGGCAAAGACAATTATTACCCTAAATATCAAATAAGTGTATATGTATGTATAAATGATGTACCATAATCAGTCGCTGTAGGTAATTTTATATTTCTTATCAGAGCTGCTATTAAATATATTGTTTATTAAAATGCACTTACAATGAGTATGTAATGTTTTTCATTCCCTTGCTGTTTTATTACCCCTGTTGCTCAAGGAATGTTTTCTGGCCAAAATCCACGTCTCACCTCTGGTCACAGGCTGTTGCCATGCAAGTCGATAACAAGCAGCACAGGCAGGAACAGGTGGAGAAAACATTCCTTGTGCCATGAGCCTAATGCATGACTGAACTGCTGCTCTGTAAGTGAACAAGATGGAACTTGACCATTTCTTTTTATTTCCGTATGGTAGTGTGAAACTAATAGTAATGTGTTTAAATAATGTCATTAAATATTCCATACCTCCCAACTGTCCCTTTTTCGGAGGGACAGTCCCTCTTTTGACAGCTTAACCCGCAGTCCCTCATTTGTACTGGAAAGTCCCTCTTTTCTCTGCAATGAACAGCCAGAAAAAGAAACGAAGTTTCTCACTTAATTGGCTTTTAGCAGAGAGCCCAGAACAGGTAACAGGTGGAAATAAGATACTTTGGAACAATTTTGAGACACAAAAAAACTGTTTAGATAAGGAGAAATATTTTCAAACTTTCATAAAATGCCAAATTATGTAAAATTAACATGGTAATTAGGGGGGGTGTTCACAGAAAGGGGCGTGGTCAAAAACATTTCCTGTTCTACGTGCGAAAAAAAATTTTCGTCCCTCTTTTTACTTCCAAAATGTTGGGAGGTATGATATTCTCCTCTGCTAAACACTACACATTGTTTTCAGCCACAAATACAACTTTTGTTTTTATGGTGGTGTCTATTAACAGAATCTGATATATTTGATTGCTACATCAGTCTATAAATGCAGTATTATTTCTGGAAACCTTTACAGTGGTGCCATGGATATAGATAAACCTATATGGCAGCCCCCTCCCATAAACAAATACAAAAATACCACACAGAGAAGGAATGCTTGGAGCCCACAAGAAGCTACGTCTTTTGCTGTAACCTTCTCACTTTGAATTAAATGCACTTTGTGAATATGCAAATGAGCAATTGATAAATGCCGTGTATAGCGACGCTTATAAGCATTGTTATTGCTTAGGTGGGATCAAGTACAAGCTACTGTTTTAGTATTTTTGCTTGACCAGCATATATTTTTGGATGAAGGCTTTCCAGATAAAAGATTCCCATCCCAATTCTTGTTTTGCTGATAGCTGCTAAATTGTAATGTACCCAGTCTTTGTACAGGAGCTGTGGATTGGTTAAATTGTAATGCTGTAACTGCGTCATGGTAGAAGCCAGGTGCAGCCATAGATCACATATTCTTGCTAGTGGTGCATTTTCTGAACATGGCTTCTTCATGGAGCACATGGTGAGAAGGTCACCAAGAGTCATTGCTGGACCTAGCTTTACCCCTGACTTTTGGGGCAACCATGTGGCCTGGTGACATCAGCAGCACTGAATATAAACACAAGGGCAGGTCAGGGCTGCAAATCCTGGGGCAAGGGGCATCTCAGGTTTCAAGGTTTTGGGGGAAGTGCTTTAAATATACACATGCAGAGAAAGTCTTACAAAACACTTGGTTACATGTTTGAGTTGTCCATTTAATAAGTCTTATGAGTCAATAGAGAATTACACCGAGCCAATGAATACCTCAACACTATATTGTTAAAAAGGGAATTCCATTACTTACATGCCCTTAAGCTGGCCATAGATGTAAACATTTTTTAAAGATCTTTTCGTTATCGTTAGACCAAAGTTATCGTGAAACGATCGTTTAAATGTACGATTTGTCCATAAAATAAAAAGACCATTTCAAGCGATGTTGTCTAGTTGAAGCCAGGAAAACGGAGGGTAGTTGCCTGCTTGGCCCTGCAAACAAATGAACAATAGATGGATGACAATTTTCTAACCTGGCCGATCAATTTTCTGACCGATGTTGGACGAAAAATCGTTAGATGCACAATCGTTCCATTTCCACGAACCTCACGATAATTTGACAGATTGGTTGGATTGCAGTAAAATCAGTCGTTCATCAAAGAAAAATCTTTTGCGTCTGTAGGCTCATGTCACATGCCCACATTTGCAGGAAGTATTAAAGTTGCCCACATATTACTTGCACTCTTTATGATGCGAACAACCACGTGAGCGTAGTGGGTAGCATTGTTTATGCTAATGTTTCTACGACTCTTTTATGTCTGATGGAGCTAAAATGTATAATTACAGTTAGATGGAAAATTTTATGAAGTGTTCTCCACTGTCTACAAACATACACAAATGCAAAGTTTGCTAGTCTAGCAAGTCTTGTAACCCATAACAACCAATTCAATATTTTGCTTTTACACAGCAGTCCAATAATTGCGAGCTGCAGGGGATGCTGGGAAGGCAAGTCTGGCGCCAGTGGGAAAACATCTTCTGTGTTAAAAGAACAGTAAAGTCAAAAAATTAAAGTGTTTTAAAGTAATAAAAATACATACCTCCCAACTGTCCCGTTTTTCGGAAGAAAGTCCCGGATTGTTACTGAAATATCCTGACTGATCTTTTGCACTGAACAGCCAGAAAAATATACAACGTTTCTAAAACGTTTCTGGCTTTTGGCAGAGATGCCTATGATTACATGTGAGAACACACAAAATGCGTTAGGACTGAATATGTTTGTGTAATAAAGCTGTCTGAAATTTTACCACTGCCTGGAGTCCCATTGAGTACGTGCCATGGTAATTAGGGGGTGTGGCCACAAAACTGGGCATGGTCAAAAAAAAATGAGCGGCAAATCTTTTTGTCCCTCTTTCTATTTCCAAAATGTTTGGAGGTATGAAAATATAATTCAGTGTTGTCCTGCACTGGTAAAACTGTTGTGTTTGCTGAAGAAACACTACGATTGTTTATATAAATAAGCTGCTGTGTAGCAATGGGGGCAGCCATTCAAAGGAGGAAAGGCTCAGGTTACACAGCAGATAGCGGATAAACTCTGTATAACATAATGGTGTTATCTGTTATCCACTATTTAACCTGTGCCATATAGACTTTTTTCAATTTCCACCATTGCTACACAGCAGCTTGTTTATATGAACTATAGTAGTGTTTCTGAAGCAAACACATTAGTTTTACCAGTGCAGGGCAGCACTACGTTATATTTTCATTACTTTAATTTTTTGGTGTTACTGTTCCTCTAAAGTCTTCGTGTAGGTGGAAGTGATCTGTGATCTATGGATGTGATGGAGAAGGATTGGCTCAGAGGTTATGTCCATTTGGGAGACCTGTCTTTCCTTACGACCACCCTCATTTTTCCTTCTGGAAAAACAGGATTTATTGGGCCAGTGTACACTTAGTAAAGCTGTAATTGAGCAATTGATAAATGCTGTGTATAGTGATGTTTTTAAAGGAGAACTAAAGCCTAACTAAAGAAGTAGGCTAGAAATGCTGTACATTATGTTGTGGGCTTCTGTGTTTTATTATTTCAGAGAAAAAGGAAATTGTTAAATTTTTTAAATTATTTAGATAAAATGGAAGGGAGATGGCCTTCCCGTAATTTGGAGCTTTCTGGATAACAGGTTTCCTGATAACAGATACATACCTGTATATCATATGTCATTGTTCTATCAGTCCCATATAGTCCCACATTGTCATTATTATTAAGCATCAGCAGTGCCTGTAGAGCTACATATGCCTTCATTCTTGCCACCATTTCTCCATTCTTATACATAGCATCTGTTGTTCATCACAGCTTGTGGGCAGACAGCATGAATCTATAGCTTGCAGGGCTGAGAATAGACAATAGCAAGCACTTTCTGGCCTGACAACAGCTACTTCATTGCTCTTAGATGGTTTTGCTGATAAAGCAGTTATTACATTAGGGACAGCCCCAGGGAATTAGGGAGTACTACAATTAAGTATCTACAAATGTGTAAAGGTCTGGAAATGTTCTCATTATAAAAGTATTAATAACAATAATAATACACAAGGAAGGACCTGACAATGAATATGAGCAATACTATGGCCCTTATTTGTATATGGCTTGCTGCTGACCAATACGGTATTGCTCCCTGGTGACAAACACGCACATGCTGAAGAAGAAAGTTGTTGACAGGCTTCAGCATTTGCCTCGTTTTTTCAGTTGTGATTTACAGCTGAAGGCCTGGACAGACTGTACAGCATGCCAGCTGTTAAAGGCCAAACCTGGCATCCACGTGGCCATGTAGAGAAGATATTGAGCTGAGAAAGATCCTGATTTGACGATACCTCAATTTAATTTCCATGCCAGCTACTTTTCACCTTGGGAATCTCCATTTAATATCATTGTATTAGCAATATGTTACCGGGCAACCCTTTTGAATTAAAAAATAACAAACTGATATAAAGGTGATACCTTTATTGGCTAACTAATATAATCATAGCAAGCATTCAGAACATTTTAGTTCCTTTTTCGAACTATCATCTTGAAAAAGGAACTAAAATGTTCTGAAAGCTTGCTATGGTTATATTAGTTAGCCAATAAAGGTATCACCTTTATACCACGTTGTTGTTGTTTTTTATATCAAAAGGTTTGCCCTGTAACATTTTTTTCTGGCTAACAACTTTAACTGCAATTGGTATTAGCAATATAAAACTGAGTTTGTCTCCTATTCCATTTGCACAAATTTCTCCAGGCAGCAGTGCTGTAAATGTTACATTCTGATAAATAACAACTCATTCTATGGGGCAGTGGAGTTCACACAGCATACAATAAAACACACCTTGATTAAATTGCCATTTATTTATTATTATTATTATTATTATTAATTTATTATACACAGGTTTTAACACTGTTTTCTTTGCAAATTTTGTTTAAAATAATAATAAACAGGCCCCCATATATGTCAAGTGCGGCTGTGATTGTGAGTTAATATCAAGAATCCCTGCCAAAAAGGAGAGCAGAACAGCAGTTCTTTTATTAAGACATGCCTCTTTAACTATACGTTTGGGACATCCAGTAACCTAGTAATTTTTGACTGGATTGGTGGAGCCATAAACATGGATGTGCAAAAGAATAAAGCAATTAACTGATCTAATTGCCTTTGGCATTCAGTCCTCTTATTTTCCTTGTGATTTACAACTGAAGGGTTTGACAAGGCCAAAGCATTACCGAAGGGTCACATTTGAAGGTCAAACCTGGCTGCTGAAAAGACATTGCATTATCAAAAACAAGCTCTGATTCGAGGGAAACTGTGTTTTAAAGTTAAATGTGCATGTTTTCTAGATTAAATTCTGGAAGGACAAAAATAAACAAGTACACCACAAGCTGACTTTAAAATTATGATTTGGTAAATGCAGCATTTCCTTAACTTGGCAACTTCTCTGAAATCTATACCCTGTAGTTACAGACTCTCCAACCTAAATAACCACCATGGTTGTGGCTAAAACTGTAATGTCTGCTTCCTTTTTTCTGTAGGCATTGTGGGAGGGAGTACTTTTTCTCATCAGCCTCCCCACAAAGTTTTGTTTTTCAGAACTGAGAATGAAAGTACAAAATGTGATATATGGGCCTGGATGTTCCTTAAACTTGTGCCAATATTATGCACAACTCTGCTCTGACTTTAAAGTAACAAAAAAAAAAAAATACCCATGTTCTGTGCAGGATCTTAACATCTCCCTGCAATGTTGCCTGTGAGATTGGCTACACACAGAAACACGGAGACGGAAAGTGGAAAATGTTACAGCAGTCTGGTGTATTATATGTTATTGTAGCTGGAAATTACCTTACACAAATATTTACAAAGTCCTGTCTCCTTTTTTTTTTCATACAAGGTAAGTAATATCATAGATGTTAACTCAAAAATAGCTTTAGTATAAACTATATGCTGCTAAATGTAATGACCACAACCAGATCTCTCACCCGGCTGTATGCTATCTAGTCCAATCTCCACACTTTGTGTTTTGTGCTGTTCACCAGGCCCGGACTGGCAATCTGTGGATTCTGGCAAATACCAGAGGGACTGCTATAATTTGCCATAGACAGTCACTATTTAATGGGCTGGTGAAGGGCCATTTGGGCCTCTGTGTACTTGAAATGCCAGGGTCTAGTTTCAATCCCAATTCAGACCTGCTGTTCACCCAATTATTTTACAGCAAAGAGGAATATGTTGGTCATCTATCAATAAAGGTTAATACATCTGCACATAAGCCATGCAGAGGAGGCTGCAAGAAGCCCCTGTAAGCAGGTCCGGACTGGCAAATCTGAGGCTTCTGGCAAATGCCATGTGCAAAATGGAAGAGAGTCGCACAACATCATAATTATTGCAGGTGGGGAGCTTACCCCTTTTATTTTTCACCACCCTGGTGGGGGGCTATTTAGGGCCTCTGTGTACTAGGAATGCCAGGGCCTATTTTGACTCCCAATCCAGTCCTGCCTGTAAGGGACATCTGGGTGCAGAGGAGGCTGCAAGAAGCCCCTTAAACGGCCCATTCTGATTAAGAAGATGAACCAAGGTACTGTAGTGCCCTCGCCATGCTTTATTTCACAGTAAGGCCCAGCACCAATAACCCATTTCGACCTTCTTCATTAGCTGACAGAGCCTTGTTGATGGCTCTTAAAGGGACAAAACCTTAGCTGTGTAGGAATTTATTAAACTCCAACTGGGCCACATGAGACTGACTGTAACATGAACTAAAAGTGCCTTGTTGTAGAGTGAAGCAAGAAGAGGATTGTAAGCATGCTGGGCCGCCTGTACCTCTATATTACTGAGCTTATGACAGGATGGTTTGTCACATGATGTGGCCCAGACCCCACCATCAGGGCCCCCTCTCCTCAAACGTCCTGTCAGGGGAAACACTTCTTTTAGGGTAGTCTCATAATTTGATGGCTTCCACAGTTTTATGTTATTCCACGAGGGAGTGTATATATAACACATATGTATATTCCTTATTACATTCAATACAATAATATCGTTATTACATTCATTGCTGCACTTGTACTTTAATCCTGTATGGACCTTATTTGGCAGTGAATAAATTCACTCAGCCAGTCACTGTGTATCTGTAATAAAAAACAACTCCCTTGCACCCTGTCGCATGACACCCAGCAGCAGCGCCAGCACTACACAACAATAACAATCTTCTCAATCCTTCCCTTCCCATGTGCAACTAAGGCGAGATGGCACTGGCCAGGGGGCGTGGCGCCTGTGTGATGTGGGCGGGGCCATCAGGAAGCAGCAGCAGGAATTGAGTGTCAGGCTGAATCCCAGGCAAGAAGAGAGTCCGGCTGCAGCAGAGAACAGTGGGAGGTGTGAGAAGACGACTGCAAGAATACACTGCCGGCCTCGTGTGCCTTCATTGTGTGTGTGAGTGTGAGTGTGCAACGTTCCTTTTCCTCCGAGATCTTTGTAGATCCACAGGCATCGCCAGCAGCACTGCAGGGCCGTCCCTGGGAGTGTCATTGAATAGGGTAAGAGCTACATCATCACTCATATCCCTTATTCTCTCTGTGCGTTATATTCCTTATGATTTTAATATTGCATTGCAGCCTTCATTCACATGCACCCTGTATTTACCTTCCTGCCTGCAGTCTAGTGAGGGGCCTGCTGGATCTGCTGAGGTTGGCATGTGCCCAGCACCTCTACCCATGTGCCCAGCACCTCTACCCATGTGCCCAGCACCTCTACTCATGTGCCCAGCTCCTCTACTCATGTGCCCACTGCCCAGCACCTCTACCCATGTGCCCAGCACCTCTACTCATGTGCTCAGCACCTCTTCCCATGTGCTCAGCACCTCTACCCATGTGCGCAGCACCTCTACTCATGTGCCCAGCTCCTCTACCCATGTGCCCAGCTCCTCTACCCATGTGCCCAGCACCTCTACTCATGTGCCCACTGCCCAGCACCTCTAAACATGTGCCCAGCACCTCTACTCCTGTGCCCAGCACCTCTACCTTGTGCCCACTGCCCAGCACCTCTACCCATGTGCCCAGCACCTCTACTCATGTGCCCACTGCCCAGAACCTCTACCCATGTGCCCAGCACCTCTACTCATGTGCTCAGCACCTCTTCCCATGTGCTCAGCACCTCTACCCATGTGCGCAGCACCTCTACTCATGTGCCCAGCACCTCTACTCATGTGCCCACTGCCCAGAACCTCTACCCATGTGCCCAGCACCTCTACTCATGTGCTCAGCACCTCTTCCCATGTGCTCAGCACCTCTACCCATGTGCGCAGCACCTCTACTCATGTGCCCAGCTCCTCTACCCATGTGCCCAGCTCCTCTACCCATGTGCCCAGCACCTCTACTCATGTGCCCACTGCCCAGCACCTCTAAACATGTGCCCAGCACCTCTACTCCTGTGCCCACTGCCCAGCACCTCTACCCATGTGCCCAGCACCTCTACCCATGTGCCCAGCACCTCTACTCATGTGCCCAGCACCTCTACTCATGTCCCAGCACCTCTACTCATGTGCCCAGCACCTCTACCCATGTGCCCAGCACCTCTGCTCATGTGCCCACTGCCCAGCACCTCTACCCATGTGCCCAGCACCTCTACTCATGTGCCCAGCACCTCTACTCATGTGCCCAGCACCTCTACTCATGTGCCCAGCACCTCTACTCATGTGCCCAGAACCTCTACTCATGTGCCCCTGCACATCTGCACCCCTTGCTGCCATTCATTGGCTCACCTCAGCCTTTTAAATCTTGCATTTCTGCTCTCAGAATCTACACCTAGATCTTTTGTTTATGTGAAGAAATGCAAAGCTTGGGCAATGACAGAGTTAAGCGTGTGCTGTTAATCTGACAGATCTGATTGTGACATGTATGTGTGTGATTATTGTCATAACAAGAGCACACGCTGCTGTGCAGGAAGTATAGGGAGGGGGTGCCGCACAACAGCTCTCAGCCCACAAACATACAGGACATGGAAGGCGACCCTGCCTTTTATGGCAAAGCAATGAGATCGGGAGCATGTTCAGCTCCATTTATTTGCAATGTAAAGATTTATTAAATTCACATTTGAATTTTGCTATTAACAAAGATGCCTATGCTAAGTATTACAATGGCTGTTAATAGTATGCAGCAATCAGGGACATTTATATAATATATTTCATAGTATTATGTTGACTGTCTTGTGCTCAGTTTGGTTTGCATGCCCCTAGATCAACAGCACCCAGTGATAAATATTGATTGTACCAGCCAGGCAAACTCCAGTGACAACAACATTAGCCCTATTGTTTGCCATTTACATTTATTTTTAGTAGAGGCTCATGAACCGGGTTACTAGGTTGTTGTTTTTTTTTAAGCAGGGACATTAAACCCACGTTTTATGTTGAATATTGATATAAAGAAAGCAACAGTTGTTATATTTATGATGCAAAATAGGTGGAAGGTGTAATGAGGACTGCCACGTATTTCTCTTGGACCTGGTACAAATGTAAAAATGCAGCCCCCCATTACATGCTTAATATTGGGTTTAGAACCCCCTTATATAGTTCTGTCCACTATACCCCCCCCCCGATGATTCCTCTGGATTTGACCCCTTAAGGGCCAGGTTTAACTGTTTCAAACCTTTGCATGAAATAAGGGCATATAAATACATTAACCTGGCGGTGACATTACATAACAGTATCAAGTAATGAGTGTCCTCGTGCTATGATAGCAGTAGGGTCTGCTTATAGTAACATCACCATAAATGCCATTGTCATGTCTCTGGGGGGCTGACGTCAGGACGAATACTTGTTTTTCTGTATCTGTGTTGCCATGCCTGTGTGCATGACTATAAATATACATTGTGTTTGTGTGCATATATACACATACATTATACACAGGCATATATCAGTATATAAAGTAAACAAAAATATTTTAATATTGCAATCAATATTTTCAGTGACTGCATCAGTTCCTAGATATGCAATGTTAATGAAAAGCCTTGTTCATCTTCTAATTATTTTGTTTAATTAGCTGGTCAATAAGGGAGTGTTGGTTATTATGCATGTTATGCAATTTATCTTCTGCATGTGAAACATATGAGAGGGAACTGCCATAATATTTATATAGCTTAGTGTAGGTATTTTCATTAGACAGCAACAGAATGAAACTCTAGTGCTGAAATTAGATTGTGCTTTTCTGATGATGTAAGACTCAAAGTAAACATCATTACCATTGTTTATTTATACAGTGGCAACAAGTTACGCAGCAATTTAATAATATAAGAAACAGGGATCTTAAAGGAGAAGGAAAGTCGTTTACCACTTGGGATGCCAAATGTTAGGCACCCCCAAGTGAATGTATACCTGAAACCCCAGGCCAGTGCTCCTATCAGCAGAAAACTGCACTGGCCCAGGGTTATACCAGTGAGCACTGCGGAGCACTCCTCTTCTGTCTTCTTTTTTCTTCTTGCAGCTACGCATGGCATTAGAGTGAAAAGCTGAACTTTAACAGAAAATTTGGCTTTTTCATTCTACTGCACATGTGTCTGTCCAGGGAAATTTTAGGAAAGAAGAAGCTGGAAGAGAAGTGCTCTGTGGTGCTCACTGGTATAAGCAGCAAAACGAATTACCTAATTTCCCCTAGGTCTCTCCTGGTAATAGTTGCCCGGTGCTGGCTGGAGGGGTCGGCGCCTCTCCCAGAAATATCTGCAAAGAAGATTAGCCAAACGCCTGTGTTGTTTGGCTAATCTTATTTGCAGCTCACTGGTATAACCCCGGGCCGGTGCTCCTATCAGGAGAAAACTGATAAGGTAGGTAAATACATTCAATTGGGGGTGCCTAACATTTGGCACCCCAAGTGGTAAACGACTTTCCTTCTCCTTTAAGGTGGCCATACATAGGGAGATCCAAACGAGCGGATCTCTCCCCGATATGTCCACATTGAGGTGGGCAATATCAGGCTGATCCGATCGTTGGGCCCTAGAATGGAGACCATACAGACAGTCGGATCGCGGGTCCGCATCAATCCCCGTCGGATGGCCCCACAGGTGGGACAATAAGCTGCCGACTCGGTCAGTCGCCAGCTTTTATCGGCCCGTGTATGGGGGCCTTTACAATGAACTAACAAACAAGATATTAGAAAATGAAACAGTAGGATTAGAAGGCCCTGCTCACAAGAGCTTAGAAAGATACATGTTATTTAAAAGTCGATTTAAAGGATTCAGATCTCCAGTTTTTGGAAGGGATAATCTCCTTGCCACAATAGACAATTGCACTCACTTAGTAAAAAGAGGCTGCAGTGTAGTGTTACCCATGTACAGCCAGCCAGAGGCAAAACAAGACTTTTGGAAGTGGGGGAAATTTGTGGTGATTTAGCTCTGAATGGTCCATGTTTTTCCTATAGCTCTAAAGCTGCTATACATATGGAGATCCGCTGGGTTGGGAGGTCTCATGAGTGGATCTCTCCTCATTATTTCTGGTGGGCCTTGGAATCCTAGTCTGACACTGTCCAGGCAGCAAACTGACTTAGGCTAGGGCCACACTACAGGGATCTGGGGATCTGTGGAGAGACACAGGCAGAGAATTTGCTGCCCCGCTTGTCCTATTTTGCCGCGCTGCCTGCACCCGGAATAATTACCTCTGCTTGGGTGCAGGCAGGTGAAGGGGATCTCTGTGCGAAATGCAAAATCTTGTGTTTCGTTGCTGAAATCTAAAATCTGCACCCTAGCGGAGGTAATGATTCCAGGTACAGGCAGAGCAGCAAAAGAGAAGCAGTGGGGCAGCTAATTCTCCACTTGCGCTTCTCTGAAGGCAGTGGATTTTATGATAAGATGCACCAATGAAAATCAGACTCTTCGGTAAAATTTTTGATCTTCAGAAAACTTTTTTCTGCATGCACATGCAAATGATTTGTTAAACTAGTGTGGGTATACCTTTAAGCCCTATTGCACCCAAGGAGTATTAGTGACAATAAAATCCATCGCAATTAAAAGGAAAGGTCCTGTACAAAAATACAGGGCCATCTGCAGTTCACATATTTGATGTCTGTGGGGGTCCGTTTATGGCAGGCAGTGGTTGTTTTGATTAGAATGTCCTCGGCCTGTGCATACAGGGGCCCGGGCCCTGTGCCTACAGCTGTTGCAATATTTTCTAAGGGGTCCGTTTACTAAAGTGCGTTAAAAATATTCGCACAATATATAGACAGAATTTTCGCCAAATATATTATCGCCAGTTTACTAACCTGCGGTAAATATAAATTTGCGAATTTTCTTGCGCAAGAATAATTGTTCGCCAGTTATCGCATTCGCTGAAAATAACGCTACGTACACATTAACGCATGGTTTACTAAACAGCAAAATGTGCTAAAGACAAAATTAACGCCAGAATATTCGCAAACTTTTACCGCCACCTATGTAGTGGCGTAAAAGTATTTTTTTCACCAGAAAATTCTCAAGGGGCAGGAAATATCCCATAATACTGTTTTTTTTACCCATCATTCTTTGCTGACAGGAGACAGATCTGTAGCTATTGCTGACAGGATGTTTTCGCTTCTGCTTCTATCTGTTGCAACAGCAGCAGTTTCATCTCAGAGTCGTATTATTGGCAGCGGCATCACAGTCCAAGGATTCGTCAGCCTCTACACTTTTTTGGTTTCATTGTGATTGGCTACATTAAACTGTGCATTTCTATGAAGCAAAGAGATTGACTGGTATCATTTCTTGTTCCTATGATTCTATTGGCAGAAGGGTTTATATGATGCAGACATGTTTGATTGGTGTTACTCTGGTGATGTTGTTGGATGGTATAATCATCAGTCAATAAATTTTATGAGTTTTGAAGATGCATTTCTGGCCATAAATGTCACAGTAAAAATTGCCATAATATCCGCCATAAAACAAGACTATTTTATAGCATAAATATTCGCAAAAACTTAATTTTTCGCCCGAAAATTCGCAACTTGCTAAAATTACCGCTAATGTAAACTGGTTCCTTAACGTAGTTACCGCAAGTGATCGCAATGACTTCTGAGCGTATCGCTGTTTAGTAAACTTAGTCGCTGCGAATATTCTGGCGTAAAAATATTCTCAGCGATAACATGCGGAAACTTAAAGTCAGATTTACCGCACTTTAGTAAACGGACCCCTAAATCACAGGATTTGTAAGCACTTGGGGTGCAGAAATTTGCCTTTTATATTAAACCCTGTGTGCTTTTTTGTTCCTGGTTTCTACATAAAACTTATTTCTTTACTCTCTGTTAACGATATTAATTCTTTTAGTAGACTGACATAATCTATATGCTGTACAGAATACTGTATAGAGCTTGTTTATACAACCAAAGGAACAGCAGACCCTTCACAGCCAGAGAAATGCTTTCTTAATGTTTTTACTTATCAAACATCCTGTACTGTTTGTTTCCTTCCCCTTTTTGGTGCCACAATACACAAACTTTGGCAATGGGCTTCACATTTGGCACAATCACATCTGGTCCTGCCAGCTCTGCAATTGCATGAAATAGCAACAGGCCCTGGACACAGAGTAAAGGGTAGGAGCCCATAAGCTTCAAGTGTCCTTATCTCTCATTACATAGTGCTGCTGTACATATGGCTGCCTGCAGATGCTTGATAAACTTTACATTTGTAAAGTATAGAACCAATTTTATACATATAACATATGAATTCACAATATATTTGTGTATGGTAGTAGGTTGGACTTCCCCTGAGGCTACCGTATATATTCGAGTATAAGCCGACCCGAGTATAAACCGAGGTACCTAATTTTACCTACGAAAACTGGGAAAACTTATTGACTCTAGTATAAGCCTAGACGCAACTACAGCCCTGTCTCCCAGCAGCGCACATTCCGCCAAAGCAACCACCCCCCAGTGATCAACCGGACTTCTTTGCAAAGTTGATGGTGACAGAGAATTGCCAAACGGATTACTGTGTGCATTGTCCCACTGTCCCACTACCATGTGCAGAGGGCGCTGTGTGATATTGCCATCACTGTTAATCTTTCGTATAACCAACAGAGGGCACTGTGTGATATTGCCATCACTGTTAATCCTTCATATAACCAACAGAGGGCGCTGTGTGATATTGCAGTCACTGTTATTCTTTCATATAACCAACAGAGGGTGCTGTGTGCTATTGCAGTCACTGTTATTCTTTCATACAACCAACAGATGGCGCTGTGTGATATTGCAGTCACTGTTATTCTTTCATATAACCAACAGAGGGCGCACTGTTATTCTTTCATATAACCAACAGAGGGTGCTGTGTGCTATTGCAGTCTCTCCCCAAGTGAACTGTTGGACTGTTGGTATAGGAATGATTAAAAGTGACTGCAATCTCAGCTGCTGACCCGAGTATAAGCCGAGGTAGACTTTTTCAGCACATTTTGGATGCTGAAAAACTCGGCTTATACTCGAGTATATACGGTATATACTGTTAATTACTTCACAGAGCTTTATGTATGTATGTATGTATGTATGTATGTATGTATGTATGTATGTAGAGGGCAGTGCCAGTTTTAGAGCAAATTTACTATAAATTTTTTTTTTACTGTAACCTGAACATGGTTTGTTATTAAAGTGATCAAGATGATAAACCTTAGCAATGCAACGGATACAATTTCCCAACATGTAGGCTTGTAAAAAAAATGTATACATGTAAATTTAAAAATGCAACGATTGTGGATTTAGAAGCTTGAGACGCTGACACTGTTCTGTTTACACTTCCGTTCTATTTATAGTTGAACAGGGAAGTTATCCAAAATGTATGGATTGTTAGATACTTCTAAATATGGAACTTTAAAAACATGGGAACAGTCTGAAAAAAATGAAAGGGTTGAGAGATCACAGTACTTCTTTGCTACATGTTTTTTTGTGTCCTGTTCTCTGAGATTCTTAGTCCTCTTTTTACATGAGGCGGGGCGTTTTTAGTGAATTGATTAAAAGGGAAATTATCATTAGTTAATAGCAACATTGATAATGTATAATTTATCATTCATCATTTATGCAGTTTATCATTAGCTAGTAATAAAACAGATGGCCTACCTGACATCTGACTGACTGGCCCATGGGCCGGATTGCTGTATATTGTGTTATTTCGGCATCCACAGGAATGGACTAATACCATTGTTCTAGATATGATGGGAGGAGCTGAGGAAGATATGCACGGTGCACCAATATACCATTCATCCACCAAGAAGGTACAAGGCAGCTCAAATCTAAGTCTGGATAGAGCCTATCGAATCGCAGAATGTTCAGTAAGATCTACTCAAGAGGGAACACACATGTTCAGGGTTGGGTATTATGGGTGTAACCGGTTTTATTGTCTGATTCTGAAATGACTTACAAACAGCCAAAAGCTATAGGCTGCTACAAAGGCAATTGTAGGCAAAGGCAAAGGTAGGCTTACACTCTAAACTCTTTCTAGTTGTAATCTTTTTGACCCTGAACATTCATGGATAAATTTCACCATTTAAACATGAAATTACCCCAATAGGATTGTTTTACTTCCAATAAGGATTCATTATTTTTTAGTTGGGATCAAGTACAAGGTATTGTTTTATTATTACAGAGAAAATGAAATAATTTTTTAAATTTGGATTGTTTTGATTCAATTGAACAGCCTTTCTGTAATTTGGAGCTTTCAGGATAGGAATTTTCCAGAAAATGGATCCCATACCTGTACTAGTAGCCCTTTTATTGGGTCATCCACATGAGCAATATACCTTGTAATCAGATTAGCAGCAGCACACATAATCAGCTCTGTTAGCTTTACTAATAGACCACAAAGCATATCATTGAAAAGATTTTAGCTGCTTGAGAGTCCGTTTATAAGCAGCCAATCAGAGTAAGCCTTTCCAGAACATCTTAGTAGACTTTAGTAGACTTCAATAAGTAGACTTTAGGCGTTACTTATTGAAGATTGAGTTGTTTTTTACTCGACAAATTCAAGTTTTCTAGGGTACTTTTGTTAAAACATGAATTTTTGGGTTTTTAAAAAAGAACACTTCGAACTTTTCAAGATTTATTATCCCCCAAAGCTGGAAATATCTGAAATCTGAAAATACTCCAGCTAAAACCTGTCATGGTCATGTAGAAGTCAGTGGCAGAGGTTCCTAGA
Organism: Xenopus laevis; assembly: GCF_017654675.1. Lineage (NCBI taxonomy): Eukaryota > Metazoa > Chordata > Amphibia > Anura > Pipidae > Xenopus > Xenopus laevis. The sequence goes on along the minus strand of NC_054387.1, from coordinate 111,502,201 downwards.
TGTTTTTTGCCTTCATGATTTTCGGTTTTATTCCGTGGGTGTCACTCGAAAACTCTATTAATTCGAGCGATTCATGGGGGGGTTTGTTTTTTTTTCCCAAAAACTTGATCAATTTATCAGTTTATGGGTTTTTTACCCAAATTCACTGATTCAAGTTTTTTTCCATACAAGTTTTTCATAAATCAGATAACATTGTAGTTGTGATTTTATTCGAGGTATAAAAAAAACCTCACAAACTCAACCTTTGATAAATAAGCTCCTTAATTTTTGGAGATCCCTTCTACGGAAAACCCCAGGTCCTAAGCATTCTGTTTCACAAAATGAATTTTGTATTCCTGTGAATACTTTGTCAGCTTGAGAAAGGACCATTGCAGGTCCGAAACATTGCTGCTGGGCCGTATGTAAGAAAATAAAGGTGGTTTTATTATTTCGGGAGTGCTGCAAATTTTTTGCATGCAGTTCCTAAGCATTCTGATAACAGGTCCCATAACTGTATAGTTCTCATTTCATTTGTATTTGTGTCCATGTCCTATTCTGCTGGGCTAATTGTTAGGACTCCTGTATGGTGACCACTGCACTATTTGTGCCATTTGGTAGCCCTTGTAATATTAATGTATTTTCACATAGACAAGAGCACTGTGGAATGTTCAGTGCCTTTTAATTCAGTCAAATATATTCAATTCATGTGTGCTTTCAAAGCGGAACAGGCTCATTCTAGTCCCAGGTGCAAGCTGTACCCCCTGCCAGGGCAAAATTCCACAAATCAATGAAGACAGCAGCACTCTGGTAATATTGAAAAAGTGAAAAACTTTACCTAAAGTGCTTTAGGCAACGTTTCAGGCTACTCAGGCCCTTTGTCAAAAGTGAAAAACTTTACTTAAAGTGCCATAGGCAACATTTCGGGCAACTCAGGCCCATTGTCAAACTTATTTAGATCAAATTGGGAGCAGAAGTAGTAAATACTGTTAATAAGCATGTTGGAGACCTCTAGTGACCAAAAAGAGGCAAAACCACAATCTCAATAATTTCTCCAAAACATGCTATTCAATAAAAAAAATATATTTTATTCACATCAGTAGTTAAAAAACATGTATAGTAATCCCTCTAACGCCTAACGCGTTTCATGCTTACCCAGCACTTAGTCATAGGCAGAATCCCTGCCTATGACTAAGTGCTGGGTAAGCATGAAACGCGTTAGGCGTTAGAGGGATTACTATACATGTTTTTTAACTACTGATGTGAATAAAATATATTTTTTTTATTGAATAGCATGTTTTGGAGAAATTATTGAGATTCCATTGTCAAACTTGACAAAGGGCCTGAGTAGCCCGAAACGTTGTCTAAGGCACTTTAAGTAAAGTTTTTCAATATTACCGGAGTGCTGCTGCCTTCATTGATTTTTAATTCAGTCAAGGCCCTAATTATTATAATAAAAAGCCTTCAATATGAAAACGTTTTTACTGTACACGTGTCACCTCAGGCACTGACTGTTCTTGTGGGTGATTATAGTCCTCTAAATGAAAACAAAGAAAGTGAACACCATTTAAATGGTACATTTAATTTTAGCAAGATGCAACAGAAGCACAAAGGCCAAAGAATGAAAGTTTTTAAAGGAAAGTTTAAAAGGAAACCAGATCCGCACCTACTGACTCATGAGATCTCTACAAATGATTAATTCAGGCACTCCTGCTTTTAACCCCTCTGGTATCTGTGTTTGTGCTGACTATCTAGAAGGCATTCCTAACACTGACTCTGGAATGGTATTTAATAGGTGTGTTTTCTTCTGGGTTCAGCAGAAAACATCAACATCATTTCTGTGAAGTCAGATATGTGAGGGTTCAGGATATCCCCACGTGCTTAGGATTCATTATGGGAGGTGATGTAACAATAGAAAAATTAAAGTGCAATAAATCAGGTAGTGAAATAACATGGTTTGCAAGTTGCAGTGGCCATGTAAGGAGCATGAATAAATCCAAGGGGTATCCAGATAGATTCCATGTAACACACCTTGACAACATGCAAGTTGTTGTTTATATAAACAAGCTGCTGTGTATCCATTCAAACAAAGGATATACAGTGGATAACATTTTAATTCTGAAGGATCCCATTGTATACTACAGAGCTTATCTGTTATCTGCTGTGTATCCTGTGCCTTTTCTTCTTTTTCAGCTTTGAATGGCTGCCCCCATGGCTACACAGCAACTTGTATATATAAACCAGGGGTCCCCAACCTTTCTTACCTGTGAGCCACATTCAAATGTAAAGAGAGTTGGGGAGCAACACAAGCATGAAAAAGTTCCTGGAGGTGCCACATAAGGGCTGTGATTGGCTATTTGGTAGTCCTATGTGTACTTTAGGCCACTGAGAGCAACATCCAAGAAGTTGCGGAGTAAAATGTTGCTCACCAGCTACTGGTTGGGGATCTCTGATAAATATCTGATATAAACCATAGTAGAGTTTCTGAAGCAAACACACCAGTTTTGCCAGTGCAGGGCAACAGTATGTTATATTTTAATAACTATAAAACACTTTTCCTTTAAGTCTCAGCCTGCATATTTGTTTATGCTGAGAGAAGTGGTTCTGCTCTGTGTCCCAATTTCTTTCAATTGAACTGCTTCCGCTTGCATGCAGGCACATGCAGCGGTGTGGAGGTCAGCTTGAAAATGCCTGCTTTTGCGTGTTCAGTTGTATGGGTGCAGATCCGCTTCTCTCACCCTGAAAATAAAATGCTGAGAGCTCAGTGTGTCCATGGTCTTAGTTCACCAAGGGCCCTTTTGTTGTCACTCAGTAACTTCCTTTTTCACTGTTCTCTACCCTGTTATTCAGTGGCAGCATTTGGTGTATTTACTGTATAGGTTAAAGTGAACAGGCAGTTAAGGGGAGTCGCGGAAATGACCAAAAGGTGGAATGTAGATGACAGCTACAGTATAACTAAGGGACCCCAGTTTCGCTGCTCTGCCAGTCCCAATGTATATGTATTTTCATTATTAAAATAAATTTTTTTGCAATAATATATATCAGCCTCCCAAAATGCTTTAGGCACCTTTACAACATTTTTCAATGTATTATTATCTACCATTGGCATATGGTTCATGATTCACAGTAGATCTAGAATGGGAGACATCTGGTTGAAGACTGGAATGGGACAGACAAAGGTCTGAATGGTGTATTTTGGCAAACACTTGAGATCCTGTTTCTCATAATGGTCTCGGGCAGCACACGCTGTTATTAGCTGGTTCCTAGAAAAAGTCTTTGGGAATCTTAGTTGGTTTTCAACTGGCTCCACAAACCACGGACATCTGTGTTTTATGTAGCAGCTAGGGAGGGGTTATTATTTATATGTATTTTTAGGTCAACAACATATTTTGCAGAGCTGAGGGGTTGTCAAATCACCCAATATCACCCCCTGTTGGCCACTGAAGCTAGCTGTAGAATTCCCTTCTGGTCAACTTCTGGCAAACACAATTATTACTCTTTAATATATATTCTACATAGGGTATGTTAAACTTGTTTAAATCTAGGAAAATATGGATTCACACTGACACCAAAGCAATGGTAATTTCTGATGTTTTGTTAGCAAAATAGGCGACAAAACATTGTATTAATGCCCTAATGGTTGTGATATTTGGATTTTTTCAGATATATGACTTAGCTATAATTGGGTGGCCTGGTCCCCTGAGAGAAAGTTTGCAGTCCTACCAGAGAGAAGATCCAGTCTGTCTGTGCCCTTGATTGGCATATGTAGGTTGTCTAACCGCCATGTTGCATGGTACCTTCTTGGTGCCAACAGGCTTTTATCAATATATTAAAAATGTCAAATATAATAAGAATTAAACATAAAAAGAACTTTAAATTGTTCTGACCCTGGTTGAATGGTTTGTCAGAAGAGCCTCTTGGGTTACAGGAGCAAAAGTTTTGCATAGGGATTTCCGTTGCCCAGCAAAATGACTGTAAAAACACAACCATTATAATTATGTCTACATGTCCCAGTTAGGCTAGAGCTATGCCTATGGTTGCTGAGCACAGAATGCAGTGCTTATAATGTTTATTGCAAACCTCCACAGTTTTGTTGGGACGTTGTACCCCTATTCCCTTAAGCTTTCTCCATACCATTAACAAATATGGCATATCACAGCTTCCATTTTGGTGCTGCTATTGTTATAGTCACATACACTGCAGAATGCCTAAACACATCCAAACTGCTCATATTTCCACTGGTCACGAAGCGTTAATAATATCTGAATCCTTGTATTGGCAGTCAGAGAGTAGGGAGTGTCTTGGCACACACAAGGCTCTGTGGAACAGCAGGGTATCTATGAGTGCCAGCTCTGCTATCACATGCTTTGCCTGCAGAGCGCTCACATAGAGAGGCTTCCGTTTGTTAACCTAAAAGCTCTGACTTTTTAGGATTCTATGGCAGCGACCCTGTACTGTATCCTCACAGCATCGTGCTCCACTTTGTCTGTGGATATTGCAGGCCTGTGCAAATTTGAGCAGATCATTTATGACCCAAGAGTTTAAATATTTCTTTACCAGGTTCAGGACAGTCCTATTTTTTTCCATGTTGCCTTAAAGGAGAAGGAAAGTCATTTAGCATTTGGAGGTGCCAAATGTTAAGCACCCCCAAGTGAATGTATTTACTGTACTTTTGGACTCTTGGGGTGGGGCATGTGTGCACCTATCAATGGAGGCTGCTGGAGCCGAAAGCCAGCAGAGTAAGCAAACCTGCCAAAAGAGTGTGGAAGACAGCCGAACCCGCCCGACCCGTGGGTCCTACAGGTAACGGGCTGGCGCACTCATCAATAGCAGCTACATGTCACTGTGTACATGGAGTGGATTTTGGTTTGGTCTGAAATTAGATTCAAGTCTGATTTAAAAGCTATTTTAACCTTGCATTGTTGTTGTCCCTTCAGTGGAGAATGAAATTTGCAGCCCTGACTGGCAGGCTACCTTCATGTTATGCAACTGCCCCCGCTCCCCATCTGAAAGGGGTTTATAACAAAATAGGGTACTAGTGGGAGATATTTAAATAAAGGACAGTCAGTCTGTAAGACAGTTGGTGCTCACAAAAGGCTAAACCCTACATATTTACTGCCTGCACAGAAACTAGGAGTGAAAATGAAATAGGTAAAAAAATATACATTTAACAGTATTTCCACAGCAAGACAATAAAAAAAGAAAAGTTTAGTGGTCCTTTAAATGTATAATTCATTTTTATCCTAATGATGATCCCCTTTAATTATTTAATATAGACAGCTAAGCAGCAGTATTTTACTAACCACCCAGTGTTCAGCAGCTCAGGCAAGGGGTGACTATCAGTGCAATGTAATTGCCTGAAATGAGAAAATGTGCTTTATAATCACGTTGTCAGTCAGTGATATTCCCTTCTTCCTTTATTGTGCAATGAAAGTGCCCTGTGATCTGCCATCCTTTGTTACTGGAAATATAAATTACTTGAAGCTTTGGGAGAACAATGAGCGGATGGCACTAAAAGAAGATAGCTTTTAGTATCTGAAACAGCATCTGACTTGTTAGATGTTAATTATATATACCTTATTTATGAGCAGCATTTATTATACTTCTGTAGACAGTAATTCTGCCCACACATCCATTTCTTAAAGGAGAAGGAAGGTTAAATAACTTGGGGTGTGTCCTGGCTCAGGGAACCACTGTAGGAATACCACATCGGCCCAGTGACGCCTAGCCATGATTTTGCGCAGTACAGTAAAGGGCCACACTATAAAAACATTAAGCTGAATTTTGCCTATTGCACATACATAATAAACATAATAAAGCAGGGTTGAATACTTAAAGCAGTATTGAACAATAAAACATTTCCCCAATCTCCACAGCCAGTGACGCCTTTAGGGCAGAGACACACGCTCAAGATTCAGGGAGATTAGTTGCCCGGCGACAAATCTCCTCTTCTTCGAGGTGACTAATCTCCCCGAACTGCCTCCCCTGCCTTCTTGCCGGCTAGAATGTAAATCGGCAGCAGGATGGCACTCGGAGCAACTGGGTGACTTCGGAAAACAAAGTGCTAGAATGTAAGTCGCCGGCGGGAAGACGGGACGGCATTTCTGGGAGATTTGTCGCCCCGAAGAAGAGAAGATTTGTCGCCGGGTGACTAACCTCCCCGAATCTGACCATGCGTCTCTGCACTTAAAATGCAGAAAGTCCTCCAATGAGAATCCCAGCTGATCTGTATCAATATGGTTCCATTAATTGTTTCTGCAACTGGCGTTCAAAGCTTTAAGCACTGTTTCCCAGCACTGAACAAGTCTGTCCTTGTGTCCATGTTTGATTCCAGTGTCATATAAGGAAGAAAAATTACATTATAATTTAAGATAACAGCAAGATGCCTGACACGGTGCTGGGATTTAACATACTTATTTGTCGGTTATTTTGCCTTTATAATGATGTTTTTTGATCAGTAGAATTCTCATGAACTTTCTTGCATCTATAATTATGTTTTTTGTTAAGGCTGGGCTTACATCACCAATAAGGAAACTCAAATTAAGTAGCAAAATAAGCTTTGTAACCCACGAAATTGGTTTATAACCAATTTTTAACTACTCATTTTGATTCTGTAAAAAATTTTACATTATAAAGAGGGATCATGGATACCCATCCTTAAGAGCATGGTCCCTGCCATACCCAAAAAGATCCGCTTCTTCAGGCTGGTCAGTAAACAAACAAGTCTTTCCCTGCTAAATCAAGGCTAAATCTTGCTTACTTCATTATACAGCCTTCAGGCCAAAAATGTATCACATTGGGGGTCTAGTGGAGACCAATCGGTCAATGGGCCCTTAGCTACCATAACTGACAAGATTTCTTGCCTAGGCCATTGATACCCCTTTCAGACATTAGTTGTGAAAAAGAACGTGTTTGAACCATAAAGGACCATGGGTTACCCATATACATATATTTACAGCACCCCCAGTTGACATAAATAGATGTGGAAAAACCCCAATTGCCCCGATTCTAGTTATCCATAGCAACCAATCAGCAGGCACGATTTCCTCATCTGCTGTTTGGAAACAAATATATGTTAGTTTGCTCTGGGTGAGTAGACCTGGAGCAAACTTTGCACTTTTTATTGCATTACCCAACTTGTTTAGCTGTTCTGTTAATGTTAAAAGAGAATGCCAAAGCAAATAGTGAGGCAACTCTAGTTCTATGAGAAAAACTAACATTTTCTAATAAAGGTTAATTAGAATTTCATGAGATATGCTTTGAGATATGTTTTGCTTATCAGCTTAAATCTAGTTCATTATTGGAGACTCTATTTATATGTAACTATGAAAATGTAGAATGAAAGACAGACAGTTTTTTTATGCATTCAAATATAATGTATTGATAGCCTGCGCTTGTGAAAATTGTATGATAGGTTCAAAAACTCTAACACAGTTATATTATCTTATGTTCAGGACCGCCATCAGAAATCACAGGGCCCCATACGACAAAATTTCCTGGGCCCCCTAGGCTGCGCCCACTGCAAGCCCCACCTATAGGTCCACCCCCACCACACAGTAAAAAAACAAAAAAAAATATTGGTGGCTAGGGTTCCCACATGTTAATAAAAAATAAAAAGATATTGGTGGTCAGGGCCCCCCATAAAAAAATATTTGTGGCCAGGGCCCCCTCATTAAAAAATATTGGTGGCTAGCACCCCACATGAGAAAAAAAATTGGTGGCCAGGCCCCCCCCCCACATTATTAAAAAAACGGTGGCCAGGGCCCCTTAAACGTCCATGCCTTCCCGAAGTCAGCTGCTCTCAGAAAGATGGGGGGCCCGACTAATCAAGTAAGTGTGGTGTGGCAGGGCCCCCTACAACTCTCCCCCCTGTCCCCCCCTGATGGCTGGCCTGCTTATGTTACATGACTCATGGAGTTGTGTATTGTGTCTATTGTATTGGGTATTTTAAGAAATGTTGCACCCATTATTTTATTGTACAGGTATGGGATCCGTATTCCGGAAACCCAGAAAGCTCAGAATTACCGAAATTGATTTAAAATTGATTTCCTTTTTCTCTGTAATAATAAAACAGTAACTTGTACTTAATCCTTACTATGATATAATTAAGCCTCTTTGGAGGCAAAACCAGCCTATTGGGTTTATTTAATATTTACAAGACTTAAGGTATCAAGATCCAAATTATGGAAGGATCCGTTATCCGGACAACCCTCGGTCCCGAGCATTCTGGATAACAGGTCCAATACCTGTATAAATATAATACTAAGAACCGGATGCCCTGTATGAAAGAACTAGTTCTGGGGCCCATATCTTGGTCATGGAGCTCTTTGCTGACTTGTAATTTTGTGTATTTAACAATAGGGGAACATTATTCCCTATGGATACACAGTTTATGGAAATGTAAATGACTATGTTGATGTCACACCTAATGCTGTTGCATGTGTAGGCTTGCTGAACATTAGGTTAATACTCTGTGTTGTTTTGCAGGCCATTTTGCTTTATGCCAATCCACAACAGCACTCTGGCTATTTCAGTTATCCAGCGAATAATCCCAACCAGTCACACACGATGGCAGACGAAGATCTCATGTTTAGGATGGAGGGCCTTGATAATATCAGTTCAGGCAAAGACCAAGGCTCAGATTACAACAAGGCCGACAGCGACGAGGAAGACAATTTCTACATATGCCCCATCACCGATGACCCAGCTTCACATCAGAAGAGCAACAAGAAAAACCCAGGTTTCTTTACCAAGTTAGTGAAGCAGTCGGAGTATGGAACCAGTTCTTCCCCAAGGAACTCCTTCAAGGTGTGTGTTAGGACTACAGGATGAAGAATTTTTATTAGACAGTGTTGTTCCTATCACTGTAGCACTCATCAGTCAAAGGAACAATATTTCACACAAGCTTTACATAGATTAGACCTCACTCAGTTAAGCCATTCCCTTTTAATATAATGGGAAGTATTCCTAAATTTGGTTTTTACTTAAAAATCTTAGTATTGATAACTGACTTGTGTGCCATTGCTCTAATGCCAGCCTGGTAAAATTATTACCAAATTGGCTGAATATCACTGTAAATGGTCCAGTACAAACCATTTTATCACTTGGCACTAAATCCCACCTTGGTTGATTCCTCTGTATAATGTATAGGGAAGATTGTAGACTTGACAGGAGATCTGCACCCCACACTGCTATGTGATATGTGCACAAATAATGCAATCAAACTTATTTTACTATTCACCCACTGCTCTGTTATAATAAATGTTCTCCCTCTCATCTTGTTCCCTCCTACAGCTGCAGGTTCTGCTCCCTCTATTATTACGTCACTGAGCTGTCAAAAAAGACCAAAAAATCAGGTTGTTGTGATATTGTCCTTAAACCCCTTAAATTAAAAGAAGTAACATTTTGGCCTGAATCCAGTAACCCATCAGTACTAGGTCCAGTAACCCTGATTAGTAACTGATCAGCCGTTATCAAACATAATAGATGAATGGTTGATACACCAATTTTGTCAATACCAAGACAAACAGATAATTATATAATTGTTGGTCCTGGGCTAGGCAGTTGCTCGGCAGTGCAATTTCTTTATAGGTCACAATGGAGCCCATAAATATATACTGTACAGGTATGGGGCCTGTTATCCACAGAGCGCATGACCTGGGTTTTTTTTAGGTAAGGGACAGGTCCGGACTGAGAATTAAAATAGGCCCTGGCATTTCAGGTACACAGAGGCTCAATCAGCCCACACAGAGGCCCAAACAGCCCTCACCAGCCCACAAAATACCGACTTTCTATGGGACCTTATGGCAGCCCCTCTGGCATTTGTCAGAACTCACAGATTGCCAGTCCGGGCCTGGTAAGGGATCTTTCCGTAACTTGGATCACCATATTATGCCTGCTAAAAAAATTATTGAAACATGATATAAACCCAATAGGATTGTTTTGCCACCCATTTTGATTCATGCAGCTTAGTTACCATCAAGTAATCGGTACTGTTTTATTGTAACAGAGAAAAAGGAATTTTTTTTTTTAATTAGAATTATTTGTTTGAAATGGGAAATAACTATCTCTTAATTCGCAGCTTTCTGGATATGGGACCCCATACCTGTATTGTATGGTTTATATCAGTCACGTTCTTGACTCTCTGGTGGTTGAGTGGTTAAATGTTTAATTAGTCCTATAATATTATCTGGTTATTTGTGTGAAATCACCATCTGCTACATAATGAAGCTGAAATGTTTGGAGAAAGAAATGACGAAGGAGGGGCTGATAACTGGCCTAACTGGGCCAGACCGGTTTTGTTCCAGCTTCCCCACTTTTGTTATTAATGTAGCTCTTACAGAGGTCAAAGATCACGTGGGAAATTGTGCACCAAACACTCCTACCTTATCCTCTAGTCAGAAGAGAAAAAGAGTTGGGGGTTGCAATAGTTACAGCCCCTCCTGTTCACCATACATATTATTTAACTCCTCTATGTCTGTATTGTCATGGGAGTTGATTTGGGTTTTCAGGATAAGGGATCTTTCTGTCATTTGGATCTCCATACCTTAAGCCTAAAAAATACATTTGGACATTAAATAAATCCATTAGGATTGTTTTGCATTCAATAAGGATTCATTATATCTTTGTTGGGATCAAGTACAAGATACTGTTTTATTGCTGCAGAGGGTAAGGAAATTATTTTTAAAAAATTTAATTATTTGATAGTCTGTGGAAGATGGTCATCCCTTAATTTGGAGCTTTCTGGATAATGGGTTTTTGGAGAACAGATCCTATACCTGTACTATGTTTTATATCTCTATATGCATATTCTAGTAGAACAACCACACCTGCCCCCTAGCTTGGCGTACACCTAAATATTCTCTTGTTTGGCTACATCTCCATCCACGTGCTGGGCCAAATCAGACTTATCCAATGTTTAGGCCCATGGGCTAATGATCACATTATAACACAGGCCGCTGCATACCCATCACTCAACAATTCTCACAATGCCTACAAAGTTCTGTGGTAAACAGACAGAAAATAACAGAAGGATGCAAGGCACTGCAGAATTTGGAGTCCCTGTTTCTTTTATTTATCTATTTTATATTAAAATCTATGTGTGTGTGAAGTAGTAGTAGTAGTGTTTAGCTTTGATCTATTTGTACAGGTATGGGATCCTTTATTCTGAAACCCTTATCCATAAAGCTCCAAATTACGGGAAGGCCATCTCCCATAGACTCCATTAAAGGAGAAGGAAATGGTATACTTAAATAGCCTTCTAACAAAAGTCTTTTGCGCATAGAACTTACTGAGAGTTTGCAAATTTTCCTCCCTGGTGTGATGTGTAAGCAGCGACGCTCTCCTTAGACTGCATTGTGTGACTCGGAAGAAAGAAGTAGGCGTCGCAACCTTACTAATATGGCGCCTGCATGGCTATATATGCGAACAAGGACATCGATTTTACAAGATTTGACTGACATATGAGCATTTTTAGAATAGCGTTTCAGGAGGTCTGGAGGAGTACAATTAAAGGAGAAAGGTATTGTTTTTTCCTTTCCTTCTCCTTTAAAAGCAAATAATTATAATTTTTAAAAATCATTTCCTTTTTCTTTGTAATAAAAAAACAGTAGCTTGTACTGGATCCTAACTGAGATATAATTGATCCTTTCTGGAGGCAAAACAATCTCATTGGATTTATTGAACATTTAAATGATTACGGAATGAACCCTTATCTGGAAAACCGCAGGTCCAGAGCATTCTAGATAACAAGTCCCATACCAGTAATTGTCATTTAAAGTTGCTTCGAGTGTAAACTATGAGACCAATCAGCTGTTTATTTATTAATGACTGTAATAGTAATGAGAAATGTTATTCTTACAGTGCTGCGAAATATGTTAATAATAATAATAATAATAATAAATGCTTCAGGAAACTGAACAGGCGAAACTAGGAAGAAAGGAGGGAGATTTGGATAAAGTACTGTCTAAAGGGTCTGGTGGATGTTTACCTTACAAACCAAAGTACCTAGTGGGCTAAACAAAGAGTGGTATATAAAAATCTCTATTGATTGGTAGTATTTAAGCACTTGTATCCCTAATTGTCGATAAGATTTCCTTTGGGGTAACTGTCCCCTGTTCTGTTTGATATTACAATATTGTGATGTTTTGAATTGTACTGTTTATTATCATGTTTTAGGTTTAACTTTCCCTTTGTGGCAAAGCATGATTATGAGAGTATCTTATCTTTAACTTTAAGGTTAAAACCTTTACCTTTAAGGAAATAGAAAAGAGATTTATTTTTAATGGTAACAAGATGATGTTGTGGGAGTCTATAAAGTGTTAAGTGTCCCATGATAATTTACTACTCTGAGGAAGTGCTGTGGTTTTAGGGCCAAAAACAAAACAAGTCAGTTGTATTTAACTTCACTGTCCTTGTATTTGGGATGCAATAAAGTCATACTGCTTTGAAGAAAAGGGAGTCTGGGTAAATACCCCTCATGAGTGCAATTACTGAGGTTTCTGTGAAGTGTTTCACTAATATTTGTCCCCTTGATCTGAGTGTTTTACTATATATCAGTGCCCTGTATTTGATCAGTTGTGCACTTTGGAGCCAGTGTATCCATTGTCTATTTAGATGTTTTTCTTCTTGAACTGGCATTGCAAGTGCTTCTAGCAGATCTAGGTACAAGGCTTACCGTATATACTCGAGTATAAGCCGTCCCGAGTATAAGCCGAGGTACATAATTTTACCTCTAAAATCTGGGAAAGCTTATTGATTCGAGTATAAGCCTAGGGTGAGAAATGCAGCAGCTTCTGGTAAGTTTCAATCAAAAAATTGAGGGTTTCTGCTCCCATTGGAGGTGCCGGCGTCTCGTTTTTGGATGCCGGCAACCATTCTTGGATGCTGGCGAATATTCTTGGACACCGGCGACTATTCTTGGACGCCGGCGACTATTCTTGGACGCCGGCGACTATTCTTAGACGCCGGCGACCGTTTTTGCCCTTGACCCGAGTATAAGCCCTGGTAGAGTTTTTCAGCATATTTTGGGGGCTGAAAAACTCGGCTTATACTCGAGTATATACGGTATATAAAAGCTTGCATATTATTTTCTGAAACAAAACTTCGTAGTGTCTTTGTTATCGCACTTGTGACTAGAACATAGAATGCTTTCCAGAGCATGTGATGGCTCAAGTGAAAGAGAACAAACATAGGAAAATATTGAACTGCATCCAGAACTTGAGAAAGCCTGAATGTTCTGTTATGAGGATACTGTGTCAACAACTGAAATGTAAATGAAATGTGCTAGAAGCACTGTATAAGAAAGCAAAAGGTACAGGGTTTTAGTTTCAAAGATCTGCTATAAAGCATCACCAGTCCGAAGGGCAGTGGCACATGGGACAATCTCAGCCTTTTTTCTTTGCTTAACTTTGGAAAACTATACCTCTGAACAATGTAGGTCTCTATAAAAATATATTGTACAAAACAGCTCATACATAAAACCCTGCATCATGTAAATAAACCATTTTTATAATAATATACTTGTTAGTAGTATGTGCGATTGGCTAATCCTAAATAGAAAATTGCCTTTTTTAAAAATAAGGCCCTTCCCCTGGGATCCTGCATCTCACGGTGCACACAAACAAACCAAAGGCACACATACATGTTAGGTCACACAAGCCAATTACTTAATGACAAAGTTCTGTCTTTTACCCCCACACTTCTTCCTGTTACAGTTAGAGCTGCATTATTTCTGGTCAGGTGATCTCTGAGGCAGCACACAGACCATAACAGCATGGTAGCTCAAGGGAAAAGATGTAAAAGGGCAATGTGTACATAAATATATGTTCCAGTTTGGCCAGATTCTTTAAAATGCCACTTAATATAATGTAAACTATCTGTAAGTATTCATTCTGGGAGTATGATATGCTTTTAAAATCCAATTTCAATATGCTGGAATGTCCTCCATTATAGGCCTGAAATCCCAAGCACAGGCTTGCACAAAGTAGGGGGGAACAGAACAGTTCAGGTCTTCCAAAACACTCTTCAGGTTTATACAGAGATGTTTCAGGAAAACTGTTGTTGACTGTCAGTGTTGTGTTTTACCTTGATGGTGCAGTGACAACAGTGCTTTTCGGATGTTTATACAGAACAACCTTATGAGTGCAGAATACTCTATCCAGAGATTCATAGCAGTGCTCTAAACAATTCAATAAACAATTCTAATCAATTCTCTTAGTTCATTTGGACAGACTGATTCCCTTCTGAAATAAGATTAGGTTTATAATGGTATCTGTTTTCCTTTCACTTCCCTCCAACTTCTCTAAAGATGTGATTGAATTAGTTGGCAGTTAAGCCTTGCATAAGCAGCCATTATTTCTCAGGCTAGCTGCTCACTCATGGTGAACATGCTTCTATGTCATTGGGGTGTGGCCAACAAAACATGGAGGGAAGGGAACTCTCCTCTCATAGCAAGGAGATATTCTTCAATTTTCAGAAAGATACCATAAATCTTATGTCAGAAAATGTATTTTCTTATACTGTACCACTACCCAGCACATATCTGTATGTGGTATTACTTTAAGGTCTAGGCACAATAGGCCTTTCATTTCTGCAGTGGATGATAAAAATCAGCGAATAAACATTGGTTCTTTGTACCTCTTAAGTAACAGTGTTTTATTATCACAGAGTGACATCCCTCTGTAATAAATAACGTTTCTAGTGAAAAAAATAAACCTTATGGCTTATATTTTGAAAATGAGACAAAAAGTACACAGCATCGTGCGATATGCTGAAGATAATTATAATAATAATTAAGTGTGTATAACATAGCATGCCAAATTTCAAGCGATGTTGTCTAGTTGAAGCCAGGAAAACTGGGGGTAGCTGCCTGCTTGGCCCTGCAAACAATTGGACAACAGATAGATTTCAATGTGACCGATGAAAATTTTGTAACCTGGCCAATCAATTAAATGCAGGATCGTTTGATTCCCACCAACCTAACCATAATTTGATGGATTGGTTAGATTGCACCCTTAGTCTCCATTGATGTCTCTTGTGCATCTCCTAGAATGGACAGTCCAAATATTCTAAGCATGGCTGCTTGGCTGATCGAGGTCGGGTATGTGTCTTACAATTTAGTCTTCACCTCATTTACAAGCCGTATAAATACATTTAAAGTCCCTTGTTATATGATGCAAATATAGGCTCTGTTATTTCTGTTAACATCCACAGTTATGTATGTGTAAAAGTTCACAACTAATTTACACATTTCAAATTAAATGAATTCTCACCGAGATATTTTTGTACATCTTCTAAAAAAGTATATAACAATTGTTGTCAGTGCCTTTATCTAAGTTTATAAGGAGTTTTGTATGCACTCTCAAAACCCATGATCTGCTCCCAATGACAATGATTACCTTCACACACTGCTGTATGTGAGATATACTGCAGCATCTATGAGGTGACACAATATATATATATTTCACTCTGATACCGGCACTCTCGATAACTGCGGTAAATGTGCCTGTGTGCAGAGACAGCAAATTAAACGAAATATATCCAGAAGAATCCGCACTCACAGGTCTTACTAATTAAAATTTAAGTTTTATTTTTTAAAACACGGTCTGACGTTTCGGCCGACCAACGGCCTTTCTCAAAATATAAATATATCTTCGAATATATATATATATATATATATATATATATATGTATATATATATAGATATATAGCTAGATAGATAGATAGAAAATGCAAAGTAACCAAAATGCCAGCGATAAGGGTCTTTAAATCTATTGGTTTGTATAAGCTTTCCTTGCTTCTCTCTCCTATATCAGAAATACATTGCATTACCTCCACCGCCTCTTCCTTGTGTCATATAAAAAAAAAGTGTTTCACATTCATTTCGTTTTTATAACATGAACATTTTTATTATGATGAACTTAGATAAAAGTGTTGTGATTAACTCAACACTTAACTGTAAACTGATGTTGTTCAGCCTTTGTTAAAAGGCAAAACAAGATCATAATGCACAAAAAAAAACAATGTCCTTTTCATAAGTAGGGTTTATTGCAGGTCGTAACTTATTGTGCAGGTGCAAGGTTATGAACATCTGCATAGCTGTATATTGCATATATTTGAATTTGAGCTGAAATAACATCTGATGTTATGGCCATAAATAGAAGGGACCATTCTATGCAGGTTGGGGAAAACTTGTATCTGCAGAGGCAGCTCCCACATGTGTATAAATATAGTGAATAAAGTATCTCCTGTTGTAAAATATAAGAATATAAGTTACAGAGTAGTCCCATGACCTTATAAAAGCACGAGGCTTAAGGCCACAGGGTAGATTTATCAAAGAGTGAAGTTAGAGATCTCCACAGTCTGCAGAGTGAAATACCGCCTCTCTCCATTTATTTCTATGGGATTTTTAAAGGCGTTTTTATCAAATAGTGAACTTTCTTTGATAAAGGTGGTATTTCACTCTGCGGACTGTGGAGATCTCTAACTTCACTCTTTGATAAATCTACCCCAAGTGTTTTTATAGTCATAGAACTCTGAGGTGACCTCTAATATCCTCATATTTTTCAACAGGGGTACTTTATTTATTATAATACACAAGTTTCAGTGAGTCATGTGACAGAAATGACATCAATAAGCTCTGATTATAACCGATGACATCACTAAGCACCTTTTATCAGGATATTATTTACAGGATATTCATGGCTCTTGTGTATTATACAATATACATGCAAGGGACACTACTAAAAGGAATACTTTTTTGATTTATAGATCAGAGAAAGGATTTGGTATTTGGGAGGGGGTGTTGGTACAGTGTTGGTTCAGGACTGCCATAATGAATCTTGAAATCCATATAAACTAAGAATTGATATCCCCAGTCCCAGCTTCTTTAACCAGCACAGTAGACTCTCCAGGTCCTCTATATTGCTTTCTCTGCTTGGTAGAGGAAACAACCTAGTGTTCTTTGCTGACATGTATTGGACCCCTAGTCAAAACCCCAGATTTTGCAGAGTTAAAAAAAAACTTTGCTGTTGTGGCATGTTGTACTGCATTTGCAGTGCAACAAGGCCTAAAATGTGTGTGCCTTCTCCAGGGTCCCCAGGTGACCCCGCTTGATGGTTGATCTTGGGGGTGGCTCAATTCTGTATTTGACGATGTTGAGAACTATGATTAAACAGACACTCTTTCTTATTCATAATAATAGTAATACGCTATTATTTTTACCATTTGTCTGCACAGCAATTTATTTGCTTTAGTTCTTGTTAATTTAAAGGGGTAGTTCACCTTCCAACACTTTTTTCAGTTTAGTTGGTTTCAGATAGTTCCCCAAAAATAAAGACAAAAAATGAAGACAACTCAACTGAAAAAAAAGTGTTTGGAAGGTGAACTACCCCTTTAACTGTTCTGTCTTATTAGAAAGAAAAACAAATCCTAGTGCAATCTTTGTCCTTCTTTCAGCTATAAATTGGAAGATGGTTTTATAAGCGGAATGCAAACAGCCATTTTCTACCAAAAAAAATTACATTAATTTGTACTGTTCTGTAGCATATGTGTTGATGTCCATACTGTCATATAACATCATAGTCATTTTTGCAAAGATTATATTCCTTCAATGATTATGTATGTGCTAATGACCTAACGTTGCATGTATTCCAATCATTGGTCATAGTGACTGGCTGGAAGGGTTTGGAATGGTACATTATACTCTGTGCTATCAGTGTGAAGGTTTTGCCTAGTAGCAGTGGGGCCTGGTCTCACAGTAAAATACCTTGTGTGGGGTCCTTTTAATAATTCAGTTGTGCAGTGGTAAGTAAGCTGCAAATTTCCAGTATTTTTCGGGCTTATATTCACATATTAATGATTTGGCCTGTCCTATTCAATCACTGAGGAAAAACCATACAACATAGCAGAGCAGCAGGGTAGGGTGGCTAATACAAGCACTAAGTGGCCTTTCCGCTTTGCCGTACTGATTCAGGAGGACAGCGTTTTTTCTGTCAAATAGCAAATTACCCTATGGCCATTTGCTGCCTGATCATACTAGTTTGATGGGCACTAGGCCGTCTGAATAAAGGCATATTTATGCTCCCCCTATAAACCACAGAAAATTACATACCTACTTTATCTCAGCAGTAAAAGCAATGGGGAACTAAAACTATGGTTCAGCAGTGGGGACTGATAATAGTGATGCAATCCAGTAGGTAACTGGATGGAAGAAATGTTCACATTTTCCACTGAGCAGGTTCTGCAGCTCTTCCCTAAATATATGCCGGAGAACAGCATGAAATCAGTCAGCCCAGCGGTTCCTGTTTGACTTTTTCCTGTTAATGACTCCATTGTTGCTGTGAATGAAATCTGGAATTCTTTTTTGCATTGAATGTCTAACTTTTAAACAGTGCTTAGTAAGGTGTCTCTGGTTTTCTTTACACATGCATGCATATATATATATCTATATATATATATATATATATATATATATATATATATATATATATATATATCTATATATATATATATATATATATATATATATATATATATATATATATATATACACATACATACATAGAACTGGTGATTACTATGCCCATAAATATGTAGGGTTTATTGCTATGGCACATGGGCCAACTGCCAGATTTTCAGCTCTATAAGCAGCAAATCCCTGGGAATTGCCCCTTCTTTTCGTTGTCTGATAATCACCTGCACTCTGTCAGTACACTTGTGGGTTAGGTGATTATTACTCAAAAACATGGCAATGAGTGTTTCCAAAGTAACGCTAATTGCTTGACCCGTGAGCACACTGGCAGGGTCCAAGAAATTACCATACAAGTCAATAGAAGGCCACCTTGCCACCTTCCAAACTGGAAATCATGTGGGTGGTAAACCAATAGCAATTGCCCTGTGTGCCATTGAACTAAAACTCTTCTCTGATGGAAACAATTCTCAAATAAGTTCTTGGCACACAGTGCTTGGAATGCTCAAGGTTTAGCCAGATAGAATGAAAGCACTGTACCAAGTACAATTTTATTCCTGAACCAACAAATATATATTTTTTTAGTTTTAATATGGGTGTGTAAGCAGCCATTTCAAGACACATGACTGAGGGCACCTGGGAAACTAGCAAGATGTCTAGCCCCATGTTAAATTTCAAAATGAAAGGGGAGGTTCACCTTTCAGTTAAATTTTAGTATGTTATAGAATGGCCAATTCCTAGCAACTTGCCTCTTTCCAGTTTTTAAATGGGGGTCACGGACCCCACCTTAAAAACAAATGCTCTGTAAGTCTACAAATATATGTTTATTGCTCATCATTTTCTTTAGGCCCTCTCCTATTCATATTCCAGTCACTAGGGTAATTTGTACCCTAGCACTAAGATTGCTGAAACTGCAAACTGGAGAGCTGCTGAATAAAAAGCTTAAAATAACTCAAAAACCACAAATAATAAAAAGAAATTTCAAATTGTCTCAGAAAATCACTCTCTACATCAAACTAACAGTTCCAATTCAAAGGTGAACAACCCTTTTAAATATCTATATCTTTGAAAAAATCTGTTTGCTTTTTTGAAAAACAGATTTCAGTGCAGAAGTCTGCTGGAGCAGCCCTATTAACCAATGTGTTTTAGAAAAAAAAAAAACATGTTTTATCATGACAGAATCCCTTTAACATTCCACATCCATTATTCTTCGCCTATGTACTCTACTGAATGTCCTCTTGTTATGTCCACTTTATGTTGTTATTTTAAGTCAATTGGCTCCCCAGATACTTTTTTTCCCCTTTTAGAGTAGGTAAGTGCTTTGTTTGGAAACATTTGAAGCGCTGAGTATGTATGTAAATGTGTGTGCTCCTTATCTCGGCTGTACCGTGACCTTTACAACACAGTGCTGCTTATCTCATTAGAGACTACAGTCTGCAACTCCTGTTCCTTGACTGGTTTGGTCTGTTACTCAACTAGTAACAGAGCTGTTTAGGGCAGAGACACATGGTCAGATTCGGGGAGATTAGTCGCCTGGCGACAGATCTCCTCTTCTTCAAATGTCCCGCTTCGTTTCCGAAGTTGGAAACTTGAGTCTAAATTACCCTACCGTGCATTGATTTGATTAAGAAACTGGAATATAATTAATATGAGAGGAGCTAAATTAAAAGATGAGAAATAAAAAGTAACAATAACAATACATTTGTAACCTTACAGAGTATTTGTTTTTACATGGGGTCAGTGACCCCCATTAGAAAGCTGGAAAGAGTCAAATGAAGAAGGCAAATAATTCAAAAACTGTAGAAAATAAATAATGAAGCCCAATTAAAGTTGCTTAGAATTGGCCATTCTATAACATACTAAAAGGTAACTGAAAGGTGAACGAGCCCTTTAAGACACTTTAATTTTTTGGTGTTTCTGTTCCTTTACATGGCAGCAATGGGGCAGTATAAAAACCACCTTCCAGCAATTTAGGTGCTAAACTGAAAGACATACTGCCCATCTGCATCCTAGGTCATGAATTAGAGATATTGTATTTGCATTAATATACATTATATTTTTTAATGAGGAAAAAATGTAAAACACTTGACATTTAATTTCACCATTAATATTTTTTCAGTTTTAAAGAGTTTTTTTTTTTACTAATAATGCTATTAATATTGCTAATTTACGTATATTCCGTACATCCTAAAATCATGCTCTGTGCCATTCTCACTCCTTTTTTTTTTTGCCATCCGCAGGAGGCCTGGAAACATGCCATTCAAAAAGCCAAGCAGATGCCTGATCCATGGGCTGAGTTTCACTTGGAGGACATTGAGACAGAGCATGCTATCAGGCACAGGTCAGTAGGCGCTCTCCCAGCCGGCTATTACATTTCAGTACAGTAGGTCATGCAGAAAGGAATTCACGTGGTGGATAAAGATCTGGAAAGCATCCCTTGCAGTCCCATTAACCCACTCCTCCCACACTACACAGACTAATGATAAGATGCTTGCAGGCCATGGATAAGCAGACAGTCCTTCAGGATAATTGACCCTGGTAGATTGTGTTATGCACTGCAGGGACATTTCTTTGTGCAAATTCACATCAGGAAATCAGAATGCATCTACATTTTTTTACCTTTTTTTTATAATTTTTTCTATACACGGGGAGGCCCATTTACTATTGGTCGAATATCGAGGGTTAATTAACCCTCGATATTCGACCCTCGAAGTGAAATCCTTCGACTTAGAATATCGAAGTCGAAGGATTTACCGCATTTCGAACGACCGAAGGATTTTAATCCATCGATCGAACGATTTTCCTTCGATCAAAAAAAGCTAGGAAAGCTTATGGGGACCTTCCCCTTAGACTAACATTGGTGCTTGGAAGGTTTTAGGTGGCGAAGTAGGTAGTCAAAGTTTTTTTTAAAGAGACAGTACTTCGACTATCGAATGGTCGAATAGTCAAACGATTTTCAGTTGGAATTGTTCGATTCAAAGTCGTAGTCGAAGGTCGAAGTAGCCAATTCGATGGTCGAAGTAGCCAAAAAAAACTTCAAAATTTGAAGTATTTTTCATTCTAATCCTTCACCGGAGCTTAGTAAATGTGCCCCATACACATAGATATTTGTTCAGGAACAAAAACAATTAATATGATACAGTTAAACCAGTCCATGACTCCCTGGCTGTCTTGCCAGTAAATGCCAGTTTTTATTGATGGTTAATCCAGCCCCACGCAGATACTCGCTGCTATGGTTTTTAAAGGACCAGTTACTTCAAAAACTTTTTTTTAAAAATTAGTTGCAATACATAGAAAAAAAACACTAAGGGGCCGATTCATGAAGCTCGAGTGAAGGATTCGAATTAAAAAAACTTCGAATTTCGAAGTGTTTTTTTGGGCTACTTCGACCATCGAATGGGCTACTTCGACCTTCGACTACTACTTCGAATCGAACGTTTCGAACTAAAAATCATTCGAATATTCGACCAATACGATAGTCGAAGTACTGTCTCTTTAAGAAAAACTTCGACCCCCTACTTCGGCAGCTAAAAGCTACCGAAGTCAATGTTAGCCTATGGGGAGGGTCCCCATAGGCTTGCCTGAGATTTTTTGATCGAAGGATATTCCTTCGATCGTTGGATTAAAATCCTTCGAATCGTTCGATTCGAAGGATTTAATCGTTCGATCGAAGGAATAATCCTTCGATCGTTCGATCGCAGGATTTGCGCTAAATCGTTCGACTTCGATATTCGAAGTCGAACGATTTTAGTTCCTAGTCGAATATCAAGGGTTAATTAACCCTCGATATTCGACCCTTCATACATCTGCCCCTAAGACAAATTAAACTTTCAAATTATTGCAAAGTCACCCAATCGCATTCTGAAGAGGAGCACAAACGGTTTTTGATAAGTTTCTTAATAAAGACTTTGCGATTTGAAAGTTTAATTTGTCTTAGTGGTTTTTTTCGATGTATTGTAACGAATTTTTTAAAAAAAATGTTACTGGTTGAGATGTCACCAAGTCCATATACTATGTAAGTAGCACAGCTGCTCCCTCCAACAGATGTGACTGCTTTATATACACAGTGTGACAGTAATAGAAATAAGGGATACACCAAATCCACTATTTGGGATTCAGCCAAATCATTCATGAAGGATTCGGGGATTTGGCTGAATACCAAACTGGGTGGAAAGGGGAAAAAGTGGGAAAAACATTGTTTTGTGTCAAAAACTTGTGATTTCCCACCACTAATTTGCATGTGTAGATTCGGATTTGATTCGGCCAGGCACAAGGATTCTGCCAAATTGAAATCCTGATGAAAGAGGCCAAATCTTGTCCGAATTCTGAACAGAATCCGGGATACAGTGCATTCCTAATAGAAAAAATATACAGTAATTGAAGTCATAAAAATTTAATAATGTAATAAAAGGTGCAGTGCAATTCATTACTAGATCAGTAGCACCTTTTGCACTTTTTATAAAATAACCCCCACTGCTTTATATGTAAAGTGTGTTATTTACAGTAGATTCAGATGAAAGTGTTAATCTTTATAAAATAAATGGTGCAAAGTTAGCTTTAGTTCTAGTAACCCATGGCAGCCATATGATTTGTTACTATTTTGGGCACATTCTCAAAGTGACATAAGCATCAAACCTAGCATTGGTGAGCAGGGCCACCATCAGTTATCACAAGGGGACCCTTACTACTGTTAGCAGGGCCCTCCTTCAAAGGGGCCCCAATTATTAACTCATTGGTCACCTGAACCCTGGCCAGAGGGCCCTACCAACTATAGAATGGGGCTTATAAAAACAATGACACATGGCCACACCCCTGATCCCCTTGTCATGCTCATTATGCTAAACCTCACCTTACTGCTTTTATGACTAATAAAACACTTTTTTTTTGTCTCTTGGGGCCTCTTCTGCCATGACAGTATCCCCTGATGGGAGCTCTGTTTGTAAGTTGTTTTCTAAAGCACCAATCCAGAATGGTATACTGGTATCACTTGCAATTTTCAGCTGTATGGTATTCTTCCTTTCTGGGGGTGGATCTGAGCCTTGAATTCAAATGACTTGTAGTCATAAACATGCTAGAATATTATTGGCATATAAATGTTCTAGGCCACTTTGCAGTGTGTAAAAATTTCCAGTGGATTTCAAATAATTTGTAAAGTAATTGCAAATACATTTAAAACCACTCAATATGTGTATACTGTACAGATACTTTCATTATGCTTTGGGTGCTGATCCAATTTAAATCTGTAATTTGAGTATGTACGTACACTGCAGTTTGGTGTCCAGAAAACCAGTATAAAGCATTTCAGCAGTACAGTGTGTATATCTGTGATACGCTTGGGGCCTTGTAAGGATCATTTAACACTGGCAGGTGCAGAATGTAACATCCACTCTTTATATGCTGTTGGTTGAGCGAAGTAATGGAATGACGATTGAAAATGGGAGATGGTATTGGTGTCAGGTTATCAGTGAGAAGCCAGTGAGGCAGAATGAAATGACGGTGATTACTGGGCAAGAGATTTCCAGGAATGAGAATACTGTATGTTTTCTGTCATATGTATCCTGTGAAGCATTTAAAGGGGTGGATCATCTTTAAAGCAACTTTACTGTACTCTACGTTATAAAATTGTCCTATTCTTAGCAACTTTTCAGTTGGTCTTCTGCCTACTTCCTATTGCTCCGTGAGGCTACAATTCCCTTAAGGTCCCCATAGACACAAAGATATTTCGTTGGTGAATGATCGATTTCAGTGCAATCTGACCATTCTGTCAAAGTATCGTGAAGTTAGTGGGAATCGACATCTGTTAGAAAATTGATCAGCCAGGTTAAAAAAATCTTATCGTCCCCAGTGCAATCTATCTATGTTTGTAGGGCCAAACAGGCAGCCAGCCTCAGTTTTCCTGGCAATATCGCTTGAAATGGTCTTTTTAGTTGATGGTCAAATCGTACATTTAAACGATTGTTTTGAGATAATTGTGGTCTTACCATAATGAAAAGATCTTTTAAAAATCTTTACATCTATGGCCAGTTTAACAGCCATTACTTATTTTATAGATTCCTCCACTTATATGTCCACATGTCCAATTAATGCTCATTGGTTTCATACATGGATACAAGTTGACTGGATACTGCTACATCTTATAGCAAGATTGATATGTCTATGGGGCAAACCAAAGATAAAAATAAATGGTAAATCAGGGCCATTGCTAGAGCTTAGAAATCCCAGTTACATTCAGACCATGGGCCCTAAAAGAGATTCTGTACTTCTGTAGCATGCAGGGAGGGAGGGTGTAGAAGTAATTGGGGTTTTAGCGGTGGGAAGAGAAAATGTAAATTTTTCACCAGGGCTCATGCTTGATACCTTTCTCATAAAGAGTATGTTTCCCTTTAAAAATTTGTAGCGTTGGGAGAGCCAGTGGATTAATTCCAGCATTCTCAGGCAAGGATATTTACAAATCCAAAATAAGGAGGTCAGTGGAAATATACACCCATATTTATCTTAAAACCATTTGTTCTGTGTACTCTGGAACTTGTTTATAATAAGATCATACGGCCGCTCTATTGAATTCCTCCATATTTTACTGCTTGCCAGCCCTCTGCAGTGGTGTTTTACTCTGGGGCCAGGAAAGTTTCAAGACACATATTTCGAGGTTCTCTTTGTAACACATAGAACTGCACAGTTCAGCCTTAAAAATACAGTGCAAAGCCAAACTTTGTCAGGCTACATAAGGCAAAATATAAATAAACATGCCTTCAGCCAGAAGTTTGCTTTGTGCATTATACCCAATAGGGGGAATGCAATTAAAATTTGCAAGCGTTATTTAAAAATTACGATTTTGCAAATGCTAACAAAACATATTACATTCCCCCCCTCTATTGGAACCTGCTTTCCATTGGGGGCCTGCAGAGCAATTCAATTCAGGGTTCTTATAAATGGAAGGGCAGGGTGCAAATGTGTTGTGAAGTATATGCATACAGGGTTCAGCTGACAGCTCACCTTTCAGCTATTGTATAAACTGTAATACAAGTATATCTAATATATAGGGAATAAAGTACCCCCTCTTGTAAAATATAAGGATATTATAAGTTACCGAGGTAACTTCTAATATCCTCATATTTTGCAACTGGGGGTACTTTATTTATTATAATACACAAGTTTCAGTGAGTCATGTGACAGAAATGACATCAGAACTCGCCGTTTATAACTGATGACATCAGAACTCGCCGTTTATAAGGATATAATTTACAAGATATTCACGGCTTTTGTGTATTATAAGTAATTATAAAACAACTGGACTTGCTGAACTCCAGTCAGTTGAACTGAAGAAGCTGCTCGGATGAGTAGTAAAACGTCTTCAATAATTACTCAGAAAGTCCAGTTGTTTCATAATTACTTATATTAGATATACCATGACCTGGATGAATGAAAATCTTCATAGTCATGTAATATAAGTATAGTTTTATTATTTTTAAAGGAACCAAACAAAAGTTACCTTGTAAGAGGCTAGTAGAGTGGTGGGCCAAGTAGCTGACATACCGTATGTTTTGTATTAAAATGGCTATGTCACACACAGCATCTTTTATCGTTATTGCCTGCTAGGAAACATTAAAATTACCTTCAAGGGCCACATCTGGCCTTCAGGCCTCCCGTTTAACATCTCTGATTTAGTACCATTCATTAACCCACATTTATCTGTAACCTGGCATTGACTGCACCATATACGACAGAATTATGCACAAGAATACCATGCACAATAAACCTACCAATGTAAAGGCAAAATAAGACCAGCGATAGGTGTGATTGTGTTTATGCTGCTAAAAGAAATACAGGAAAAACAACCCAAGGCTGATGCAATTCCATACAGATGTTTGTTATGATACTGTTGTAAATGTTTAGGCAGTCACGTTCTGGGAGTCTGCTAAAGTTATCCTTTGGTCTATTTGTACATAAAAGTGACATCTGGGGTGGTGGGGGTTTCATTAAAAAGACCAGAATAGTACAGAATGGTGTTTGTGGTTAAAACAGTTCAGCATCTGTTTCTGTACATTGCACTGTGGTTTGTATTTAGAAAATAACCTTGTCATTTACAGTGGCTTTTTGTTTACTTCCTTTATATTGGATGCTCCTTTAAAGGAGAACTAACCTTCAAAAATGAATGTAGCTAAACATGCCATAGTTTATATAGTGAACAGAGTTTAATATAGTGAACTTATTAGACCTAAAGTTTCAGCTTGTCAATTTTAGCAATGATCCAGGACTTCAAACTTGTCACAGGGGGTCACCATCTTGGAAAGTGTCTGTGACACTCACATGCTCAGTGGGCTCTGAGCAGCTGTTGAGAAGCTAAGCTTAGGGGTCGTCACTAATTATCCAGCAGAAAATGAGGTTTGTCTGTAATGTAAGCTGATGCTACAGGGCTGATTATTAAATTCTAATGCTAATTGCACTGGTTTCTGTGCTGCCATGTAGTAATTATCTGTATTAATTGCTAATCAGCCTTATATTGTGACATTTCTATTCTATGTGTACTGTATATTGTGAGTGGGTTCCTAAGCTCAGTAAGTGACAGCAGCACAGAGCATGTGCAGTGAATCAGCAGAAAAGAAGATGAGGAGCTACTGGGGCATCTTTGGAGACACAGATCTTTACTGCTAAAGGGCTGTGGTTGTCTTGGGCTGGTACAGAAGCACAAAACATAATGTACAACATTTCTAGCTACTTCTTTAGTTAGGCTTTACTTCTCCTTTAAGCTCTCTAGGCTTTCACTTACATCATTGCTAGATGTACTGGAGTATTTACTATGTTAGGGCTGCATTAAGAAGCATGCTTTATTAAACATCAGTATTTGGTCAAAACACTGAGCAATGCAGGCATGAAGCAAATTATAGTTCTTAAAAGAAGCTTAATATTTACAAAACTTCGATCCAGAAGGGCCGTTCACGGTATAATACCTTTAATCATTAAGCATTGTTAGCATTAGCTAAAGCATTACGTATTTTTAGTAGAAGCTACCATACAGTTGTATATAAACAAAAGAGATATTAGTATAAACAGATGAAGCAAGCGATAGATCAAATAAAAGCTTTCCTGTTGCACTATATTGCCTGGTTTAGGTAAAATTATTTATTCCAATAGTGGCCCCTGGACACAGTTTAGATGGAACATTGGTCTGGGGAACATTTTGTGCACCCAAGGTCTCATAAAGGGGGTATATGGCATAAAAATGAAATTGCACTCATAGGAGAATTAATAGTAAAATCACTGGGTAATGCTCTGGGCCTATGACTAAGTGCCCACAAGGCAGAAAACACGTAAGGCTACATATTGAGATGTTTTTCTCTTAAATAAACAAAGTTTTACTGCATCAATTATTGGAGTGAAGTCCGGTTTGTGCCAGCCTGCAATCAAAAATAAGTACTTTCTCCTGAAAGCATCATTACCATATTCTTAGGCTTTCCTGAGCAATTCCTGTAATGCCCTGGGCAGTATATAATTTATAGCCTGTTTCTGTACTGTGCAATGTTTTACCTTCTGTGGGTACAGGGGATTTTCTGAGAACAGTATAAAAGATGTGTGCTCTCCTGTAAGTCCCCCCATCCAATGCATTTTTCGAAGAAAAGGAGCACGGGCCCATGGTACTGACAGTTCCCCTAGTGATTTTTACCTTTAGTTCTCTAGTAGTGCTTGTCTACCTAACCAAGTGCCTGAACTTTCATTGAGAATTTAGTATTATCATGAAGCTAGGGTTGCCACCTTTTTTAGAAAAATATACCGGCCTTCCTAGATATTTATCTTTTTTCCCTATTAATAACAATGGGATCAACCATAATTATAACCGGCCAGGCCGGTAAAATACCAGCCAGGTGGAAACCCTGCAGTTCTGTAGAAGAATCCCAAAACATATAGTCCAATTCCATTCCAAAGAGAGATTGCTGACCTATGTACCGTAGGTGGCACCAGCTAATTCTTTCAGCGTCAGGAAGTTCCAACAGTCTGCTGGCAATAAATAGAATGCATGGGATGTAGATTCAATTGCAATGCCATACCAACCTTTATTCACTTTCTCTTATAGTCTGTTTTGTTAGAGAGAAGACGTTCTG
Source organism: Xenopus laevis (assembly GCF_017654675.1). Lineage (NCBI taxonomy): Eukaryota > Metazoa > Chordata > Amphibia > Anura > Pipidae > Xenopus > Xenopus laevis. The sequence continues at coordinate 111,473,658 of NC_054387.1, read as the reverse complement.
AAAATTCAAGCCATTTACTGAGCGTATCTGAGTCTATCCATCTAGTTAGAGAATTACTGAATTATATATATATATATATATATATATATATATATATATATATATATATGTATATATATAAAGGATGTATATTCTCTATGTAAAGATCTGCAGAATATGATGGTGCAATATAAATAAAGAACAATAATTTATCCAGATTATTAGTTGTTATTAATATTCGCACAATTCAGGTAAGAAACTATGGTGTTTGTGTGTGTTTCCATCTCTGTTTCTGAAGAAGCTGTGCATTGAGGGGCTACTTCATTCAGTGAAGTATTGTGCTGTGACTATGCATGTAATTGTGTTTAATTAGACTCTTTTCTTTCTTTCTTTCTTTAGGTATAATGCTGTATCTGGCCAGTGGTTTAAAGACGATGTTCTAATTAAAATGGCCTCTCAGGTACGCACTTCTACTTGTTATGTTGTTCTCAGCTTTGGAAAAATAAAGGCTTATTCCTCTTTCTGATAATAAGTTGCGTCATTGCCCAGAGAGATTCATTTGTGCTTCAGCAGAATTAGCCTTTGCTATTTACAGGAATTGATTGCTTTTGCAGCAAAGCTTCAATATTTTCCAAATCGCTGTGTATGGGCACAGAATCACAGAATTCTTAGTGAGTGAAGAATGAAACATTAATGTTGAAGTTAATTCCTTTATGGGGAAAAAAATCTTTATTGATGTGTGGGTAGATCTAAAATCACTTTATTTTTAACCATGGGAAAATTATACTCCTAAAGAGCTTAACTCACTGTTATTTTATTTTACAGGCATTTGGTAGGGGAGCCATGAGAGAATGTTACAGAACGTAAGTAATTATTTCAATTTTTTCCATTTTTTTCTCTCTATATATTAGTTAGCAAATATATGCAGAATGTATTCTCTAAACTAGGAGGCTCATTAAAAAAAATTGGTAAGGTGCAAAAGATATGGATAAAGCACCTTGTTTTCTAGCTCATAATGTATCCTTCTCTATTTATGCTGATAGGCAGCTTTGTACCCTTGTTGAATGGTGCTCCAGTGGGTGCAACTTTTTCTTAGCGGCAGCACTTGCAGTGGCTTAATGATGGCGCACCAGGCCGGCTGCAAATAAATCTTCAGATACGTAGTTAAGATTGCAGCTGCGGAAGCGACAATTTTTGCAGCTATAGAGGAAGCAGACCCTGTGTTTCGGGCCCCCTCCGCGACCATTTTGGGCCCCCTCCGTGGTCTGTTTCTTCTATAGTTACATCACTGAACACTTAGGGGCAAATTCATCAAGGTTCGAATTTCGAGGGGTTAAATCCCTCGAAATTCGACTGGGGAATAGAATCGAATAGGCAATTCGGGCGAATTTACGCGCTGGCGAATAGTCGAATTGGCGAATATTCGCCAGGCGAATAGGCGCTCGATCGAAGATTCGATCGAAGGATTTTCATTCGATCGAATGCCTTTTTATTCGATCAAAAACTTGGAAAACAAGCCTATGGGACTTTCCCATAGGCTTTTAAAGCAATTCGGTAGGTTTTAGGTGGCGAAGTAGGCAGTACTTCGACTATCGAATGGGCGATTAGTCGCAGCATTTTTTCGCTCGATCCAGTACTTCGACTATCGAATGGCGAATAGTCGCAGCGTTTTTGCGCTCGATCTATTCGAATCATTCTACTCAGGCGAATTTACGCCAATTCAATAGTCGAGGAGCACAAAAATTCGAAGTTTTTTTACTTCGAATCCTTCACTCGAAGTTAGTGAATCGGCCCCTTAGATACGTTATGGGTGTCACGCTAGATGCCTGATACTTGCATGTCATTCACAAGTTGCATCAAAATCCCTGTATTTAAATACAGGTCTCCCTTGTGCTAAGGACTTCACTTTGCTCCAGATGTCAACCAATAACACTATCACCAGGGCAAGTTGCAAAGAGCAAATGCAAAAGCTAAGTAGATTGCATACAAATTGGAATTTAGAGAGATAGCACTTGCACCTGTTTAAGGGTAAATAAGCCCTTAGGTTAGGTATTATAAAAAAAATATATTTTGTAGGTAAAGTATGTAAGAATATGCTGCCCTATTTTTTAGTTCAGTGTTAAGTGATAGCTACAATGCTTGGCTGTTGGAGATGTGTCATTAAAGCACATTTTGGCAAGCACCCAACAGCTTAATTTTGCTTTGATGAGGATTCTTCCAAAACACTCTGTAACCTGTAAATACTATGGGCACAGTGATGCATGCACTAAAGCAATAAATGCAGAATGTGCTCAACCTGGTATCTGCTCTGGCTTGCCATTCTAATGAGACTGACTTCTGTTGTGATTAATTATGAAGGGTGTGTTTGGCATCTGTCATCCCTGTAAAACATTGGAAGTGTAATTAAGACTCACAGAGGTCAGAAAGATGGAGGGATTTACCAGAAGCCTACGTGCTTGTGAGCCAGTCTGATCTATTTCTTTCTCAGCTGTAATTGGATATTTGGTATGGCCTTTAAGAAGAGCTGAGGTTCTTGTAAACATATAGACATGTAGGCCAAGGCTTGCAGGCAGTCACTGCTGCAAATCCGACTTTCTCCTTTCTTTTCATATACCTTGATTAGTAGTAGATTCAGTTAAGTAGTGCAGGTTCAGTGTCACCATTTGGGTAGGCCTTCACACTAACTTGTACATTATTGCAGTTTGGTTCCTTCCAATCAGTTCACCCCAATTTCTGCATCCTGGTCTTTCGTAGTCTAGTTCAAAATCTTTAATACTATACAGGAATGGGACCTGTTATCCAGAATGCTCTGGACCTGGGGTTTTCTGAATAAGGGATTATGAGATTTCCGTAATTTGGATCTTCATACCTTAAGGGAGTTATTTATTAAAATACGAATGTTAAAATCTCAAAAGGTTGAGTTTTGAGGCTGGTTTTGCTTCCAATAAGAATTAATTATATCTAGTTGGGATCAAGTACAGGGAGCGATTTTATTAGTACAGAGAAAAAGGAAATCAATTTTAAACATTTGGATTATTTGGATAAAATGGAGTCTATGGGAGATGGCCTTCCCATAATTCTGAGCTTTCTGAATGTACCTACCTGTACTAATATGTATTAAGGGAAAGGTAGAGCAATTATAATTTTTTTTTAAAAACAGCCCCGCAGCCCAAAAGGTACAGTAACGGCAAAAATAAGTACTCAAATTTTTATTTTAAACTGTCATTTAGATATAAAATAAAAGATTAGGATTATTAGGCATGGCAAACTTTTATTTAAGTATGTAAAAAGTTCACTTCATCTTCTTTGCAGGAAAAAACTCTCCAACTTCTCACACAAGCAGCAGTGGAAGAGTGCATATAATTATGTTGCCAAACGATACCTAGAGACTGTGGACAGAGATGTGTACTTTGAAGATGTTCGACTCCAGATGGAAGCAAAGCTGTGGGGAGAGGAATATAACAGACACAAGCCCCCAAAGCAGGTAACAGTGACTCTTTACAGCCACTTTTTTAATGGTATTGCAGGTGGTAATGCATATCACCTTTTGATAAGTTTGACAGAAACAGCAGATTTTTTTCCCCTCGGGAGGCTGAATTATCAATAATCATTAGCTTTTTACGGTGGGAAATTTCTCCCCAAGTGCATATTGCATCAAGTGGCTAGAATTTGGACAGATGTTAGTGCTCAATGATGCTGCAGAGGAACACTGAGCCCTAATACCCGAAGAAAATTAATCTATTTGACTGCCCAAAGCAGTCAAATACATTCAGAGAAGACAACATTTTTTCTCTAAAAGTCTAAAAATGTGAGATTTATTAATTGTTAAAACCTCAACAAACTCTCACACGAAACATAAAAAACGTAAAAGCAGTTGAAGTCCCATATAAGTCAATGGGAGCTGTGCTGAACCTATTGGTTTTCAGATTTTTTAAAGCAAGTAATTGAATTTTTAGAGGTTTTAGAGAGTTATTCGTATTTTTTAGTGCATCGTTCAGTGTTTTTACCGTTTGTGCTTTGTATATTCAGATCTTTTCTATTAAAGAAATAAGAAGGAATGCAATTAAAATCACAAGTGTTTAAAATTGCATTTTTATGAATGTTTAGCTGGCGAATATTACATCGTTCACTATCGATAAGCAAAGGTTAGTGTTAGCACCTGCTCTGGAGCTTTGTTAAATATTTTGTCACAAAAAAACTCTTTGCATTTGCTAAATTTTATTGCATACACTGAGCATGTTCGCAAAAGCCATTTGTTCGCATGCTTTACGAGGAGGTTGTTGAGGTCTAAAATCGTTCAAAAAGGGTGCAAACAGTGATGTTTACAACGGTTTTTGCCAACGTTTTTTGCTCTTAAAGGAAAACGAAACCCCCTCAAGGGAAGGGAATGCTGTATTTGGCGCTTGTGCAGTTGGAGCTGTCCAGTATTCGTACAAACTGCGCATGTGCCAAAAAGTTCAGTCAGTTGCCATAGGGAAGAGGATCTGAAGAAGACTAAAGACCCGAAAGATGGTGCACATGAGCTCCGCTGCACTACTCTGCATAAATAAGTGAGCATGCTGTCCAGGGGCACTTTCTGGAATAATGCACTATGAGGGTAGGAAGCAGGGAGGAGGGACTATCTAGGGTAGTAGATGGGTTTTTTCTTATTGGGGGGGGTTTAGTTCGACTTTAAGGGCTAGTCCACACGGGGAGATAGCCCTGCGTTTGCGGTCGCGGCGACAAAGCGCCGCGCCAGTCGCCGCGACCGGCGCAGGCGACAGTTTTGTATGGGCGCCTATGTAAAAACGCCTGTGCTAACCACACGAGGCGATGCGCTTTTCAACAGTCGCCTGAAAAAGCCTGGCGAGGCATTTTCAGGCGACTGTTGAAAAGCGCATCGCCTCGTGTGGTTAGCACAGGCGTTTTTACATAGGCGCCCATACAAAACTGTCGCCTGCGCCGGTCGCGGCGACTGGCGCGGCGCTTTGTCGCCGCAAACGCAAGGCTATCTCCCCGTGTGGAATAGCCCTTACAAAACATATTACATTCCCTCAATAGAGTTTAATCATGGTTTGAAAAAACTCTATTACTACTAAAATTTGACCTTTAAAAATGGGCTTCCCTTAGTCAAAATGGCAGTTTTCAAACAATAAATGTGACTGTTTTAGAGTAGAGAACACAACTGAGCGATTGATGTGCCCCCCCCACCCATTGGATAGATAACGAAGGTGGCGTCATCGGGAAGGCATTCTCCTGGCTAAGAATCGCTTCTGATTGACTTGTGATCTTGTTACACAGCATAACCACCAAAGGGCTATGTGATATCTCAGCCTATCAGGTTGCCAGATTGCCCATTGATCCACTTATTTGTTTTTACTGCCAGGAATGATGTCATGGCTGAGCTTTATGGAAGTAAATCAATGCTCATTTCCCAAGAGCTCATTAAGAGTGAATAATCCATGCACAGCACAAACTGATGTCCCATTAACAAAGTTATTAGGCTTAATGGTCTATGAATTTTAGTTTTACTAATCTACACTTTAGATGTAGCCTTTTGCAGTAAATTCACAGGCCTGAAATACCATAAGCACAGTGTATTTATACAGAACCAAACTCACCTTTAAATCATATACAGATTTCTAGGTGACAGTCTCAGCTACAGTGTTCATTAAATGATTCTGAATACGAGCCATATTTATGAAGTTGAAAAAAATTGAACTTCTAGGCCCGATATTTATCATGCTGTGTAATAATCCTATGCGTGTGTAGATATTGGTAAAATTCAGGCATAAAAAAAGTTGTGCTAGAATTTCTGACGTGATACAAAACAGCAATGCTAAATTATAGATGATTGAAAAATGTTGCTGCGTTTCACAGTGAAAAAATGCCATAGACTGTTATGTATAGAATAAAAAAGTTGTGTTGTTTGTTCTTTGCTGTTTTGCAGCAAAGAAAAATGGGCCAAATTCGCCCCTCACTAGTCTAAATTATTTAGGGATGCACCGAATCTGCTAATTGGGATTCATCCAAATCCCGAATAATTTATGAAAAAGTTAAGGGGTTTCTCTTCCTATCCCTAATTTACATATGCAAATTCAGGTTCGGCAAGGCATGAGGATTCGGCCGAATCCAAATCCTGCTGAAAAAGGCAAAATCCTGGCCAAATCCCGAACTGAATCCTGGATTTGATGCTTCCCTAAAATTATTGAATTAGTCTGGTGTTAAAAAAAAATACTTTACCTTTAAATAGCCTGTGAATGTCTGTAATGGATGATTTCTATGATTGTGACGTATGCAGTTAATTCACATTAAGCTTTTTATAAATTAACACTTTAAAAATATGCACTTATGATGCAGGTTTATTGTTTCTGCTCAAAACAGTAAGATGTTTTTGCAGTTTGTTTTAAAGACTACAAATCATATGATTGTGTTAGCCCTTGAAGTGACTTTTTGATGGACAGATTAGAATGGTAAATCCTCATATCTCATCCTATGCAGCTATTTATACCCTGTGCATGAGCTTCTTTGTCATTTCCGTATCGACCAATCACTTTGCCTCCCAGAGGTTAGCAATCCATCGAGTAATGGAACGGAAGGATTTCTGTTGCTTGGCAATAAGCTTCTTACAATAGGCGAATATTCAGTATTATTTACTATTGGAGGACAAGTGACCTAGAAATTGTATGTGTAATTTAGCAAGATTAATCATGAGATTAGATGACTGCTTACAATCAATAGGGCCAAGGCTAAATGAGCTACTTTTTTGTGTTGTTTTAGGGCTCTTACACATGAGCGTTTTTACCTGCGCTCCCCTGCGTTCCGTTTTTCGGCGTTCAGCCGCAGGGGAGCGCAGGAATAGACGCATTTAATTAAAATCAAATGGGGCTGTACTCACACAGGCGCATGTAGGCGCCGAACGCAGGTTGAGACGCAACATGCTGCATTTTTCCTGCGTTCGGCGCCTACATGCGCCTGTGTGAGTACAGCCCCATTTGAAATAATTAAATGCGTCTATTCCTGCGCTCCCCTGCGGCTGAACGCCGAAAAACTGAGCGCAGGTAAAAACGCTCATGTGTAAGAGCCCTAAGTGTAAGTCTATCATTTGGTTTCTAAAACAGCTGAGCCCTTCATTCCCACAGCGATAAGTGAGTTTAGTTTCCAGGAGTGAGTCTATCAGCTTGGCTGCAGTCACAGGGAAGGTGATGCCTAGTAGTCCAGGTATAGGATCCGTAATACAGAAAGCTCCCAATTACGAGAAGACCATCTCTCATAGACTCCATTTTAATCAAATAATTCACATTTTTTCTCTGTAAAAAAACAGTACTGTAGCTTGTACTCGATCCCAACTAATATATAATTAATCCTAATTGGAGCCAAAACAACCCTATTGGGTTTAATTAATGATTACATTATTTTTTTTAGTAGACTTAAGGTATGGAGGTGCAAATTACGAAAAGACCCCTTTTCTGCAAAACTCCAGGTCCCGAGCATTCTGGATTCAGGTTCCACACCTGTATTCAATAACTGTAGAAAATGAAGAGGCGCTATTAATTTGCTCACCTGCTTTTGCACTATGTACCTGCTAACATGGTGTAACAGCATATTACTTTTTCAAACATTATGGCATGAAGATTGTCATAGCTGATCCCTAACCTGATACATGCCCAGATAGTCAGGCAGTATGATATAAATCATCTGCATGATCTAGGAATGTATTGCCAGCTTTACAGGTTCATGGTATTGCAGTTGGTTATTTTCAAATAAAAGTCTCTGGGTGATCTTACATGATAGTTCACCTTTACGTTAACTTTTAGAATGTTATAGTATGATAAATTCTAAGCAACTTTGCATTTGGTCTTCATTTTTTATTTAAATTTTTTTTTTTAAAATATTTACCCTTTTCACTGACCCCATCTAAAAAAGAAATGCTCTTTAAAACAACCATGTATTGTTATTGCTACTTTTTACAAATCTTTCTATCACAGTCCTTTCTTATTCATATTCCAGTCTCTTGTTCAAATCAATGAATGGTTGCTGGGGTAATTTGGACCCTAGCAACCAGATTGCAGAAACGGCAAACTGGAGAGCTGCTAAATAAAAAGCTAAATAACTCAAAACCACAAATAATTAAAAATGAAAACCAATTGTCTCAAAATGTCACTCCCTACATCATACTAAAAGTTGAGTTAAAGATGAACAACCCCAACCCCTTTAAGTCAAGCAATTCTGAGGTCTCCTTATATCCCTGTTTTAGTGCAAAGTAATTTGTCTGTTGCTCACTGAATGTTCCTATGGCAAATACTTGTACTATCAGGTGGGATTAGTTTGGATTAGGAATGCACCAAATCCAGGATTCACTTTGGGATTCGGCCTGGATTCAGCATTTTTCAGCAGGATTTGTATTGGGCTGAATCCACAAGTGTCTGGTCGAACCGAATCCAAATCCAAAAAATCAAGTGACTTTTCTTCAGATAAACAAGGAATTCAAAAATGTCTTAACTGCGTGCTGCATGCCTGGTACTCTTATCACCCTTTCCCCCTAATTTGCATATGCAAATTAGGGTCTTGGTTTAGTTCGGTATACAGCCAAATCTTTCACAAAGGATTTGAGGATTTTTCGATTCGCTGCAATCTTAGTTTGAATTGCTCCATTTCGGCAGAGACACACGGGCAGATTTGGGGAGATTAGTCGCCGAATCTGCCCTAGCCAGCACATTTGTGATAGAATCTTGAATACTACTAAGTGTTTTTATGCACGTCCGTTTTCTTTAATATATAAAATTATTTTAAAAAGGGTTGGAACAATTGCGTGGCTAAGGCTGTTTAATTCCATCGAATGAACAGACTGGCGTCCGACTACAGTGGCAGCTCAACAAACCTGCAAAAACACTGGTTAAGTACTAAATAAACATTGCATCTGAATTATTTTGCTTACTTTTCTCTGGATCAACAGCAGTTCATTAAATGCCAACCCCTGTGAATCACTCTTCACTTTCAGAGCGTGACAGTAAGACCTGTGTTCCTCCCCCCTTATCTCTAAAGAGGGGTATTGTTAAAAAGTGGCCCCTCACCCATGCAAATTTGCACAAGCACACAGTCCTAATGGCTTCTCTAAAAAAAAGTTGGGGCAGGGTAACATTTTTCTGGAAAAGCGCTTAAAGGGGTGGTTCATTTTTAAGTTAACATTTAGTATGTTACAGGATGGCTAATTCTAAGCAACTTTTCAATTGGCCTTCATTTTTTTTATTTTTTATAGTTGTTTATTTGCTTTCTTTTTCTGACTCCTTTCAGCTTGCATGTAGGGTCAATAACCTCATCTAAAAAGCAAAGAGCTCTTACACACGGGTGTTTTTTGCAGCACTCCCCTGCATTCCGCTTTCTTCTGCACTCAACTATTGTCAAGGGGGCTGTACAGTAGCGTAACTAGAGGGGGGCGGGCCCTGGTGCGTGACACACAGCCGGGCCCGCCCCCCTCCGTACGGCCCGCATTTTCAGTGGCGCACGGGCTGCCGGAGGGCCCTGAGGGGTGTGGGCCCTGGCCCGCTCGCACCCCCTGCTCCCCCGGTAGTTCCGCCACTGCTCACACAGACACATGTAAGCACCAAAGGCAGGTGAAATGCAACATACTGCGTCCCATTGGCGCTTACATGCGCCTGTGTGAGTACAGCCCCCTTGACAATAATTGAGTGCATTTACTGCTGGCAACAACATATTTCACGCCTACAAATGCATGCCGAAGTTGCTTTAATTTTGCCAATGTGAATGCTGATTAGCATCTGCACCGGTAAATGGCAAGCAACTTGCAGTGTGCCATATTTCATGTCATCCACTAATACACTGGAATTCTGGGGGAAATGCTACATTGTGGGTAAAACACGTGGCAATTTGTATGCACTTTGCATTTATGTTACTAGAGGAGCCCTTCTGAATTAATGACATTTACGGCATTCACCCTAATATGTGACTGTAACAGTAAAAAGCTAAATGGTGTTGGTTACACAGGAGGTATTCTACAATGCCAGTTAATTTTTGAAGTGTGGAGGTTTGTGCTGAGGAGATTTCTCGGCTGTGTGTATGTGTATGTCTGTGGTAGATAAGCCGGGTAATATTTAGCATAGCTGTTGACGCATGTCTTCAGTTCTAACTTGTAACATAAGCAAGCGAGGGACGACAGCTGTGGCTCTCTCAGGAAGAGAACAGAGTGTACGCTACGTGGTTTATATACAGCTCCTGGGTGTGTGCTGGACGTGAGAAGCAGCATTGTGCAGGGACTTGTTTACATACTGTGAAAAACGTGAGGCACTGAGAGAAAGCAATGGCCGGTCCATCATGTGATCTCTTGTCTCATTCATTATCAGCACCACCCCGACAAGTCTTTCCACTGCCAGTTATACATGAGACTTGTTCCCCTGCTGGCCGATCAGATCAAAACCTACCTCAGAACATGGCTTCAAGCAGCTGTCAGCTTTGTTTTATTGTCTTTGTTTAGGCCTGTGTGAGCCTAATAAATGCATTAATACACACACGTATATATAATGTGAATCATATCAGTTTAAATAGTATTGTTTTATTTCATTTTGACATACCAGTTTCATGCTTTACATGAGCTAATGTTATATTATTGATGGACCTGTTCTAAGCAGCTTTTCAGTTGATTTATTTTGTATGTTGTTTTTTTTTTTTTAACTTCTCACTTTCCTGTTCTGTCTCTTTCCAGCCTGTAAGTTAAAATGCTATCTGGTTAAAAGGGGTCACTGCCCCTAGCAAAAAAAAAAAAAGAAGACTTTAAAACATTAGGGTCCGGGCACACGCTCAGATTCGGGGGGTTTAGTCGCCCGGCAACAAATCTTCTCTTCTTTGGGGCAACTGGCGATTTACATTCTAGCCGACGGGAGGCAGTTTGGGGCAATTAGTCGCCCCGTAGAAGAGGAGATTTGTCACTGGGTAACTAATCTCCCCTGACCCTTATTGCAATTTAGTTCTGTATTCTTAGTTCTATATCTATGCTACTGTTCATCTTTTATTTTGATTTACAAACTGATTCCGGGTTATTAGGGTAATTAGCCGCAAAAACAACAGCAGCTTTTCATTGAATTATGTTGGCTACACCCTAAAAAAAATTTTTATGTGAGGAAAAAATAATCAGCAATAGTAAATGTCTAAAATTTTACACTTGCTGAAAAAATGTACTGGGAATTTTCCTTAAACATTCTTCAAATCTTTGAGATTTTCATATATGTGTCTCTATTTCTCCCTGATTTCTATGTCTTTACAAAAGTTTAGGAAGAATCATTGGGATTGGCTGTTCATTGGGATGGACACTCTACAGCTATGGCATACCTCCCAACTGTCTCGTTTTCAGAGGGACAGTCCCTCAATCTGCAGTCCCTCGTTTGTACTGGAAAGTCCCGATTTTCTCTGCACTGAACAGCTAAAAAAAATATACAATGTTTCTAACTTAATTGGCTTTTGGCAGAGAGCCCAGAACAGCTAGAGGTGCAGATGAGATACATTGTAGCAATTTTGAGATAAGTAATTGTAACAATATCAGATAACAGGTCTCTTGGGAGACTCATAGCTAACTGAAGAAAAAAAATCAAAGAAATATGTTCAAACTTTCACAACCTGCCAAATTTAGTAAAATGAACATGGTAATTAGGAGGTGTGGCCACAAAAATGGGCGTGGTCAAAAAAATTAGCCACGCGCAGCAACTTTTTTGACCCTCTTTCTTTCTTTCTTTTTTTTTTTTTTTACAAAATGTTGGGATGTATGCTATGGGACCTGTTATCCTGAATGCTCGGACCTGGGTTTTTCCAGATAACAGATCTTTCTGTAATTTCAATCTTCATAACTTAAGTCTACTAAAAAATCATTTAAACATTGAATAAACCCAGTAGTCGTGTTGCCTTTAACAAGGATTAATTATATCTTAGTTTGGATTAGGGATGCACCGAATCCACTATTTTGGATTCACCCAAACCCCCAAATCCTTCACATAAGATTCGACCAAATACTGAACCGAATTCTAATTTGCATGTGCAAATTAGGGGTGGGAAAGGGAAAACATTGTTTATTTCCTTGTTTTGTGACAAAAAGCCATGCAATTTCCCTCCCCGGTTCCGGCACCAGAATTTGGCTGAATCCTGCTGATAAAGGCAGAATCCTGGCCGAATCTCGAACTGAATCCTGGATTCGGTGCATCCCTAGTTTTGGATCAAGTACAAAGTACTGTTTTATTATTACAGAGAGGAAAAGGAAATCATTTTTAAAAATTTTAATTATTTTCATAAAATGGAGTCTATGGTAGACAGCCTTTCTGCAAAGCAGAGCTTTTTGGATAACTGGTTTCCAGATATGGATCCAATACCTGTATATTCATTTCTGAGGTATTCTGACATGGATATATTGTTACACAAAGCATTTATGCCGCTGTCCTCTTTCAGGGATATTCATCACAATAAATTTGCCTAACACCACTGGTAACCACTTTCCATCCTGCTGAATATTTAGCTTATTGAATATATACTCTCAGAGGTTTTGAACTACAACTCTAAGCATCCTACCAACAGGAGAAGGATATGAAGGTCAAGATTTGGGGGGCACCTACTGTAATGTATAAATGGAAGCAAAAAATTCTCTTGTGATAATTGTATGTACAAATTCCCTTTAAGTAAAATTGGAAGTGTTTGCAGAATGTGTTTGGGAATTGTAATCAGAGGATTAAGGAGATCTCTTTTGCTCACTGAAAGGATTAGGGCTAGTCCACACGGGGAGATAGCGACGCGTTTGCGGTCGCGGCGACAAAGCGCCGCGACAGTCGCCGCGACCGGCGCAGGCGACAGTTTTGTATGGGCGCCTATGTAAAAACGCCTGTGCTAACCACACGAGGCGATGCGCTTTTCAACAGTCGCCTGAAAAAGCCTGGTGAGGCATTTTCAGGCGACTGTTGAAAAGCGCATCGCCTCGTGTGGTTAGCACAGGCGTTTTTACATAGGCGCCCATACAAAACTGTCGCCTGCGCCGGTCGCGGCGACTGTCGCGGCGCTTTGTCGCCGCGACCGCAAACGCGTCGCTATCTCCCCGTGTGGACTAGCCCTTATGGTGACCAAAACACCTCTTGTCGTATCTGTCTTTAGCAAATGTTAAATAAATAAACCAGCGTCAGCAGCCTCATGACCATGCTGCTTAGACGCTGGCAAGTAACATTGCAACCACCAGGAGCGAGTTCCTTTCACCTGGGAGAGACTATTAAAGCAAAATATGTGCTTGTAATATATGAGTGCAATAAATGTTTTGATATTAAAGAGGTTTTTACACTATTTAAGTACTTTTACTCTGTAGAGACCTATTGCTGCTGTTTGAACTTTGCTGAACTTTGGTACTTGATGCCATTAGTGAATTTGTAAAGCACAAATAATTTTATGGTTTGTGAGTACCCATCTTGACTATCTTGCCATTGTTTTTCTATCTTTTCACCTTGGTTAATGAACCAAGATGTGAGCACAGCCCCTTGGTTGAGGGAACAAGCACACCGTTTTAATTTAAAAAAGAACACAGTGGGTGTTATACAAAAGGTAGAAATACTACACTATATTTAATCTTTCTGTATTTTTCCTGTGCTGCAAGCGCTGGCTTCCAAGTAATTTGGTTTGATGTACTACTGGTCCGAATGGGAACGAAGATGGAGCTGGCAAGGAATATTATCAGGATTTTGGGTCATTCTTTTGTTGTTTTTAAGTATATTATATGTAAGGTCTATCAAAGGTTTATTTTGTCAAGTCAAGTTCTGTGTCTGAGTTGTGAGAAAATATCTGACAATTAGCTCACTAAAATCCAGGCGTATCAGCATGTCCTTGTGGTGAAAAATATTGCTGGACAAAATCAGGTGTTGGCTGAAATCTTGTTTTATTTATTAGAGATTTATCAGGCTTTGGCACAGTGACCATGTATATAGTATTACAGGATATCCTGAAAGGGGTAAGAAGTTATTCTGGTTTTGACTGTTTTGCAGCTTTTGCAAAACATGAAGGGGAAGTTAAAGAACTAATACTATCTTTTGAATTGTTGTATTTTCTGCACAACACTTTTGGCTTGATTATGCTGCTTGATCATGATGTTTTCTGAGCCACTGTAGGTGCTTACAAATCATGCTTCAATACTCATCAGTATATTCTGTGCAATTGGAGGTACTAAAAAACAATCCTGATGATATGGAACGTTAGAGAAAAAAATGGTGCCTGCATAAAGGTACAGCAGCCTTTATATTGTATAAATATCATTTGTACCTTTCTATATGCAGTGCTTTTGTCTTTAAAAGTGGCATATGCACACACACACACACACACAAAGTAGTTTTTGTCTTAAATGTTATTTTACTTTTAGACAGTGTACATTGCTGCGGCTCCTTAACAGTGCATTACAAATAAAGTTATACATACATATATAGAAGCAAGTTATACCTGCTTGGATATTTGACAGGGTCACAAACACAGGAGCACAAATGTACTTGTGACATTAAGGTCCCTGTCACATAGCATTTAATACAGTGTATGTGACTGGAGCGTTAGTTCATGTGCATCGGCACGCTGATGCGGCCCTCGTTCATAGGGTCTCTGTAGGCCCCAATGGATGATGGCCAGCAATTGGATCAAGCAGCTATGGCTCAGTACATGGGTGGCCAAATTGGGCCCAGATCCACTTGTTTGGCAAAGTATGGCAACCTGGAGAAGCTCTGCTATTGAGCAAGAATCCTCTGTCTAGTGATTGTCTATCAGTGCCCCCAGTTTTTATGTGTATGACAGAATGGAATATTTTAACCCAAAAGCATTAAAGAGTAGGACTTTCTGACTTTCTGACCTCCTCTCTGTTGCATTGGTTAATATAATGTGAATTCACAGGGTACTATATTAGGATTAGACAACGTTATATTCATACATGTTTATTTATTCTGGCCACAGTAATCTGGTCCTTGGGCTTCCATCGCGGTGATGGCAATGTTATCTTCAGGCATCTGACAAGCGCATACAGGCAGCATGCCTGTACTCTGCTTCCTGCTGATAACCTGATCCTGCCACATTAAATCCTTAGATCCTCATATAGGCAGAGCTTGTGAAAGTAAGGAATTGTTTAGATGTCTAGGGGTCAGGTGGTTATGCTCTTTTGAAAGATTATATACAGACATCCTAAAAAGAGCAATGGTTTTAGTATCTGGGTTTACCAATATATTTGCTATTGTCTTTCAAGCCCCCTTTCTATTCTCATTTCTATGTGGATTGCTGGGATATGGATAATTTACATTGCTGTGGTTCTCTCGGGGATTGACCGAGAATCATTACCCATTGAAAGGGTGTATCATACACCTATTCTACTATTTAGCCCATGCATTCCAATTATACTTTTTTTTAAAAGAAAGCCTTGGGTATGCATATGGCACAATAAGACATAAAACATAGATATTTCTAAAGGATTTATTAGGTAAGTGTTTCAGGGACCCAATCTATAAGTAGCACTTCTCGTGGGACCCCTCTGCTGAGCAAGCAACAAGTTAATAAGTCTTACTGGCTGATTGTGACACTAACCTTACAATTATCTGGGAACATGTTTGGCATGTCAAACCCAGATAATACTAAGGTACAAGAAACCAGACTGATACAAATAAAAGGAGAATATTCTAATCTAGAATAATAGGTAACCACACCCCTTATAATGCTCAGACTGCTCCCAGTTCCATGATAACCACAAAAACATCTTCAAGATGGCACACCTTTCTTTCTGGATAGCTTTACATAGGTCATATGATTATTGTGTTATCCAACGTGTCTTTTTTCCAACACGTATAGGCTGTACCTGGTTTTCTTTTTGACTTGAAATAAATGTTGTACTCACATACACTTTTGGACTTGGTACCAGTAAGCATGTTTTTGTGTCCCTGACAGGTGGACATCATGCAAATGTGCATTATTGAAATGAAGGACAGGCCCGGCAAACCGCTTTTTCACCTTGAACATTACATCGAGGGAAAGTATATTAAATATAACTCAAATTCTGGGTTTGTTCGAGATGACAATATCCGCCTCACTCCTCAGGTATGGTTTTGGTTTGCAGGGCTAATCTTATACATGACTACAGTGCAAAATACCCTTTACCCTTTAATAGCTTGGTAACTTATAAAAACCATGTACAAATTAGTTCTTTGGGGTACAATACCTGAATATTTTGCATCATGTGTTTCTGCCCCCCAAGTAACAGACGTTTAACTTTAATAAAGACTGACCCTTTCAGAATGACTGCTGCTTTCACTTAAGTTTATTTATAATCATGTTTCTGAGTCAGGTATGAATCTGTAACTAGAAAGTGATGGTATGCAAACGTCATTAATTCATAGTTATTAGGGATTTTGAAGGAGAAAGTGCAGAATAAGGGGTGGATTAACTAAGCAGTTGTAAATATACTCTGAAGCTCTGAAGCAGTAAGCCAGAGCATCAAATCAGTAATTTGTTTTAAAGGGGACCTGTCACTCTAAGAAATAATTCCAAATTCTATTTTATAATGTTAGTTGGCAAAATAAACTTTACTCACACTATATATTTCTTGTTTGTTTTAGTCTTTGGAATTCACAATCACTTTAAACAGGCAGCAGCCATTTTGTTATTAAGTCAAAGTTTAGATCATGCCAAAATCTTGTTTTTGAGCCAGAATGGGGCACCTGATGCCCATGCCCATGTTACACAATTAGATAGTGAGAAGGGAGGGGAATGTGAGGTGTACAATGAAATCTAGTAAGTGCATGGAAAAGTGTAAGTAATTGCCTGCCCCGCCTCTATGCCTAAGGCAAAGAGGAGGGGCAGGCAATATATGATTGACAGCTGAGTCAAACATAGATAAATGAGTATATACTGTAACAAGTAGATATGTTTAACTAAAAAAAAAAATTGAGTTTCATGTTTTACATGAAATAAAAATGTTTTGACTGGTTTCTGTTCCACAGTAAATCCTATATATTTTTTTGTGAATTCCACCCATTGTGTATCAGTTATGACACCAGGTGAAGGAAGATGTTGTATTCTAGTGTTGATGTCCCTTAAAAAGAGAAAAATATCCTAGAGGAAAGTTTAAACATTGCTGAAAATGTGATGCCTCCATGTTGTATTCTGCATTTATATAAATTAAAAATCAGATACATAGGGACTTTTTCTTTTACAGCTAATGACACACAGGGTGTTTTGACTGCCACAGTTGTACACTGAAAAACACTGAGATCAAAGTAAAGTTGTGTAATATTTATCAATTAAAAACCCCTGTCTGACACAAATGGATCAGTAACCAGTGACACGCTAACTTCCTTGCTGAAATTCTCAAGCAGAAGGTCTAGATAGGGTGCACATTGGGTACAAACTTTTATTTAACACATATTATAACGGTCAACATTTCAGACCATGCTCTTGATAAAGGTTTTAGGAAAGGACCAAAACATGATTTTTAAAAAGTACCCAGTATGCACCCTGCCTTTATATATGAGATATATATATATATATATATATATACTAAACAAGTTAGGCCCAGCACTCTCAACATATAACCCCCTAAAAAAATATTCTTGCACAACTGAACTGTAACTTTCTTAAAAAAGACACTTTTAGTTACAAAGTTTGTACAAAGCACGCATAAACTGATGCGCCCATCAAGGCAGTGTCCATGCGTCAGTCCTATCCTAAGTGAAAAAAAGAAAGTGTTACCTTTGGGGGGAGACAGACCACACCTGCTTTTCTCTTTATTTATCATGAACATATATAAATATATATATATATATATATATATATATATATATATATATATATATATATATATATATATATATATATATATATATATATATATATATATATAGAATAGCCGGGGTAGCACGCACTCCAAGTAAAGTTAATATTTATTCATTAAAAAGTAGCATTACAGAGGCATCAACGTTTCAGCTCTTGGTCTAGAGCTTTTGTCAAGATTCAAAACCAAATCAAGCATCTTGACAAAGGCTCTAGACCAAGAGCCAAAACGTTGATGCCTCTGTTATGCTACTTTTTAATGAATAAATATTAACTTTACTTGGAGTGGGTGCTACCCCGGCTATTCTTCTACATTTCCAATACTGAGCACAGCACCCAGATTTGACTGAATACAATAAATGAATGAAAGCGAGTGCAGACTGAATTGGTGAATTGACTCTTCTCTTCACAGGCCTTCAGTCATTTCACATTTGAGCGCTCAGGACATCAGCTGATTGTTGTTGACATACAGGGAGTTGGTGATTTATACACTGATCCGCAGATCCACACAGAGAGTGGGACGGATTTTGGAGATGGAAATTTAGGTGATTGATCACATTCCTATTTTCTAAAGTGGGGGAGGGGGAATAGGGACACCTAGTGGTGAGTTTTCACTTTTTTTTTTTTTGCTGGAATGACTCAGATATGCCTTTAGAAACTGAAAGAATCAAAATAACAGATTTACTTCACTTAAAGGGGGGACTGGTGCTTCATATATGGTGTGCCTAATGGAACAGATTTATTAAAATTATTTTCCCAAACAGGGGTAAGAGGAATGGCTTTATTCTTCCATTCCCATGCATGCAACAAAATATGCAAAAGCATGGGACTGACGCCCTTTGACCATTCGCCCAGAGAAAAGTCTGTTTTGGATAACTGCACCAAAATGTTGGTAAGTGTTTAATCCTGATATTTATAAATCATGTTAAAATTCTAATCCTCTAAAGGTGTATTTCTAAAGAAATATGAATTTAAGGCACATGCTATATAGTGTGACACTTGTTTACTGACAGCCTAACAAATATCAAATAAATCAGTTGGGCATACTCTGCCGCATGTCTTAGCCATGTCTTAGCCATCCACACAAGTTCAGGAAAGTCTTTAGGCATGCGGCCAGGGTGATTTAAAAAGATACCATCTTAGGTATGTGCTCTTGAGTGTTTATATAGAAAAGAAGGCCCTGGCGAGGTCCTCATCAACACTCTGATGCAATTTTCAAACCTGCCTGATAGATATCGGGGTGATTTAAACCAAGATGTTGATGCCATTGTGTAACAGTAACATGCAGCAACCAATTAGGTTTCTTTTCGGGTGCAAATTTCCCCCGTCTTGATAAATGTGCCCCATTGTGGTCAGTTTTATCAGGATTCAATTCACAGTGTATGTTTTTGGAGTGTAGACATAAACTCACTCAGATTTGGGGAGAACATACTTACTCCTGGTAAATAGGGTTGCTACCTTTTCTGGAAAAAAATACCGGCCTTCCTATAATCTTGCCGTTTTAATTTATCAATAACATTGGAATAAAGCATAATTTTTTTACCGGCCAGGCAGGTAAAATACCGGCCAGGTGGCAGCCCTACTGGTAAACGGAGGCATATTTTTTGTACTTCTGGATGGCCAGCTGAAACTTTTGCTCACTGGGCATTTTCTGGTGTTCTTGGGGCACCCTACGAACTTGCAGATATATACTAAATGTCTAATAGACCTTCTAATAAAACTCAATAAATATGTTTTATTTTTATGAATACTGTTTGTAAGTAATACTGTTTAGTGTGCATTATCCCTCATACGAATGGTGTTGTTTTTACCCAGCAAACAGCCCAGACTGTTGTTCGTGGCATTGAAGAGAAATGTGGCAGCAATCGGGTCAGAACTATGTCTGGCAGCCGCCCACCCCTTCTCTCACGTCTCTCTGAAAATTCTGATGACATGAGCGACATGGCATTCGATTCCTTACCCAACTCACCTTCCCCAGTTACCCCGCATGGCCATAGATTCGATTCGCATGGTAAGAACAGAAGCCACATACAGTTTAATGTAAAGTGGGGAAATGCCAAGCTCTTTGCTTGCATTCAATTCCATATATCAGCCCTATAAATAGATTGAAGTACTAAGCAAACCAGCATTGGTGGGATATCCTGTGGGCTCTCTTGCCCTCCCACCCCTTCTTTATTGGCACTCTTCTGTACAATTATTGGCTGGGAGCTAATGCCTAAATTAGTTGAATGTTGGTGCACTAATAGCAGGGCTTTCTTTATTACTGGGAAGCATGATAAAGGGCACAGAGATTGCCCGAAACCTGATACAAGAATTGCTTGGGCATTTGTAGGCTTGTTGCAAGTTACTCTTGTTGTTAACTGTACTTTTTACGGTGCGTAATATGCTGTTGTAAATAAACTAAACATTTTACTGTGTTGCTGGGAATTGTTTGTATGGTTACCACTCCTGGAGCCAATATTCTTGCTTACATTTGTTTTTTCCCCCTCTTTTTCTTTAAAGGTTGGCCTATTTTTAATGAGGTGGACAACTTACATAATGAAGAAAACAATAACTTGGACAATCATAGAGTAGGTTGATTCATAGGTTTTCCTATATAATGTAGTTGTCTCAAAAATGTTATATTGTTTTTTTTTATTCATTATTATTTTTTAATTTTAAGGACTCTGAAAATGGAGGGGATAGTGGATGTCCCAGTGAAAAGCGAAGTGAATCTGATGAGCTGGAACACAGAGTAAGTGAGAATCAACATTATTTCTGGGAGGGATGAGTGAAAACACATGCATCATATTCACTGGAGCTATTCATATATAAAACAGTGATATATCAATTCAGCGGTGGGTCTGGGCTGACCGGGTTTCTGGGTCAGAGGTCCCGGCCCTTGTTCCAGGCGCAAAACCCTGGCTAAAACCCCCTCCAGTGGTCCTCGCCCTGTGTGTTTAAGATGCAAGGAAATTTTGGCCATTAGATGAGGTTGGGGAGCAGGTCTGGGATGGAGAGGCCACGAGGGCAGTGTTCCATCAGCCCAGTCTGACCCATTATCAAGTTTGTTAACACAGTAAGGGCAAAACAACACAGGATCTTTTGTTGGATGTCCTTGCATGTTGCAAAATTTTGTGGGACAGGTAAGTCTGTTCAGCCAAAGTCTTGTATAATTCCACTTTGATCAGCAGTTATAACTTCTTAGGTTAACAAACGCATTGTCATCAGTAATGCTTGTGGCAAGCTGACACTGTAAGGTACAACTCATCATCATCAACTTGTTTGTAAATGCTCTCTGTAATATTTTAGTTTCTGCAATGATATTAATGTTTGCTGCATAATTTGATACATTATGTATATTGTGTTTTTCGAATTTATTTCTGCTTATGTGTAGATCCATATCGTTGGCAGAAGACGGTTTGAGTCAGAATCTGAGGACAGTTTTGGAAAGGTATGTACAATAATGACATAAATGTTCTTCCACAACCGATCCATTCCTCCTGTTATCATTCTAATATGCATTAAGAAAGCAGCAGTACTGGGAATGTCCAAATTTTGTGAAAGGTCGTGTATCAAAATGACTCATCTTTAAATTTTACATTTCCAGCTACATGACATATAAATGTCTAAGCCAGGAATTATAAGGATTAGGTGACTTGTTTTTTTTTGGGGGGCAAAAAATGGTTACAGAAAGAATATGATTTGTTCAAATATCAGAGCTAATAATATAGAATATAGTGTTGAACTGACCTGCCAGAGCACCTAGTGGTTACCAACCTGTCATTTGTTATCAGTCCTTTCTTATTTCCATCATAGGAGTAGTATATAGCACCTGTGCCATTTGGCAATGTCTCTTTCTTATTGTATGTTCTCTGATGGGGCCAGTCTGTTACTGACAGGATAGAGACAGTGCCCTGTCAGAGAATGCTGTGATATTGAAGCCAGAACATGCAGTCATTGTGTCCATTATTTATGTCCATTGTCCTTAATAAAGTCAAGAAATGCTGAGTGAAAAACAAGGAAGGGGCTTATATCATTTTCATGATGCTGATTTAATTGAATATCTAGTACTGCTGATTTTAATGCCTAGTCTTCATTTGCTTGTCATTCATTAACATCTCATATCATGAATTCCTTTTCTAATGTTTCTCCCAATCAGAGCAAAGGTGTAAATAAGGCCTATGTCATCCTTAAAAACAGTCCACGGAGTAAACTGGTGATTCTGCATGATTTCATGTTAGAGTTTCCATTGAGATGCTGCTTCTGTCACCAATTCACTTACCAGCGTCCTTGTTACCTGCACATGTTTGGATGGATTAGAAACTTGAGCCATAAAATTAAAGGGAGATTACAGGACTAAATTAATACAACATATACTACATTCAATAGTATTAATTATAAATACTGCAGAAAGATTCACAGTTAATATATCTATATATATGTCTATCTATAAATATAAATGTATTGTATACCCTCATAACTTATAGTGCTGTTTTATAGAAAGACAGTAGGGGTTGTATATCACATGAAGGGCATGGTGGGAATTAGGGAATTATAGGGAGTGGGACCTCCAGTGGGTACAATGTGCAAAGTTATTGTACCCAACAGCACTGTACTCTGCAAATTGTGTTGGATTTTTGATCCACAGCCTAGCAAATAACGTGCCAACCAATTATCCATCCAATCATGGTGCTGAAATATGTCTGCATTTTATATTTTGCGTCCTGTCAAAAAACCCTCATGTTAAACGATACACTTGTGTGGAAGAGGCATGCTTGGATATTGCATTTACATTGTTATTTATATTGTTATTGCGTAGCTGTGTAACAGAGTTCATGTACTATCCTTATGATTATGTGGCTGCAGTGTGAATGCAAGG
Organism: Xenopus laevis; assembly: GCF_017654675.1. Taxonomy (NCBI): domain Eukaryota; kingdom Metazoa; phylum Chordata; class Amphibia; order Anura; family Pipidae; genus Xenopus; species Xenopus laevis. The sequence goes on along the minus strand of NC_054387.1, from coordinate 111,451,019 downwards.
ATTGGGGAGCTATCAAACTGAAAGCAATAAGAACACAGGCCCTGTTTATTTAGCTAAGATCACTTCTATTTGTGTATCAGTATAGCTTAAAGGAGACGCAAACCTAAAAGTTAAAAAAGCCCTACCCCCTACCCTACATAGAAACCCCTCCCTCCTCCCCCCTACTCCGGACGAATGCCCCTAAGTCTTTACTTACCCTTCTGTGAAGATTCTGTCCAGCGGAGTTCACGGCCGCCATCTTCTTCTTCAGTAATCTTCGGAATGAGACGGGCGGCGCATGCGTAGTTGGAGCAATTTTCTGTTTCGCGACAACTACGCATGTGCCAAAACTCACAAGAATTGTAGAAGTGCCGGTCTCATTCCGAAGATATCCTGAAGCGGCTCAAGATGGCGTCTGTGAACTCCATTGCCTGAATCTGCACCAAGGGGTAAGTAAAAAGTTAGGGGCCTATGCGCGGGGTAACATTTAGGCTGGGGGGAGGGGGGGTCTATCTAGCAGGCCGGACTGATCTGTGGGTTCTGGCAAATGCCAGAGGGGCTGCTATAAGGTGCCATAGAAAGCCAGTATTTAGTGGGCTGATGGGGGCTGTTTGGGCCTCTTTATGAGCTGATTGGGCCTCTGTGTACCTAAAATCCCAGGGCCTTAAATTCTCAGTCCGGACCTGCTATGTAGGGTAGGGGGGGGGTAGGGTTTTTTTTTTACTTTTGGGTTTGCTCCTCCTTTAAAACCAAATTCCATTCTGAAAAAGGCATGCCATGTCATTCACAAATATCAATGTAAAATTCTATAATGTCGTAAAATCTATATACATTTATTTGCAGTACCAAAGAGGGCTGTTTCTTCGCTCCACCAGCAAACCGTTTTAAAAGATCCGGCATATAAGCTAAAATAAGTCTATGTTCCAGAAAGGGCAATTTGTTTTTTAGCCAGCTTTAATTATATACAGGACTGGAAGGCCTCTATTCTATTTTGACTATTCGTTTTTTTTGGTTTTCATGTAATTTGCTGCTATGCACGAGCAGTTTTTGCTTTGATTAGGGGGTAATACACATTTGAGAATAATACTAATAATATAATGGGCTATTCAGGTTGAATATCACAGTACAACCAACCATAAATTTATTATGAATGAGGCAGGTGTAGAAAGCATTGTGATTGCCTTGTTATTACTGGCTTGGAAAACTTAGACCTCGAAGGAAAGAATAATTATATATTTCATATATAATATGTAATAGAGTTGTACCGTAATAATAACCATCCCTAGGTAGATATATGCAGAAGCTATTATCACTTAACACTGTCATTTTTTATGTTTTGCAGGTCACTGTGGAGAAATGGAACCAGTTCCATGCTTCTCGTGTTCATGTCCACAGACCCTCCTGTGTGGCGGTTGAAATGCAAAGACTTAATACTCTGGAACTAGAGAAGAAAATCGGGAAATCGATTCTTGGAAAGGTATAAACACATCTTCATATATTCTCTTTGCTTTTCTAGTTAGGAGAGAAATATCATTAGCATGACTTGATGCACTTCCACAAAAGGGAAAATACTGGTTGTGTTACATTTGTGCAGTAGCATACAAAAAATATGGACCGTTTTGACCTCTATTCTTCCCAGGCCCACTTTGATCCACCCTAACCCCACCTGCATTCTTTTCAACCCCCCCAAAAAAAAAGATCAACTGTTTTGGGCAATGTTACTATTTCATGATTTCATTTAGAAGTGGTTAATTATCTTGTCAGAAAGTATAATTTTTCATATGGATTTGCACTTTTGGTTATTTATAGGGATTCACCGAATTCAGGATTCGGTTCGGGATTCGACCTTTTTCAGCAGGATTCTGGCGAATCCTTCTGCCTGGCTGAACCGAATGCAAATCCTAATTTGCATATGCAAATTAGGGGCAGGGGGTAATTGCGTGCCTTTTTGTCGCAAAGCAAGAAAGTAAAAAAATGTTTTTCCCTTCCCACCCCTAATTAGCATATGCAAATTAAGATTCGGTTCGGTTTTCGGCTGAATCTTTCGCGAGGGATTTGGAGGTTCCCTAGTTATTTAGCCATTCACATTGCTATTTATAAGGCATTGAATACATGACAAAATAGGTTATTTCCTGTTGTTCCAGGTTCACTTGGCCATGGTGCGTTATCATGAAGGGGGACGTTTCTGTGAGAAAAACCAAGAATGGGATCAGGAATCTGCCATTTTTCATCTGGAACATGCTGCTCATTGCGGGGAACTTGAAGCCATTATTGGACTTGGCCTCATGTACTCACAGTCACCCCATCACATATTGACTGATGTATCTGTTCAGGTAAGCCAATAGTTTGGTATAAGCGTCTGTTACCGTACTACATACTGAGCCAGCTCCGGAGCTTTACTTTGTATACAAAATCTATAAAATGAAGTGGTAGCTTTATTATAGACTGCAAGAGGCAAGCCAACCGGATTCAAAACAATTTAATCTGTTCTGCAGTTAAAGGGGAACTTCACAAACATAAAAAAGTAATATTAGTTGTATATCATGGAAATATCTAAATATTATCAATTTAAAATTCTATACCATTTCTAAAATAATCAGATTACATTTCAGTATTCTCCCTATCCCACTCTTTGCAGGATTTTGATTGACAGTTAGGTTGCTGTGTGCTCCCTTTGCCTAAGCAATGTATTAGAGCTACGGCCTTTCGAAATAAATAAATGCACCACAAAGCTGCACGTAGACAGACTGCTAAGAGGATGATATCAAAGCTGACACCTATTTGCAGTTTGTCAGAATTAATTCAGATGCTTTGAGAAGTTGAACGCCATTCTGCTCTGTGGGATATTAGTGCATAGTGATGCTCAGCAGCTCACCCTTCACACATCCAAACACATTACTTTCTGATACAAAAATCAATGGATGGAATCAGTGGAAAGGATCCTTGCCATGTGGCTCAGGGGCAAGCTGAAGCCATACAGTATATTGCTTGGTGAGCCTTATTTAATCCCCAGGTCTCAATCAGAACCCTCCTGTTCTCCACCTCTATACATAGTACAAGCATTGTACAAGACTTATATTTAATTTTCCTTGAATAAGGAATTATTTTTCCTTTCTTCCTTGTAGGACACGGAAGATAACAGAATAAAGGGATTTAACTATTTGTTTATGGCAGCAGAAGCAGGAGATCGTCCTTCCATGATTCACGTTGCCCGAGCTTTCGATACTGGAGTGAACCTTGGTTCAGACAGGTAACGATCCCAGCAAGCCTGAACCAAATCCAAAAAAACTAGGGATGCACCGAATCCAGGATTCGACTCGGGATTTGGCCAGGATTCTGCCTTTTTCAGCAAAATTCGGATTTGGACGAATCTTTCTGCCCGGCCGAACCAAATCCTAATTTGCATATGCAAATTAGGGGTGGGGAGGGAAATCGGAGGGAAATGAGTTTTGGTCACAAAACAAGGAAGTAAAATGTTTTCCCATTCCCACCCCTAATTTGCATATGCAAATTAGGGTTCGGATTCGGTTCAGTATTCAGCCGAATCTTTCACAAAGGATTCCGGGGTTCGGCCAAATCCAAAATAGTGGATTGGGTGCATCCCTAAAAAAAACACGTGACTTGTAGTCACATAAACGAGGTCAAATTTTTTTTTTAACCACACGCTGCTCGCATGGTCCTTTTTCCTCCTTTTTCCTCCTTTTACCCCTAATTTTCATATGCAAATTAGGGTTTGGAATCAGTTCTGTATTCGTCCGAATCATTAAATAGTGGATTTAGTGCATCCCTAGTCACTACATACTGGACATGGTACAGGTATGGGACCTATTATCCAGAATGCTCGGGACCTGGGGTTTTCCGGATAACAGATCTTTCCGTAATTTGGATTCTTGTACCTTAAGTCTACTAAAAAATCATGTAAACATTAAATAAACCCAATAGGCTGGTTTTGCATCCAATATATATTAATTATAACTTAGTTCGGATCAAGAATGAGATACTTTCTTATAATTACAGAGAAAAAGAAAGCAATTTTTAAACATTTTAATTATTTGGATAAAATTGAGTCTATGGAAGATGACTTTCCAATAATTCTGAACTTTCTGGATAACGGGTTTCCAGATAACGGATCCCATACCTGTACTACTAATTACTGTATGGCATATAGACTGTTCTCTGCCTTTTACTGCTGTCTCAGATTTATTATACAGTAAATCTCCACAACTTGCCAAAAATGTTTTTTTGAACAACAATACCTGGAAATTAGCATAGCAAGCAAGACTGATAAAAAGATCTAAACTGAGAAATAGGAAAGCAAATTAAATTCCCAGAAGTCCAGATGCCGGTAAGACTAGTTGAGGGGTATTCCTTGTACTTTTTTTTTTTTTTTTATTTTATTATAACAATTTGCCCATTCTCCCAAGTACTATTTCCCAGATTATCATCTCACTGGCACCAGGGTAGGAAAGAGAATTCTTTTAGGCCTAGTACATATTGTACATGTTGATTATAGTAATTAATCGGAAAGTTAAACAACGTAATCATTTCCATTCAAAAACGTAATAAAATCTTTCTTATAAAATAATACTTGTTGAATTATTGTCAAGAAATTGTTAATTTGTAGGTTGTGAATGTTTCTCTTTTTCTTATTACTGGTTTTTCAGTACCCTGTGCCCAAACTTGTATATCTATTGAAAAGGCTGCTACTCGTGTGACGAATAATGACGTTTTCTGCCTTATACCAGTATGTAGGGGAAAGGCCACCTAGTATAAGCCATCTTTTTACAACTCTAATGTTGAGACTTTCTTTATACAGTTTGATATTTATCTGACAACCAATGGCATTCCCTCTTCCAAATTGTCACAATTTAGGATACAGGACTGGCAAGAAGCCATCTTCTGGTATGATTCTGCACTCAACATGACAGATTATGATGAAGGTGGTGAATATGATGGAACTCAAGATGAACCAAAATACTTGCTGCTGGCCAGAGAAGCAGAAATGTTACTCACTGGGGGATTTAACCTTCAGAAGGACCCACAGCGATCTGGTAAATCAGTTATTTTCCATTACCTACTATCAAACCGTACTGAACCCCTGGGATGGCATCTTTAGATCACTGAAGGAACTGTCCAAGAACAGAGACTAAAGCTACCTTATTACAAATTCCTTTATTTACCACCTGCTTGTAAACTGGCTACAATACTATATCTTACAGTGGATAGTTGATAAATATTATTAGTCATTTGTATGTTTCCTGTGTTTATATTGAAGGATACAGTATGACACCCCCTTTCTTATGGTTCCCTTTGCATTCATGCAGGCCCACCATCCCAAACATTTTTTAAAGTTAATAAATAAAGGCAAACTGAGAGGTCCTCACAAATCCTCACAAATCATCAAGCAGAAAAATAGGTTTGCCTGTATAAACTGATGCTACAGGGCTAATTAATAAATTCTGATGCTAATTGCACTGGTTTCTGAGCTGCCATGTACCAATAATATGAATTATTTACTTAGCCTTATATTGTGACATTATATATCAATATATATATATCAATATATATATATATATATCAATATATATATCAATATATATATATATATATATATATATATATATATTGAATAAAGTACCCCCTCTTGTAAAATATAAGGATTTTATAAGTTACCGAGGAGTTTCATAACCATATAAAAGCACAAGGCCGAAGGCCGAGTGCTTTTATACAGGTCATGGAACTCTGAGGTAACTTCTAATATCCTCATATTTTGCAACTGGGGGTACTTTATTATAATACATAAGTTTCAGTGAGTCATGTGAGTTAGCTCATAAAGTATCTTGTGTGTTGGTCCCTAAGCTCAGTAAGTGACAGTAGCACAGACTATGTGCAATAAATCAGCAGAAAAGAAGATGGGGAGCTGCTGGGGCATCTTTGGAGACACAGATCTTTACTGCTAAAGGGCTGTGGTTGCCTTGGGCTGGTACAAAAGCTTAAAACATAATGTACAAAATGTCTGCCCTACTTATTTAGTTAAGCTTCAATTCTTCTTTAATAGAAGAAACGTGTCTTAGAATGTGTCTTAAAATTAGAATCCACCGGCAATAATTCCTCATTTCTGATTGTGTGCTTTCTAGGTGACTTGTTCACAGAAGCGGCTGAGGTGGCAATGGAAGCAATGAAAGGAAGGTTGGCCAATCAGTACTACCAGAAAGCAGAGGAGGCCTGGGCCTGTATGGAGGAGGAGTAGTACAAATGGCCTTGAACAAAAGGACAAAGGCATCTTAACAATGGCAGCAGACTGAAACATTTGAGTTTGTTACAGAATTTGTTTATTTTTCCTGGATTGCTCTAATGCTTGTTTACATTGAGAAAAATATACAGAATCTTATATTTTTAAGAGAAATTTGAGGGGGCTGAGTATATCCACATATTTGCTCCCTGCCAGTGTACCTTTTTACCAACATAAAAAAGCAAATTTCTGCACTTTAACTTGTGTTGCCAACCCGGCAACCTTTTCCCTATATTGCAGGAATCATTTATCTCACATGTACAAATCCACAAAAAGGAACAATTTAATTTCCATTTTTAACCCGTCTTGGCTGCCTTCAAGGCAACTATAATTCTAAGATTTATTGGGCCGCTACCAAAGGAAGCATATGGGCATAAATGAGAGGTTATTGACAGTTATATAAAAATTGAGGACTCTCCCTTTTCACACACTCTGCTTGTACATGGAGGAACATAATTAACTAACATATTAAATGATCTGACCAGGTACATACTGAGCCCCCTAGGCCACCCCCACTGCTGTGTTGTGTGCTCCTTATGTTTCCATGATTGCACAGCAAGTATCACAAGGGAGTGCGGTGCATTACAGTGGAGGTTGTAATATTTATCAAGATGCTTGTTGTGCCATAGGTTGTAGATTTATGATTAGATTATTTATGGCACCTGACATGCTACAGCTAGAGGGGCAGATTATTGCCAATAGATTAAATAAATTAGCCACAATAGTGCAAGCTATAACACTATATTTATTCTGCAGAATGCTTTACCATACCTGAGAAAACAGCTCCAAAAGTTCTGTCAGTTTGTTTAGGCTAGCAGCTGCCATATTAGCTTGGTGTGACATCACTTCCTGCCTAAGTCTCTCCCTTCTCACTCATACTTCTGGGCTCAGATTACATCAGGGAGGGGAGGGTGATGAGGAGCAAACTGAGCATGCTCATGCTGTGCCCTGGAGGTTTTAGATGAAAGAAGGAAGTCTGATAAAGAACTCCCTGTGTACACAATAAAAAGAAAGAAATGCTGTGTTTCTTTTGAGGACTTAAAGCAGCATTACCTTGAGGGTTTACTGCTGTATTTATATAGATCTTTCTGATAAAGCTTACTTTGTTTTAGCTTCAGCTTTTCTCATTCTCAGTATAGCATGGTCAGGTTGCTAACTGGCCATACAGAAAATGACAGGCGGCCATGCACGATTATCATGCAACAAGCTGCATGAGACAAAATATTTTTTTAAGAAGAATTTAACCAGAGATGCAGCTCTCTGGCTGGTGGATGAATCCTAGGGATGCCGTTTATAAAAGGAAAGGATTTTGCCACCTTTCTGCTGTTGACATGTTCCAAATTTGCTATGGGAAACCAAAGTAAGGAGATTTCTCTCAGGGACAGAGTCCCAACCTCCATATTCTATATCTCACCTTTGGCTCAATTCAGGATTAGTTTTCTACAACTAATAATAGAAAGATATATGAAATAAGTCATTGACTCTGATCAGGATTAATCAGTGTCTCAGTGCAGAAGTTTTTTTTTTCTCTCACTCAGATATAAAGGGCTTTTAATATCGTGAAAATGGTGTTGTAGTTGTTAACTGCATTTATGTGAAGCTTCAAATTCAGTTCAGTGTGTGAATTTGGCACTGCGGACCATGCAGATTCTCCTGGGAATAAAATTTTCCTTACCTGGTTGCAGCAGTTTGGCGCTGAACCTTTCTGAGAATTGAATCCCAATTGTGTTAAATGGGCAGTAAACACCCCCATCAACATGAGCCTAGTAAATAGGAGTTGTAGTAAAAGTGTATTCTGATGATGGTTTTAAATGAACAGTGCAGAGCAGTGAAATTGAAAGTGCTTTCACTCTAACTCCATGGTTCTCCATAGCAACTCTAGAATGGGGATAAGGGAATAAATACTATTGCCAGTTAACATAGTACAGGTATAGGATCCCTTATCCGGAAACACGATATCCAGAAAGCCCCGAATTACGGAATGGCTGTCTCCCATAAAAATGATTTCCTTTTTCTCTGTAATAATAAAACAGTACCATGCACTTGATCCCAACTAAGATATGATTAATCCTTATTGGAAGCAAAACCGACTTATTGGGTTTATTTAATGTTTAAATTAATTTCTAGTAGACTTAAAGGGATACTGTCATGGGAAAAAAAAAATTTCAAAAAGAATATAGTGCTGCTCCAGCAGAATTCTGCACTGAAATCCATTTCTCAAAAGAGCAAACAGATTTTTTTATATTCAATTTTGAAAATCTGACATGGGGCTAGACATATTGTCATTTCCCAGCTGCCCCAAGTCATGTGACTTGTGCTCTGATAAACTTCAATCACTGCTGTACTGCAAGTTGGAGTGATATCACCCCCTCCCTTTTCCCCCCCAGCAGCCAAACAAAAGAACAATGGAAGGTAACCAGATAGCAGCTCCCTAACACAAGATAACAGCTGCCTGGTAGATCTAAGAACAGTACTCAATAGTAAAAACCCATGTCTCACTGAGACACATTCAGTTACATTGAGAAGGAAAAACAGCAGCCTGCCAGAAAGCATTTCTCTCCTAAAGTGCAGGCACAAGTCACATGACCAGGGGCAGCTGGGAAATTGATAAAATGTCTAGCCCCATGTCAGATTTCAAAATTGAATATAAAAAAATCTGTTTGCTGAATTCTGCTGGAGCAGCACTATTAACTGATTAATTTTGAAAAAAAATTTTTTTCCCATGACAGTATCCCTTTAAGGCATGAAGACCCAAATTACGGATAGATCGGTTATCTGGAAAACCCCAGGTCCTGAGCATTCTGGATAACAGGTCCCATACCTGTACATAGTAAGTTTGGTTGAAAAAAGACACACGTCCATCAAGGTCAACCTTTTAATTTTATTCAACCTGTCTAACTGCCAGTTGATCCAGAGGAAGGCAGAGTTAAAGCCCTAGTATAATGATGGTTGTAATTGCAAGGGTAAAAACAATTGTACTTTTGTAGTGGAAAAATAAAGATTTCAGTGTTTGTTTTTTTTTATTTTAATTAACAGAAAAAGCAGAATATATTTTTAGGACAAGCCCTGTTTATATGGCTCATGCAGGTTTATTATTTAAACCCACTGAAATGGCAGTGCCCCAAAGACTTCTGCATGTTGTTTCATTATTTTGTGCTTTTATTTTTTTCCCCTTGTTTTAAATTTTCATATAAAAACATCATTGCTTTTGGATTTTGCATAATTTTTCATTGTGGATGATTAAATAAGTGTTTCACAAAATGCTGAGTGAGTAAGTATTAGCAGGGGATTTAAATATAGAACATGTTGGTGTTTTTTTATTCTGATGCTAGGGGATGAATTCCTTTTTCTTTGTGTTTTGTGTATAAATACTTGCTTTTTAACCAGGACAAAGTACTAACTTGCCCCATGCATGAATCTACTCGTGATGAATAGATCCGAATGGATATGGAAAGGTTCCCATATCTGAGGGTGGATTGGTTGCCTATTCTGATTCTCTTTTAACAAATTGGCAACTGATAGTTTTATGTATGGGACCAAATTAAGATAAGGAGGGCATAAAATCATCGTAGAAAAAGTCTGCAGCCCGTATGCACATGACACATGTGATATTGTTACCCACTACGGTGGTTATATTGGACAAAGATCTATTTTGTCTTATGAGCTGGCCAAACAAGCATTTGCGTATAGCCAGCTATAGGCTCCAGCAGGTACAACTACAACTCTCAGTTGCCTTAGCCAGGTTATGGGTGATGTCTTCAGAATATACTAGCAACACTTGCAGACATAACGTTTGGCCTGATAATGCAGAAGTATGCATTTCTGGGCCAAAATCAGCTGTGTACACAAATGCTGTACCTGTTGGTGTTTACTGAACACTCTTAGCTTTATGGCACCTGCCATTAAAATTAACAGAACAAATGCAAGGGCAGTGCCTGGCAGTGACAGTTTGTAACTGGTCTTCGTGTTTCCTTTATGCGCATGTTAATCTAATGTTTAAAGTACCTTTGGGTAGATCAACATTGGCACATGCCCAGCATGAGGGTCATGCCACAATTTGCATGAGACAATATATTAGTGTTATATGCAATGTGATCCTTTTGACTGCCGGTTGAATGCTGGGGACTGCTGTACATCAATGGTGGCAACGGTGCAGACTGGAAATCCATGGTTTAGTCCCAATTGCACGGAGGATACCCAGTGATATGTTTAAGTAGAGCTAATGTATTAAGGGCTGATTCTTTCAGCATCTGTAATTAATTGCAACGTGAGCATCCAAAAATGATAAATTAAAAAAAAAAAAGTTTTTGCATTTTAAATCCTGACTCTTTTATCAATCCTAAAAACATTTGTGGTTCCTGCAAAATTTGAATGAATCGAAAATGTGATGCACCATAGTTTGTATTGGGTTATACAAATTGGTTTATGTTTACAGAAATATATGCAATGTTTTGTGTGAAATCCTTTGGGGATTATGGTAGAGATGCTTGTGTTCATAAAATTATTAAAAAAAAAAAACTTTTATTACAGTAAAAAAAAAAATTGTTTTACCTATGGAATTGAGAGAAAGGCGATGTCTGTATATATTTTGTCTTCTTTTTTTCTTCTTTGAAAAATAAAATGTAATTAAAAAATAGAGCAGCTTGGTTGAAAGGATGCGTAAATGACTTTTATGTGCAAATGTACTATCTGTTTTATTTACTGTTCCCTGTTTAAACTGATTTTCAAAAATAAAACAGTTTCTCCTGTGTAATACTGAGTCCAACTTTTTGTATATTTTATATTATGGATAGATGGATGGATGGATGGATGGATAGATAGATAGAAAGTTGCTAAATACAAGATAGATAGAGTTAGGTCCATAAATATTTGGACAGAGACAACTTTTTTCTAATTGTGGTTCTGTACATTACCACATCTGCAGTTCAACTCAGATGCAGTTGAACTGCAGACTTTCAGCTTTAATTCTGTGTAATTGGGCAAATTAAAAAACTGAAAATAAAATGTTCATTTCTAATACTTGGTTGAAAACCCTTTGCTGGTAATGACACCCTGAAGTCTTGAACTCATGGACATCACCAGATTCTGGGTTTCCTCCTTTTTTATGCTCTGCCAGGCCTTTACTGCAGAAGCTTTCAGTTGCTGTTTGTTTGTGGTCCTTTCTGTCCGAAGTTTAATATTCAAAAAGTGAAATGCATGGAGAATTCAACCCGTAAAAAAAACCCTACCGTGGGTAGACCCCCCTCCCTCCTCCCCCCCAGCCTACCTGGGGGGAGGAGGGAGGGGATAGATGCATAGCTGGACCGGGAAGTTTTGACATTCCTCCATACAAACCTAGTCTAGGATTATACAGGGGTCCCTCCTTAGGGCGGCGACAGATCTCCTCTTCTATGGCTACTAATCTCCCCGAACTGCCTTCCCGCCGGCTAGAATATAAATCGCTGGTGGGATGGCACTCTGAGCACTTTGTTTTCTGAAGTAGCCTGAAGTTTCCTCGTGAGACAACTTCGGGCAACTTCGGAAAATGAAGCACTTCAAGTGCCATCCCGCCGACGATTTACACTCTAGCCGGCAGGTAGGCAGATTAGTGGCCCCAAAGAATAGGAGATTCGTTGCCGAGCAATGAATCTCCCCAAATCTGACAGTGTGTGTCTGCCCTTATACTGTCACCACTGCTTACTGCCAGGAAGTCTCTTGAATTTTTAGTCATCTTTGGCCCGTGCTTAAAGAATACATTATAAATAGGGACAATTCCATTCCCTTTTAATGTACTTCTTGAAAGCTACATAGACAGACAAAATGACATCCCATCTTCTTCCTGATGGAAAATGACCAGCATCATCTGCAAGTGCAACAAGAACTCACCCTTTAACATGTCTGTGCAGGTCCGGATTTGTGGAGAGGCCACCAAGGCCCGGGCCTAGGGCGGCAGGATTTTAGGGGGTGGCATGCTGCCCAACCACACCCACATTGGTTCAGAAGAACTAGGGATGCGCAGAAGATAAAAGTTTTTAAACTTTCCATGCGCCAATCCCCATTGCTCTGAAAATTTGCGTGAACAAAGGGGAAGGGACAGGGGGGACAAATGACAGCAGGCCTAGGGGTGCCGTCTATGTAAATCCGGCCCTGTGTCTGTGGATAAATCTTTTTATCATGCCTGCAATACACCAGTGAACCACTAATATAAGACAGCCAGACTATACCCACAAATACAAAGCAAATTCTAGAAATGCAAGGTTTTCCACCTGGTACCGGAAATCATCCTGCTCAAAGGCATCTTTGAATTGAATACATTTCTGCAAAAGGCAGAAAAAGAGAGAGCATGAGAAGGAAGAATTATTATCAGTATATAAGAAAGTTTTTTTAAAACTTTGAAACAAAGGGCAGACAGATTTGTAATTTCCTTTTAATTTCAAGCATTTGAATTTAAGTAGTTAAGTTAAGTCCATAGTATAGATATTTGTGCATTTACTTAGGTTATAAACTCTCCTGAGCAGGCCCCTCCCAATATCCAGTTGTAACTGTGAATCGATTCAGGATGACGTAGACATTTTGCAGTTGGTTTTCATTTTTTATTATTTGTGTGTTTTTTTTAGTAATCAAGCTTTTCATTCAGCAGCTCTGTAGTTTACAATGTCACCAATCACAACTACTCCACAGCTTACAGACAGCATGCAGGAACTACATAACCCACAATGCATTGCACTGCAATGTTCTATTCCTTAAATCACGTGTGCAGGGAATTGTGGGGTTTGGAGGATGCAGGTAGGGTTGCCACCCGGCTGGTATTTTACCCGCCTAGCCGGTAAATCACCTGCCAAGGCCGGGGCCGGTATTACAAATTTGTAATACCCTTAAAAAAAAAAAGCCCCCGCTCAGAACTTACTGTTTTTGTTTTCTGTCTTCTGGCCATTGTGCGTGTCGCTTCGCCCCCTTTTGCATCATTGTGGATCCGCCCCTTTTGCGTTACAGACCGCCCCATTTTTGTTCCCGCCCCCCCCGCCGGTAAAATTATTTAGAAAAGGTGGCAACCCTAGATGCAGGCTGAGGACAGATGGCTGTTGATACAAAGTAACAGTAGTCAGACAGATCAGCAAAGTAGTAAGACAGATCAGCAAAGTAGTAAGACAGATCAGCAGGAGAGCAGGGGGTAGGGTTGCCACCTTTTAAAAAAAAAATTACCGGCCATGGTGGGGGCGGAAAAGAAAGGGGTGGGGCGTGACACAAAAAGGGGTGGAGCCGATAAGAGACGGCACAAACGGGGCGGAGCCACGGGGAGGAACATCACAAAAGGGTGGAGCCATGCGAGTAGCTTCACAAAATGGGCGGGGCCACCGCCCGAAGCCAACGAAAATGTAAGTTTTCATCGGCGGGCAGGGGATTTTGTAAATGGTATTACAAATTACCGGCAGCTACATTGCCGGTAAATTTGTAATACCAGCCCCGGCCCTGGCAGGTGTTTTACCGGCTAGGCCGGTAAAATACCGGCCGGGTGGCAACCCTAGCAGGGGTCTAGACTTGGGGAACTGTCAGAAACCATTAAAAATCATGAAAAGTCTGCATTTGTTTTAAATGATGTATATTGCAAAGTTTCTTGAAATTATGTTTACTTTTCAAAAAGCCTTAAGTTATGTTTCTTGTGAAGTTCCCCTTTAAGTTAATGGTGACCCACCACTTTAAATGTTTATCTGTATATACGGTGGCCATTTTGGGACATCTTCAGGAGAAATCGTTCTGTGCCATCTATGCGTTCTTCTCTAGTGGCAACAGAATGCAGCCGCTCTAAATAGTTTCGAATTCTGCGTGAGTATTCAACTGCGTCTGCGCCTGTCACTGCTCACCTACTGCAATCGCCTGTAACAAGCCGCCCCTCCTCCTGTGACGTTCCACGCCGTACGTAACGTGTTGGGAAGTGCAGCCGCTCCCCACGTGTCTGCGTTATGAGCAGTATGGCTGCCGCCTGAGCTCTATATCGGCGCTGACACACCGGGGAAGAAAACTGAGCTCCTGGGCCTGGCAGGTAGGAAGAGCGCGGCTCGTTTTAATAGACTCCGATTGTCAGGGATATGATATCGAGTGGCATATTATGCTTCGGCATTTCTGTGCAGGGCAGGCATTATACTGTGGCAGAGCAAGTGGCTCAGACGGAAGGAGCAGGCTTGGCGTCCAGCACTTGGGCACGTTCTATTCATATTAAAGAGCATTTAAATCTGACCTGCAGCGCACAGAGGCTTGTGGGAATTCTGCTTCCATATCGGCTGTAGTGTGAAATAGTTTTAGCAGTTGTTGGCTACAGATATATATCAGCTCTGCACTGGGAGTGCAAATAAGCCCTGACATCTTAACTAGATCTTACTGGGCCCCAAAGCAAATTAATTTTAGGGCTCCCACCATATCCAGAAGTTGTCCTGTTTTGCCAATATAAGTTGAAATTAATATGGGCCTCCTATACCCCTAACCGCAGGGTCTGCTTCTTCTGTAGTTAAAGGAGAAACACACCCTTATAAAAAAAACTCTACCCCACAGAGACCCCCTCCCCCCCCAGCCTACCTGCTACCCCGGGCAAATGCCCTTAACTTTTTACTTACCCCTCTGTGCAGATTCGGGGATCAGAGTTCACCCCAGCCATCTTCTGGCGCTTCGGCAATTTCTGTCCATTTCGGCGCATGCGCAGTTGTCTCGAACCAGGAAATTGATCCAACTGCGCCAATCTCATTCTCAGACCCGGAAGATGGCTGCCGTGAACTCCGATCCCTGAATCTGCACTTTGGGGTAAGTATAAAGTTAGCTGGTGTATCAGCTAGGCTGGGGGGGAGGAGGGAATTTTATTGGGATTAAAACTATATACAAAATCAATCATTACAGAAAAATATAAAAAAAACCTCATAGCATCAATTCATAAGGCATCAAATCATGACATTAACCCTTCACATGTGATTTCTCAATTTCCCATGTTTTGCTACCAAGTATATCACAAACATTGCATTTGCAACACCCGCTCAGAAACTGATAACATTTGCTGCAAACATTATTTATGGACTGATGCTTTGTTATATTTTTTCTTGAAAGTATTCATCCCTTCAGTTCTGTCTCTCTTAACCTGAACCCTTGCCCCTAAACCCACTTCTTCACTGACTTCCATTAGTTCCCCTTCATCAAGGGGAGGAGGGAGGTCTTGGTGGGGTAGTCGGTAAAACTTGGCATGCGGCTTCTCCACTCTCTGGTGGGATTGGCAATTTACAAGATTCCCGATTTCAAAACAACACATTAACTCCAGGGTATTCCTTTTTCTGTAAAGACATTAAAGGGCATCTCAAGGCAGTTTCTTTAATGAAAAAGAAACCTATCTAAGTTTAAAAAAAAAAAAAAGAAACCTATCTCCAATATACTTTGATTAAAAAATGTGTACCGTTTTTATAAGAAACCTGACTCTATGCAGTGAAATTCCCCCTTCATTTACTGCTGTGGATAGGAATTGTCAGACGGTCCCTAACTGCTGAGCAGGGAAACAATCATACTTATGAACAGCAGGGGGAGCCCCCGCCTTACTTCCCAGCCATGCAGAACTCAAGCAGCTTTGTTTATGATGATCCCTAAGCAGCCCAGACCACACTGAGCATGTGTACAGTCTGTCTTGCAAAGATGTTTAACAAAGTTACAAGATGGTGACCCCCTGTAGCCAACTTTGAAAGCATAAATCATTTGTTTGATTAGGCTTGTGGTGCAGTAAGTTCATGTTTATATTTATTATAAAAAATACAGCATTTCTAGCCTGATTCAATTTTAGACTTTACATGCCCTTTAAAAAGTAGGGGCATGCCCATAGTGTAACTTGATTTTATTTTTAAAAAGTTTTAAAACTTATTGCACTTAAACTTGACCAGAGAGTGGAGAAGCCACATGCTGAGTTTTACTGATTGAAGAAAACACCATTGCACCTTATTTTAATTAATTTTACCTTTTGAAGCAAGCACTACAAGCACCTTGTTTGACTTGATTATAATTTTATTTTGGAGATAGCACTTTGTATAAATCACTATAGCACTTTAGCAAGGTCTGTGTGATTGTCTTTCCGGGTGAAACTGAGGAAAATTTTGGTTTTTGATACTCCTGGAACGGCCAGTTAATGAGATTAGTGGTGCACACGCATTTTCCGTACCATATATATGCTTGGAACTGGCTGTGTAGTTATGGTGACATGGTCAATTTGGGTTGAAAAAAAAGACTCAAATTCAACCCCTTCAAATGACCGCCCATCACATATACATGTAGCATGGTCTATTATATTGAAATGTTCTTTTTGTAACCATGGGGTCAGCGGGACAAGGACCAAACATGTTGGAAAACTGCTGCAATATCCTATAATAAGTTGCTTATAATATCCTATAATAACTTGGAAGGAATTTCAAGAGCTTTTTTTTTGGTGTGACATCTCAAAATCCCTGTTGTGATCATAATGGGGGCCACCCACATGTATTACATTGTTTGTAAATCTATTTGCTTAACCCCTCTACTTATTTTCATTTGCTTCACTGCTGACTGTGGAAAACATATAGCAGAAGCCAGCTTATTAACAGAGAGCTGACTTCTGCAACATTGTTTGAACAGAAAGGGAGAAAGAAATAATGCTTTCATCTGCAGTTACATTTAGGCTACTGCCAGATGTAGTGGATCTCTGCCTGAAAAACATAGGCCAAGAATACGCTCCTGCACCTGGATTAGGGATGCACCAGATCCATTATTTTGGATTTGGCCGAATCCCCGAAAGATTTGGCCGAATACTGAACAGAATCCAAATCCTAATTTGCATATGCAAATTAGGGGTGGTAAGGGGAAAACATTTTTTAATTCTTTGTTTTGTGACAAAAAGTCATGCGATTTCCCTCCCTGCTCCTAATTTGCATATGCAAATTAGGATTTGGATTCGGTTCGGCCAGACAGAAGGATTCGGCCGAATCCTGTATTTGGTGCATCCCTAACCTGGATACATTGGCTTGGCCCGGGTGCAGACGGATGCAGCGGACTTTGGCACCATCTGTCTGCACCCAGCCAGAGGTGATATATCTGGGTGCAGGCACAACAATAAGAGGAGGAGCAGATTCTAAGGCTGCATTTCTCTGCAGGCTGAGGTCCAATATGTCTGGCAGTGGCCAAAAACCATTATAACATTTGATTGAATGCATTTGGAAAGTTGTTTAGCATTATATATTTCATTCAATAAAAGTTTTTTGATCGTGATCTCCCTTTAACGTAATTAACCAAATCAAACTAATATGATTATTATTATCTCTTTGGGCCAGTGCAGAGGCATCAGCCAAAGACCAGGCTCAGCCAGGCTTTATGAGGTTTATACTCCAGAAATTTTCAAATGTCCAGATTAGTTTCTGAACAAGCCCTGATCAGCTGGTAAATACATGTGGGATGATGCCAGGAAAGTCAATCACAGATTTTTCATATGATCTGGACCTTACTTTGCATGTCTCTGTTTATTCTGGTTTGATGTATACAATTTTTATATACAAATTTTTAGACTCCATTAATATTTAGTCTGGGTTTTTTTTTCTGTGTAGTCCTGTAGCTCAGCCACTGTGAAGGGAAACATAGACTGTTGGATTATTCAGCGATAGTATGGAAAATGAAGATGACGATCCAATTATACAGGAGGTAAGGCAAAAGAGGCTTACAGTACATTTTTAAAGAGGTGGTTCACCTTCAAGTTAACTTGTAGTATTGCTCGATTGGCCCGTTGAAAGCAACTTTCCAATTGGTCTTCATTATTTTATTTCTTATCATTTTTAATTTATTTGCCTTCTTCTGACTCTTTCTAGTTTTCAAATGAGGGTCACTGACCCCATCTTAAAAGCAACTCTGTAAGGCTCCAAATTTGTTATTGTTACTTTTTATTACTCATCTTTCTGTTCAGGCCACTCCTATTCATATTCCAGTCTCTCATTCAAATCAGTGCATGGTTGCTAGGGTCATTTGGACCCTAGCAACCAGATTGCTGAAATTGTAAACTGGAGAGCTGCTGAATAAATAGCTAAATAAAACGCCACAAATAATAAAACATGAAAACCAAATATCACTTTCTACATCATACAAGAAGTTTATTTAAAGCTTCAGTTTCCCTGTTGCCCTTTTTAGCTCAAGAAGCAACAAAAGCTATAGCTTAAAACGCTAGGGAAAAAAGTGTGTTGGTGACAACCCAAATTCAGTTATACTGCCCAAACAAAATGAAAAACAAAATATAAAATAAATATAATTTGTTTGTTGTTCATTTCCAGGTGCTAATGCTAGTGTTGTATAAGCTCCTTGTTACTTTATGAGAGTGTAGCATAGCCGTGGGTTCAACTCTTGTAGCCACAGACTGAGCTCCAAATAATGCTTAGTCAGAAACTTTACAGAATGTTATTAATATGCATGCTTTCTCTGTAAGAGCCGCAGTCCGCAGTATAAGTCCAGGTCTTATACAACATTAAGTTAGCAAACTAGCATCTGAACCTCCCAACACTATTTTGAAGGTGCTACTGACTATATAAGGACATCAAATCATCATGGCAAAATATAATCATCTTTTACAACCTATAATATATGCATGTTTGATAACTATTTACTAACTTCCCGGAAGCAATGAGAAATTACTGTTAATCAGTTTATATCTAAGCTCCTTTTAATTTATGGCGTGACCTCTTCCCCATATTAGTTGGACTCACCAACAACCTATACATGAACACAAAGCGGAGCTGAAGCTGAGGTCAGCCTAGAGGCTTCATCTCTGCTGTGTGTGCACACAGGCTGATCGGAAATCAATGGAGATGGGGCACTGAACAGATCTGCTTCTCTCGGCCTGCAAAATATGCTGGCCAGAGCCATCAGCCTGTGAATCCCAGCCTAGCTGTTACCCCTGCTATATGCCCCTAACTCTTTACTTACACCTCGGTGTAGATTCAGGGCATCGAAGTTCACGGGCGCCGTCTTCTTCTCTTTGGTAACCTTCTGGTCTTCTTTCGGCGCTTCTGCAATTTCCATGACATGACAGTTGTCTCGAAATGGAAGATTGCTCCAACTGTGCATGCGCCGATATGCCGATCTCTTCCTAAAGATTACCAAAGTGAAGATGTTGCCCGTGTACTTGGATGCCCTGAATCTGCATGGAGGGGTAAGTAAAGAGTTAGGGGCATTTACCAGGGGTAACACCTAGGCTGGTAGTGGGAGGAAGGGAGTGGGGTCTATGTAGGCTAGGGGTCTAGGGTTTTTTTGTTTTTTTTTTAAATTAAGGGTTTAGTTCTCGTTTAAAGAGTAACTAAAGTTCCTATTAAGTTATAACCCATCATTGTTGCAGAACATGCCAATATATACAAATGATAAATGTCAATTAATTTAAAGCTATTTATAAGTTGTAGTTGCTGTTGGATTCCGTATACCCATTGCTATTCTCTTCTTTGATTGTCTGACTACAGAAACAATGTAGCAGAAATCCAATCTCTGACAGCTTAGACACACTCTACTTTTTTTTATGTATTTTTTTTTCTTAATCACAAGTTTCAATGCATTGTAGGACCTTGAGAAGAGCTGACTACCAATAAAAAATTTCAGTGGGACAATACATTTTCTTTTCATTCGGCCGAATTCTGCTGAAAAAGGCCGAAATATCAGTGTAAAAGTCTATTTTGTGTAATATTTCTGCTTCAAAGAACTTGCAGTAGGTTCAGTGTAAGCCAATTCAGTGAAACATTTTGTGAATTAAAAGTACATTCCTCCATTTCACCCATAAATGTTTCTCTACTTTTTCTAGATTGATGTGTTTTTGGCTAAAAGTTTGTCAGAAAAGCTTTATTTATTCCAGGTAAGGTTATATTTCATTTGCCAACTATCCACAATCCATGTATTTATGTGTGTGTTTAATTTTGTAGTACCACCAGGATACATGCACTGCTGAGCATTCTAACAGTGCATTTGTATTAAAGACAATAAGTACATGTTTAAGGGGTTATTTATCAACGGTCGAGTTGTTTTTCCTGAAAAATTCAAGTTTTTCGAGAATAGTTTCACTAAAAACTCAAATTTTTGGGGGAATAAAAAACTTGAATTTTTTGAGATTTATTCTACCTCAAAGCTGCAAAAAGCTTGAATCTGAAAATATTCCACTTAATACCTGTTGAGGTCATGTAGAAGTCAATGCCAGCGGTCCCTTGAACCACTTGGAGATGTTTTTAGCCTTCATGATTTTTTTTTTCAGTGGTTTGCACTAGAAAACCCATTCAGTTCGAGGTATTTGTTTTTTTTTTAGCTGATAACTCAATCAGTTTGAGTATTCAAGTTTCTCCCTTTGATTGCATTCATTTGAGTTTTTTTACATTTGGGTTTTTTCATAAATAAGCAAACATTCCAGTTGTGAGCTTTTTCGAGGTAGGAAAAAACCCTTTGATAAACCTTTCTTTGATAAAGTACCCCCTTAATGTGACAATATATAATATATGACAGATGTCTAAAGAGACCAACATGACCAATGGGTCTGCCCTGAATAGCTAGTCTTAGTGTTTTCATATAAATCATAGGTCCTTAAGGCTAACTGTTTATGCGCTAAAAGGGGGTACATCTAACTGAATTAACATTTTCAAGAATAACATGCCTGGCAGTAGGACAAGGGCAATAATATAGAGGCAGCCTTTGGCTAAGTCAAACCATTTAAATAGGGTGACTTAGTAAAAGTGTGGGGTTCAAATTTTGGCTCCACTTAAATCACAACAAGGTTACAGACATGTAAAATCACTGTTAATTCAGCCGTAGTTAGAAGAAAATCTAGAGTAGCAAGTAAGATTGTAGCCAAACGCACTCAGTCTGTGAGCAAATAAACATTTTCCCTCTAATATTTCCCTTGTTGATCATAGTAACAAGTTAGTTTGAAAAAAGACATTCGTCCATCAAGTTCAACCTTTTGAGTTTTTTCCTAACCTGCCTGGCAGTTGATCTAGAGGAAGGCAAAAAAATCCCACCTGAAGCCTCTCCAATTTGCCTTAGAGTGGGACTATAGGCTGATCTATAGGCTAGGTCCTACAGTATGAGAACCAGTAGACTAGGATGTTGTCATTCTATGGCAGATTATTTGACCAACATCCACAAAAAACAATCTTACTTGGGAATCTTGATATTGCTAATTGTGTTTTGCTATGCTCTTCTCTGCAGTGTCTGTTACTTTGTACTCTGTTACTGCAAGTGTATAGACGAGACTGTGAATTACCTGAACCTCTTGTCAAAACTAACAGCCATAAAATTAATTATGTTCCCCACACCTCCTATTATCCAGCCCTGCTCTGACTCCTTCAACTGCTGAGATAGCTGAGCAAGGGCATTTATCAGTGATCACAAATTTATTATTATGGCCGTTAGTCTTGTTTAAGTCAGTTAATTATTATAATAGTATCATTTACATCTACTTTATTGATGTTGTCATTCGACCTTCTGTTAGGATTGTGTGTACCCCTGTTGCATTGTAAAACAAAATATTAGTTAGTTTCTCAAATCGTTTCTGTATCAGATTGTAATAGTACTTTGTATTTCCTTTTCAGTACCCTATACGCCCTGCATCGATGACATATGATGGCGTCACTCATTTATCAGCAAGGATTAAACCAAAGCAACAAAAGGTGCAGTACATGTTTAATGTTTGTATGTCCTTAGCTTGTACCAAATACATCCGTGTACGAGCTGGAATTAGAGCATTAGTCACCATTGCACCATTTGCTATAAAATAGCTATTGCTTATGTTAGAGCAGGGCTGTCCAACTGGTGGCCCTCGCCCCCCCCCCCTTGTGTGGCCCTCCACATCAAAGTCTGCCTGCTGTGTCTGTTTACCATTTGTAAACTTTAAAAGGTATCCCTACAGAGATTAACTGGCCCCTGCATAGTTAAAACCTCAAATTCACACAGTAATCCCCTATATTTTTCACACACGTAATCCCCCCTGTATTGTGCACACTTGTGACACCTCTATTGTTCACTCCTCTAAAGCCTGTACTGTTCACACCTGAGACCCAGACTGAAATTGCCCACATTGTTCACCTGTTCACACTTTATACAAAATGCTAATGGGGCACCAACATTGTGTCACTGTATGTAGTACTTATTAGAGTGGTCCTGATTTTCCTGTCTCCTGCTCTGTTCTGCCTTCCCTATGCTCCCTGTGTGTGACATACTTTGCCTGCTCTTTGCACCCTGTGTTTGCCATACTCTGCTTGACCTATGATCCCAATGGAACATAAGCCTGGTATTTGTTCTGGGGGTTTGTTAGTATTTGAAAATTATTTTTAGCGGTCCCTAAGGTGTTTAGTCATATGCTGGGGTACTGTATAATACACAGGGGAGGAGGAGGCATATGGATTTAAGGGTAGGTCTTTATATGACTTAATTTTTTTTTCACATGAGTGGCATCCCTGCCAGTGCCAGGCCAAGGTTGTTTGGCACCCCAGGCAAGACATTCAATCAGCGCCCCCCCTGTCCTGCATTACCATTTACCTCCTTACCGCAATCGTTTTTAAATAAAGCAAGTACATGTACGACATTTTTTCATTTATATTACTGCCCCCTGTACCAGCAAGCTCAGCAGTCATCCATAATACAGCCCCCCCATACCTGTGCCAGTAGCCATCCATTATACTGCCCCCCATACCTGTACCAGCAAGCTCAGCAGCCATCCATCATACAGCCCTCCAGCAGCCATCATATTGCCCCCAATCTTTACCTGTGCCAGCAGCAGCCAAAAATAAATCTGATCAAATCTTATTGCCCCCAAGTATTTATGTGCCAGCGCCCAGCAAAAGCAAACATATCCCCAGGCCCAAATCTGTACCTGGCTGAGCCAACAGGAAGCTTCACAATTTCACAGTAATAGAAAGAATGTCTTCAGTTCAGTGCAACTGTGCAAGGCTGAGAGCAGCAAGCCTGAGCCACACCAAGCAGGCCGCCAGCTCTCTGCCTCTCTCTGACACCTAACCGCATCAGTGACGTCATTGATGCGTAAAAGGAACGTCGCGCTGCACTACCGCACCGCACAAAAGGAGCTATTACTTGCCGGCAAGAGGAAGAAGGTGAAGGAGGGGGATTCCACCTGACTGAGTGGCCATGATTACAGAAACAAATTATTAAATAAATGCTTGAGAAAAATGAAAAAACGAAAACAAAACCCATTAAAAGTGCGCCCCTCGATGATGGCGTCCTAGACAGCCGCCTACTCTGCCTACCCCTAGTTCTGGCCCTGATGCCTGCAGTGAGCACCAACCATTTGTTTTTTTTCGTGTGCTATTAATGTGGACATGGACCATGTAGATTAGAAAAATTCCGGCCCTCTGTACCATAGAAGTTGGACAGCACTGTGTTAGAGAAAAAAATCAGCGGGTGGGCACACAAAATTATCTCTATAGCAAAGTGCCTCCAACCCAGTAGGACCTGCAGCTATGTCAGTGTGTTGGCTGCAATAAGTGTTGCTGGGCTGGGGGAGGATTGGGACCCCTTTTATGGTGGGAAAAAAAACTACACCGTTTCCTAGTAATATATATTTTTATTAGTTTTCTTAGGAACATCTGTATCACCGTACTGCATATATTGATTAGCAGTTTACTATTTAGTTATATAATGAAGACCTACGGCTCTCTTCTGGCCTGGATGTATTTATTCAGAAATGTTTTTGGTTTTTTTCCAGGTGGAAATGGAAATGGCCATTAACACAGCGAGTCCAAATTACTGCCGCAGCAAAGGAGAGCAGATCGCCCTGAATGTTGATGGCACATCTAACGATGAAACAAGCACCTACTCAACGTATGCACACAGCTTACTTTTGCCCTATTTACTTTATTAAGTGTTATTTAACCCTGAACTAAAAGTGGTGGGTGGATCTTGCTGGTCATTTTGGCTTTCAGACCAACAAACCTGTGTATTAAGGCAATCCTTAGGGCTGAGCTATATCAACCTAAATTGGTACCCTACTGGTTAGTGAATAACCGTCATTTTGATTGTTGACCTGACCAAAACAGCAGATCTGGATATGGTTCACGTTACACTAGCAACAGTCACCCCACAGTTGAAGGAGAATACATTAAATTATATTATAATTTGGGTTCTTGATGTTCTTTTTATTACCTGCATTATTTTCTCTATTCCTGTCTGTTTCTCTTCATTCTTTCTATCCCAGTTGCCTATATTTTTGCAATGGGTTAAATTAGAGGGCTTCTATTTCTTGGAGATGGATACGTTTACAAAGAAACGAATAGCTCTGAGAAAATGAAAGTAGGGAGCCGTTTTATGATGTTTTCCTTTTATTTAGATTGTAAGCTTTTTGAAATGAACAGTCTGGTCATTTCTATGCCTACATTGTAATTAATTTTTTTTAAAGCATTTGTCCGATCCCTATTGTACAGTGTTGCTAAATTATGGTGTATGATAATACCAGGTCCTGTAGAGCAGGGATCCCCCAACCTTTAGAACCTGTGAGCAACATTCAGAAGTAAAAGGAGTTGAGGAGCAACACTAGCATGAAAAATGTTCCTGGGGACGCAAATAAGGGCTGTGATTGGCCATTTAGTAGCCCCAATGTGGATTGTCAACCTATATTGAGGCTCTGTTTGGCAGTGCACCTGGTTTTTATGCAACTAAAACTTGCCTCCAATGCCCGAATTCAAAAATAAGCTCCTGCTTTGAGGCCACTGGGAGCAACATCCAAGGGGTTGGAAAGCAACATGTTGCTCACGAGCTACTGGTTGGGGATCACTGCTGTAGAGTGTTGCCAAGTATTACTGTGCTTTAATGGGAGTTTACTGCACTTTCAGGAAACTAATGGACAAGCAGACATTCACTTCCATACAAGCTGCAAGCAACACCTCTCGCTATGCAGTAGCTTTCTACCGGAAAGGTCTGTTCCTATTTTCTTACCAAAATGCATAATTGTTTCTGCTCAAGGCTATCCCTTTGTTAAAGGCTTTATTTAGACACAAGTCTCTCAGATCTTTTTTTATTGAAATGATGTACATGGGATTCTCAATTGTCAACCATGATGCACTTTTCTGCCTGCTTCCTCTTCCCATTCACTTGAATTGGAAACTTACTACGATACAGTATTTCCACATTCTCAAGTTATATCCCTTGATTGTGCTTGTGTCTGGTATAGGTAGTGTGTTGCTGTTCTGATTGCTACAGATTTGCACAGAGTATCACAAACTGGTTGGGTTGCTTAGGTTTTGAACTATCTTGAAAATGAAAATTTTAATATTAGCTACTGAAAAAAGAAACTTTCTAAATACAATCAGCTATAAATTAGGTACCGTTTCTGAAATAATCAAGCTTCACTATTCCTCTCTCGGCATCTGTATTTTTCTTTTCAATTTATATACATTATTGAGCATAAAGGGTAAATACAAGAACCAATATAAGAGGTATACTTGAGGAACAGAAGGGGATATATAAATGGAGTGGGCTAAAGGGAGATACAAGTTGAAGGAGTGTGAAAAAGTAGGGACTTGTGGGATTTTGGATTGTTCTTTTGAATTCCACATGTAGATACATTTCACTGATGCTGTGAACTAGCTCTTTTAATAAAAGCAATAAAAAAAAAGTAATTTTCTCATTCGTCAACTTGGGGCACCCAGGCACAGTGGGATATGGTTGGGGAGGATTTTTAACTTTGATTGTTGTCTTGTAGGTGAAGTTCATGTGACTCCTCTTAATGGAATTCTGCAAATGCGTCCCAGCTTTACCTACTTGGACAAAGCTGACACCAAGTTTAAAGAGAGGGAAGCAGCCAATGAAGGTATGGTGCTTCTGTCTTTCTTTAAATCTAATGGCCGAGCTGGTTGACGGTTTAGAACTGCGGCAGTAAGCGCTGCTATTGCTTCTCATTGAAATTTCCGGAAAATGATCTGCATGTAGCAGATACCACTTCCTGTGGCATTCCCAAATGTTGCCGACCTGTTGCTGCCAGTGCCTGTTGTCTACCAATTTTTAATAACCAGTTTTAGACTTTGATACGTAGCACTGGTAAAAATACCCTAGCTGTTAAAGTTTTCCATTAGTGCCATATCATACTGTACTTGAATGTCCTGCATTCCATCTGTATCTTGGTAGATGCTGGAATCTTTTCTCTTCCCTAGATTGGGGGGGGACAGGCACCATGGGGTTTACAGTCTACAGACGGCTATAAAATAACCTACTTAGTATGCTACATTCCTATTAAAATGCCTAAATAGTTTAGTCTCTGGAAATTACATCAAATGAAGCATGCTGTATTGCACCTCACACTTATGTGTAAATATGCATTTCCACATAGGAGTTTTAGTTGGAAAATATGCAATTCCACATAGAAGGAATTGTATGTGGAAAATATGGTATTCCATAGAGCAGGAATATTTGATGCAGATCTAAGCTGCTGTCTATACCCAGCAAAAACCCACACAGACACGGAGAGCAAACCAATGCTTCAGCTGCAAATCAAGCCATGGTCCTCCATGTTACATGGCAGAAATGCGATCCATTGCACATACTTTTTTATTGAAACACAGTAGGACATATTAGCTGTATATCCTATATTGTAACCCAAGTTTCTCTTGTCAACAACCTTTCAAATGTGTCTTGCAACCTTTCCATAAAGCTTTCTGGATCATAGGATTCTGGTTTATAGATTTCACAGCTATGTACTCCTTTTCAACATGGTTATTCTAGAATAACCATAGATTATTGGGTTCAAAGGTACCATATTCAAACAAACCAAAGAACTTGACCTGTCTTACCTACTTGATCAAACGAAAATGCAAGCCTTTAAATTTCGCAAAACCCTTTGTTATATTGCTCAGTTTTATAAGACCAATTTTACAACTTTTGCTTTAGTAATTTGTATTATTATTATTATTAGGTATTCCTATATAAATAACAGAACTGTTACTTTATTCTGCAGGTGGGGATTCTTCTCAGGATGAAGTGGAGGAGGATGTAAAGCAAGTGACTGTAAGTCTAAAGTCAGCACCATAAAATTAGCTTGGTTATCTACTGTAATGGGAAATTATCATTCAATACTGTATAGCTTAGAAATGCATATGGATATGTAAACATACAGATATTGATAGTCTTTTTGAAGTATCTACATTATATCATGAATGAAGTACACTCTATTGTAAAATATATAGTGAATAAAGTACCTCCTATTGTAAAATATAAGGATATTATAAGTCACAGAGGAGTTCCATGACCATATAAAAGCTTTTATACTATTTATACAGGTCATAGAAATCCGAGGTTACTTCTAACATCATCATATTTTACAACAAGGGTTACTTTATTTATTATAATACACAAGTTTTAGTGAGTCATGTGACAAAAATGACATCACTACTCACCGTTTATAAGGATATAATTTACAAGATATTCATGGCTTTTCTGTATTATAAGACTGTTATACAATAAAGGATCCAACATTTTTTTTTATACAGTGTACAAAAGATTTTGAACTCAAAGGGACCTGTTGCCCGAAAAAAATATTCCAACTCATATTTTATTATGTTTGTCAAGAAAAATTTATTAAATTACATTATATAAATTATTTGAATCTTGATTCCTTTGGTCTCGGATTTCATAATTCTAGCAAGCAGGCAGCAGCCATTTTGTGGACACTGTTATTAAGACAAGCCTTGTATCATCTCAGAATCTTGTTTGTGCACCAGAATGAGGACCTGATGTCCATCCCCATGCCCTGGCTACACAATTAAGTAGTAAAGAGAGAGGGTGGAATGTGGGGAGGACTGTTACATCTAGTAAGTGCTGAATGGAAAGTGAAAGTAATTGTCTGCCCTGCCTCTATGCCTGAGGCATAGATGAGGGGCAGGCAATAGTTGATTGACAGCTGAGATTTTTAATTGCTATGAATGATTTAATAAAAAAAAAATTGGATTTCATGTTTAATTTGAAAAGGACTTTTATTATGCAGCTTCTTATGTCTGGCTGACAGGTCTGCTTTAATGGGCATGTCTACTATAATATATATGCAATTGCTTTTTTTAAAATCCCTTCCATAGGTGCGTTTCTCCCGGCCAGAATCTGAACAAGCCAAGCAGCGCAGAGCTCAATCCTATGAATTCCTGCAAAAGAAGCAGGCAGAGGAAACCTGGGTCCATCTTCACTACTCTAGTGTTAAGGTGAGCCAGATATTAATTAATCCGTTTATACTAAAGATTTGTGCCTTGTCATTAAATGTCATTTTCTTCCTCTCCAGGATAGTCGCTCAGAACACGAGCGTCAGTATTTGCTTTGCCAGAATACCAGCGTGGCTGACAATATGGAACTCGTTAAATCCTCAAGGTAATACTTTAAGTATTTTTATATACTTTGCCCCCAATATAGATTCTCGCAGCTTGGTTAGTATCATGTACAAGCTACTGTTTATTAACTACAGAAAAAGAATCCTTTTTAAAAATTAGAAATATTTGCTTATAGCAAAGCCTTCCCATATTTGGAGGTTTCTGTATAACAAATTTCCTAATAAGGGATACCTGAGCTATGTCTGGCCTGCATTGGTTAATGTTTTGTTTAAAATGTAATTTTTCACTGTGCTTTTTATTTTTTGTTAAAGGGGTGGTTCACCTTTAAGTTACATTTTAGTACATTATAAAATGGCCATTTCGAAGGCACTTTTCTGTTCTTCATTGTATATTTTTTATAGTTTTTATTAATTATTAGCCTTCTTCTTCTGACTCTTTACAGCTTTCAAACAGGGCTCACTGACCCCATCTAAAAACACATGTTCTGTTAGGCTACAAATTAATTATTGCTCATTTGTATTACTCCTCTTTCTTTTCAGGCCCTGTCCTATTTATATTCCAGTCTCCTATTCAAATAAATGCATGGTTGCTTAGGTAATTTGAACAGTAGCGACCAGATAGCCGAAACTGTAAACTAAAGCGCTGCTGAATTAAAGGCTAAAAAAAAACACAAATAATAAATGAAAACAAATTGCAAATTGTCTCAGAATATCACTTTCTACATCATACTAAATGTATAATGCAGTTTATAATATAATTCTGCTGTTTTCTTCCACAGAGAGTATCTATCCATGCTGATGCCTCCAGATGTTGTTGAAGAAAAGTAGGTGTTTCTTTCTCCCATCCATCCCATTGAATTGATGGGCACAACACTATTAGTTCATTGTTTGCTCATCATTCAGCAGGAATTGTTTTCCTGCTTACAGGAAACCTACACACGGTCTTACCACTTTGCCTATGCCAGAAATCTTCAAACTGTGGGCCTAACGTTGTAAGCAGGGAATGGTGGGTCCAAGTCTTGGAACACTTTAGCTGGTAATGACAGTTAGGGATGCACTGAACAATTTGGTCGAATACCAAACTGAATCAGAAACCTAATTTAATTTGCAAGAAAGGAAAAAGTGGGGAAAAAATATACTTCCTTGTTTTTTGACAGAAAGTCACGTCATTTCCCTTCCGAACCCTAATTTGCATATGCCGAATCCTGGCCAAATCCTGAACCAAATACTGGATTCGGTCCATCCCTAATAACAGTATTTTATAAATCTCCAGCCTTGTTCTAAACTAAGGGTGAATGGTAATTTGACAGTCTGAACTTCTCCTTTTAAGGCTAGAAAACAGGGAAATATGCATTTCCAGCTTACTGTGCATTTTTATTTTTAGTATGGCTGTAACCTTTCACATTTGACCACAAACACCATTTTCAACAGAGAATTACTACTCTAGAACATGTCATTTTATTTACTGACACTTTTAAGCTACTGTCAGTACTGATCTCTCTATCTTCTGTTTTTTCGTAACAAGGGAGAAGCCTGTAGCACCAAGCAACGTGCTCTCCATGGCTCAGCTAAGAACCTTACCTTTGGCTGACCAGATAAAGATCCTAATGAAAAATGGTATGTTCCAAATATCTACCTGGGGAAGTTGTATGTACGAATAAAATGGAAGCGTCACTTCAAAAGTGTAAACTGAACAGCTTTGCTTGAGGCTGTTGTCTGCTTCCAGTGATGTATTAAAGTGGGTTGTTCTTCTTTAAATTCACTTAATCTGAAACGGTATGCAATTGGTCTTCATTTTTTATGTTTTTTAATTACACAGTTTGCCATTTCAGCAGCTGGTTGCTATGGTACAATTTAACCTAGCAACTAGGCAACGGTTTGAAATAGAGAAAATATTATGAATACAGGAGATCTTAGGGCAAGGCCAGACATGACGGTTTTACCTTGCGTTTTTAAAAATGCTCCGTCGGGCATATATATGCCTCTAAAACCACATGTGACCATCAACATGCGTTTTTCAGCACGTAGGTTTCTTTTCCCAACATGCACTTCTCATTGTTCTCGTTCCCCATAATTCTGCAGGCTTGAAATGGAAAATAGAAAAGCTATTTAGAAATAGAAAAACTATTTACATGCAAAATGGAGCAAGAATGATCGTCAATACACAAAGTAATTACGTCACCGGCCCTAAAAACGTATATGCATCAATTATCTCATGAGAATTTGGACTTCATATTTAAAATACGATGCGTATTTACGTAAAGTGTGGTTTCAAACTTGCAGATCCCATAGTCTATTGAATTGGTAGTTTCTTGATGTAATTGGCGTTTCTGCTTAAAAAATGCCAATACTGGCGGATTTCAGCTTGCAAGCACCTTGTGAGAATTGCCATAGTGCGTTTCCATTAGTTTCAGTGGTAGTGCGTATTCACGCCCGACTGAGCTTTTTTTAAAAACGCAACGTGAAAAAATGCCACGTCTGGCCTTGCCTTTAATTGAAAGATGAGTAATATAAAGTAACAATAACAATACAATTGTAGCCTCCTAGAGAAATAGTTTTTTCTGGGATAGGGTCAGTGACCCCCATTTTAAAGCTGGATAGTGTCAGAAGAGGAAGGCATAACATACCAAAAGTTAACCTGAAGGTGAATTGCCCCATTACAGGGGTTACAGTTGGTTTCAGATTGTTCACCAGAAATAAACTTTTCCCAATTACTTCCCAATTACTTTCTATTTGTGACTGTTTTTCTAATATTGAAGTGTGGTTTTATTTTTGTATTTATCTTTGTAAAGCAGCTCTGGTGGGGGGGGGGGTCGTCTAAATTGATAAATGTAGTTGATAACTTATCTTTGTCCATACGGAGCAGAATCTCTGGGTTTCATTAAAAGTAGCTGTTAAAATTGATACAATAGTTACAATACTCGAGAGATGCTGCTGAGAAATGTATCAACTAAATATTGCAATCGTTTAGATTCTATAACTGGATCACTGAGCTGAAACAACGGAGACAGGAACATTAAAGGAAAATTCAACCTGTGGGGAAAAAAAACCCATACTCCATACTTCTTCCAGCGGAGTTCCACGCATCCATCTTCCGTGTCCTCTTTAAGATGACTGGGAGATCGGTATGTCTGTGCATGCGCAGTCAGCAGTTTGCCACCGCTGTACATGCACAGAATTAAGCAGAAATTGCAGATCTCCCAGTCAGCTTACAGAGGACGCAGAAGGTGGATGCGTGGAACTCCGCTGGAAGAAGTATGGAGTATGGGTTTTTTTCCCCCACAGGTTGAATTCTCCTTTAGGGGCACATTTACAAAGCTCGAGTGAAGGATTCGAATTAAAAAAACTTCGAATTTCGAAGTGTTTTTTGGGGTACTTCGACCATCGAATGGGCTACTTCGACCACTACTTCGACTTCGAATCGAACGATTCGAACTAAAAATCGTTCGACTATTCGACCATTCGATAATCGAAGTACTGTCTCTTTAAGAAAAACTTCGACCCCCTACTTCGGCAGCTAAAAGCTACCGAAGTCAATGTTAGCCTATGGGGAAGGTCCCCATAGGCTTGCCTGAGATTTTTTGATCGAAGGATATTCCTTCGATCGTTGGATTAAAATCCTTCGAATCGTTCGATTCGAAGGATTTAATCGTTCGATCGAAGGAATAATCCTTCGATCGTTCGATCGCAGGATTTGCGCTCAATCGTTTGACTTCGATATTCGAAGTCGAACGATTTTAGTTCCTAGTCGAATATCGAGGGTTAATTAACCCTCGATATTCGACCCTTGGTGAATCGGCCCCTAGATGTTGTCTCTGGTGTTTCAGCTCAGTGATCCAGTTACAGAATATATACGATTGCAATATTTAGTTGATACATTTCTCAGCAGGGGTAAGTATGGGGCATTTCCCTGGGGGGAGGAGGGAGGGTGGGCTACCTGGGATGGGGGGTACGGGTTATTTTCCCCACAGGTTGAATTCACCTTTAAACTTAGATTTTGGAAAAACTGTTAAAGATGGAATGTGATTGAAAAAAGTCTTTATTTCCGGTGAACAATCTGAAAACTGAACTGAAAAAAATGTTTAGAAAGCGAACAACCCCTTTGAGTCCAGCAGTTCTCTTAGAAAGATGTATTATGCTGAGTTAAAAATCCTTTTAGAAAATCTTTTTTTTTTTTTTTTTTAGAACCCATCCACCCATATTGGAACTTGTGTAAAATCTTTTATTTCCTCCTTCTCCTATGTGCAGTTAAAGTTATGCCGTTTGCAAACCTCATGGGGCTGATGGCTGCTGGAACAGAATCTATTAATGTTCTCAGATGTATACAGCAAGTGGCCATGCTGGTTCAGGGAAACTGGGTGGTAAAAAGGTAAAAAAATGTTTTTCTTAATATCATTAATAATAAGCAATTGTGACAGAGATTCAAATCAAATATATTTAAGCATTTTCATTATCTGTTTTCATGTCTGGGAGACTTTGAGCACTGTCCTCAAGCTGCTTTGTATTATGTACAGTGCTATGCAACATGTTGGCGCTATATAAATACATGTTAATAATAATGTATTATTGTATATCATACTAGAAGATAGACACCTACAGCTTATCATTATACGGACTATCCAAGCAGAGGCATTGAATGTCAAATTATGACACACTGATGATATCCTTTAGGGACAAACCTCACGGAAGATTTTGTAGGATGGTGCCGGGTCGACAAAATGCATCCTTCAAGTCTGATGTAGTCGCATGGGTCAAAGTATGAAGGGACTTTTACGATAATTTTGTTTTGTAAACTATATGGAAAAATTTCCATCCGACGCAGCATGACTGTTTTATGTGAACGCTGCATGCTTTGTCTTCATTTGACAAGAGAAAATCTTATGTCTGACCAATTTTTGCCCCCCATTGAAATACATTCAATGCCTGCTGTAGATGCAAGAATAAACTACACCATTAGGCTTTATCTGATCCAACTTTACATTCTAGCTATAGGGGGATCAGATTTTGTAGCATCCTTAAAATCTCTTGCTGTTGCATGGTGTTATGTGGCGTTGGATGGCAAGATTAGATAAAATCTGAACCACAAAATCTGATCAAAATCTCCCTGGTAGTTTTACCCTGAAGTGATGCCTTTGCTTAATATATTCAAATTTTTACATAACACAAATGTAATTAAATGTTAATAGGGCTATATATTGAAAAGGCTTGGCCAAATCTAGTAACATATAGCAACAAATGATTCTTTTAAGAAAGGTGGCCAGTAAATGCAATCTTCTGATTGTGATTCTGATCTAGTAACACAAAGCAACCAGTTTTCACCTTTTACTATTACACTACCCAAACAGGACATGGTTGTATGCTGGCTGACCACTAGGTGGCAGGTGATTAAAATACATATATATTGAAATATAGCAACACCAGTAAAGCATTCTCCAAATCAAAGGTAGATTTTATTTTATTGAGAGATTGGTGCAAATTTCAGGGAGAACCCACTTTCAAAAACATAAATCTTTACTCCGCCCTATATATTTTATATTTGCAATATATTGGCAACAGACATGCAGTGTTTATAACTTTACCACTATTAAAAGGAAACAATGTACTTGAAAGAAAATATCCATAACTCCTTGAATCTGAATGTCTGTTATCTTTGTGTGCAGTCCTTTTTTACTCCAGTTGTAAAGGTCCATGTATTCCGTTCCTCCAGTATTACAAAATATCCATATTCCTTTAAACAGATCAATAATTGTATAATATCCTCCTAGAAAGGCCAAGAGATAAAGAAAGTGGAAAAGCTAGAAAGAATGTCATTCATTAAGCCCATAGGAAGTAGTTTATCAGCCCACCAAGTTCCTTTTTGTAAAACTACCCTATCTTGACCACCGTGTCTTGTTCTGGAACGACTTTCCCCACAAAACATCTAAGCAGCTTACTGCGATCACCCATACAATTAAACTATTTGCTTATGGAGGGGACATGTATATCCCTTTCTAGATTATGGTTTTCTGTGGCCCTTCTATGTTACTACTCTAATGTTGTTTCCTTTGTATGCTTTCCCACTGGAGCCTTTTGATGAGAATTAGATAAAGTTTTTGTAGAATTCTTCATAACCTGACAGTGTAAAAAATGAGCCCTTACAAAGTACTAATATATCTTGTAAACTTACCTATGGTCCACAATATAATAAAATAAAGAAAATCATTAATAACAACCTAACTATCTTAAACAGATCCAGTTTTGAGACATATATTAAACCAAAGCTATAGATATGTAAGCAGAGGAACAGAAACACTGGATAATAGATTATCCCCCAGCCTTATTGCAACTAGTAAACATAATAAAACTCCAACAAATCAACAAAGGGAATGTTTAATTGTGCCTCTAGACATGCATTACCTGCAATTATGTTAACAAAAAACAATTCTTTACTTCTTCGGTTACATTCAAAATAAAACACTACATTAATTTTAACACAAAACATGTTTATTTGTTAACATGCAAAAAGCAATATATAGGACAAACCAGCCTAAAGCTAAAATAGAATTAGAGAACACATTCGGAATATTACAGACAAAAAAAGAAAACCGTTTCTAGGCATTTCTTTGAATGTTCCAATGGGTCTTTGTCCTATCTAACTGTCACATTCCAGTGCTTGAGAGGGAGATATTACTTCAGAATTAATAAAAAAGAAACTAGGTGAAACTTCTGTTTAGGTACAAGACAACCAGAAGGTCTAAATTTAGAATACAATGTATCGTTATGTATAAAGTAGATTGCCTAACTTTAGTTTTACTTTTTGTTCTACACTTATTTTTTCTTCATTTACTTGTTAACCAATAGGAGCGTATGTTTCAGAATGGCCAATCAAACTTTTTTTCTTGCTCTGGATTGGCCACTTTGTCCTGAAATGTAATTGGTCAATATTCTTTTAAATAAAGTGTATTTTTGTGTTGAAGTTCAGCCAATGATTACGTTCCCCCTGAGGCATTAAACACATAAGGCTTTTGTTAATAACTGTGCATGGACTAAATAAATTCAGAATGCTTGTATTTAAACTAAGCTGCATTTGATGTCAAATTTTGGTGGTCCGGAGTTGTGCCAGCCTGTATCCTGTGTATTAGTCCTGCCTCTATATTGGCCAGCTTGTGTTGGTGGCCCAAAGATGTCTGCCTGCATGTTCATTTAGAGGATGATTCTGCCGATGTTAACACAGTATATAAAATTGTTCATGCAGCAGTTTCTTTCACTGACCTTTCACCTTTATTCCCAGCACACTCTCCTATCTGCCATATGCTGTTTTATTGTGCAATTGGCTTTTGCATTTTTTATTTGGCCCTGTTAATAACTCCTTGGTGGCTTTTCATGTTTTCAGCTATGCTTATAACAATGGTCCACCCCTATCGACTGCCAGTAATCAAATGCATCACTCTTGGCTGACAGAGAGCTATAGAGTTTATCTAATCTTTTCTGCTTGTAAGTTTGCCTCTGCCAACTAGTAGTGATGTCTGGGTTGGCCTAAAGCTGACAAGATCCACAGGTTGGGTGGGTTTCGGGCTGTCATACTATCATTATGAGTGGATTACAGGCAGGTTGTGAGTGACATTTCCTTAGGTCATGTAGGAGTCCATGGCAGAGTTCCCATGAACCATTTGAAGATGTTAAAGGAAGTGTAAAACTAAAAAAATTGTTATTAAAAAATCCATTGAACCCTACACTAATAATAGATCTACCCTGCATACTGTTTATTATCAATGATTTATTTAAAAAAACATTGAAAAAAACTGCTTCCTGTCTACTGAAAAAGGTGATTCACTCTGCAAGATCTGCACTTCACATCTCTTCCTAACCCGACTCCTGCCAAAATCAGAAGTTACATGATACGGCTGTATGGAGGATTTTTCATTATGCGGCAGACTTATTTCTATATGTGCTGTGAGCAGTAAGGGTGGCACTCTGATAAGCTATACATTTTAGGACTACAGAACTCCCTTTAAAGTCAGCACTGCTCTTCAATGCTCACAGAACTTAGACGTGAATTACCCACGAGCTCCCACTACCTAAATTACATGAAGACTGTTTTATATTACAAGGTGTCTGAAAATGTCTCCGTACAGCCGTATGACGTAACTTCCGGTTTTGGCAGAAATTGGGTTAGGAGGAGATATAGAGCGCAGATCCTGCACAGTGAGTCGCCCTTCTCGCCTTTTCTCAGTAGACAGGAAGCAGTGTTTTCTCATAGTATTTTTTTTAATAAAGCATTGTTAATACTAAACTTTATGCAGGGTACATCCATTATTATTGCAGGGTAGAATGGGATTTTTAATAAAACATTTTTAGTGTTATACAGTTCCTTTTAATAGACTTCATGATGTTAGAGTTTTTTATTTTTGGAGGGTTTTGCCCAAAAACTCGATCAATTAAAGTGATTTAAGTTTGTTTTTTTTCCCAAAACATGTTCAATTCGGGTTTTTGGGTTTCACAATCTTAACTTGCTGAATCAAGTTTTTTTTTTTTCATTTGAGTTTTTTCTTAAATAAAAAAACAACATTTGAGTTGTGAGTTAATTTGAGGCATTAAAAACTCTAAAATTCCACCATTAATAAATAACCCCCTTAAAGTTACCAGAGGGGAATTTTTGTCTCTCCTGGTAACTGGCCACTCGCTGTCACTTGAGGCAAGGTTTTTTTTTTTTTGCTACATCTGCTATTATTCTTGTTGACCTCTTCCCTGGGCATGTACACCAGGGCTTTTGGGTGATTTGTCAGCTAACATAGCTGCTCTCTTTATAGTTGCCTTTTTGGTAACCCCCCTCTTTGGGCTCAAATTTTTGAAAATGGTCTGTCATGCTATGGGTTGGAATCTGTTAACCAATGTTATGTCATGAGATAGCCAAAACTGATCCCTCTCTCCCTCCCTCCTTCAGAGGGCCAGTGTTAGCACCCTTGAGTGTGGATGATCTGACCCTTTGGCTTCACTCACTGATATTGGTCACACACAATAAGCAATTACCCATTGGCTTCCATTACTTCTGCAGTACTAGATATAAGCTAAGCTATCATGGTGATGCCATTGATCAATGCATTGGTACAAAATGTAATATGTTTTAGGAAATGCAATAATCCTTTAGTATATGCCTTGGCAATGTTTGTATGTGTAAATATTAATAATCATTCATTTACCCTTTTTCTGTATCAGCACTGAGTCTGTGTTTTCTTTTATTATTCCCCTCTCACAGTGATGTAGTTTATCCAAAGGACTCCTCTAGCCCTCATAGTGGTGTGGCAGCAGAAGTGCTTTGTCGTGGGAGAGACTTTGTTGTAAGTAATTAAAACATTAACTGCATAGTTTAAGTTCATAAGTAATGAGTATCCATGTGCCTGTACCAGTTCCCATGTAGCATGTAGACGTAGAGATCCGCTAGTTTGGCGATGTTGACAAATGAGCAAATCTCTCCCCGATATGCCCACATTGAAGTTGGCTATATTGGGCTGATCCTATCGTGATCATAATGCATCCGATACGGGCGGTCGGATCATAATACATCTGTTACGGGTGGTCACCTTGCGGGACCGCATAGACACACAGATGCGACAGGATTTTTTTACCTGTCCGATAGAGATCTGCCCGACCTTCGCCCAAATATCGATTGGGGAAGCCCATCGAATGGCCCCACAGACGGCCTGTTGGCAGCTTTTATTGGCCCGTGTATGGGTGCCTTTAAGCTTTAAGGGTAACTTCCATTTTTTTGCTCTCAGCAGTGGAGAGCTGAGATTCTAGGTGCTTTGGAAGGCTCCTTGATTTCCTTATGTGCCACATGGGACACAACTGTTCAGTGAGTTTGCAATTGATATTCAGCATTCAGCTCAGATTCAAAAGCAACAGGACTCATGTGTTTTCTCCCCCCCCCCACTCAAGTCACTGATTGGTTACTGCCTGGTAACCAATCAGTGGAAACCAAGAGAGCTGCAAAGCAGGAAGTAGTGTTCTGGCTATTATGGTAGACATGCAGTCACTCCAGCCTTTTATACATTACATTTTACTATATTGGAAACATTTTTTATTTTGCACAGCCTATCTATTTTATTTTTACACTGAACTGCTCCTTTAATCCATAATCAAAGAGAAGGTAATCATCAGAGCATCACAAATTCAGAGTGCATGAGTCAGTGCTTTGGATCTGATGAAGACCTGTCTCTGTGCAAGTATGTAAATAAAGAGCAGTGTGGAACTAAATATAGCTGCTGCATTAACAGGCCAATTGATTGCATTACACATAGTTACATCCTGCCAAAGTGGTGGCCTGCTATCGCTCAGAATTGTCTTTCGTTCCATTAGAATGAACACAATTGTGCTTTCAAAATAAAACCAGCGATGTGTAATGGTGTATCACACAATCCTCACCACATTAAAATAATCTTGTGTGCGTTTTATCTCTTTATTCGCTTACACTAAGTTGATGATGTGTGGCAAACTGAAAAGGTTTCATGACATTAGGCTTTAAATCAGAGATAAGAAATTGTCCACCATTCGGAAACTGTGGCACA
Organism: Xenopus laevis; assembly: GCF_017654675.1. Lineage (NCBI taxonomy): Eukaryota > Metazoa > Chordata > Amphibia > Anura > Pipidae > Xenopus > Xenopus laevis. The sequence goes on along the minus strand of NC_054387.1, from coordinate 111,411,910 downwards.
GCCTTTTCTGAATTCATAAACTGTAGAGTTTATGGAAATAGAGAAAAACGATTTGTTAAATTCCTGTAATACATTTGATTCAAATTCTGCTTGTACTGGTACATCTGGACCTTGCTTTTATTCTGTAGATTAGTCTGTTACTAGATCAGTCTCTACCAAAAAAAATTACAGGTATAGGATCCGTTATGCGGAAACCTGTTACCCAGGAAATCCATCTCCCATAGACTCCATTTACTCAAATAATCCAAATTTTTATTAACTTTTTCCTTTTTCTCTGTAATAACAGTACCTTGTACTTACTAAGATGTAATTAATCCTTATTGGAAGCAAAACCAGTCTATTGGGTTTATTTAATGCTTACAAGATTTTCTAGTAGACTTAAGGTATGAAAATCCAAATTATGGAAAGATCTGTTATCCAGAAAACCCCCATGTCCCGAGCATTTTGGATAACTGGTCCCATACCTGTAGTCTAAAAGAAGTCATAACCTGTCAAACGTGAGCAGTAGTGGTTGTGAATATTCTATCTTTGTGCTTATTAATGAAACCTGAGTTGGTAGCATTTCTGCTCAATAATTTATTTTGCTTTTATTTTTCCAGATGTGGAGCTTCACAAAGTCCCGCTGGGTCGTGAGGAAAGAAATCGCATCTGTGACAAAAGTAAGAAAACATTTCTATGCAAAGCTTTTTTGATTAGTCATATTTTCTCCTGTAAACACCATTTAAAGGGATGCTGTCAATAAACAGTGACCTTTCTTTTTAGTACATGTTAAGAGTACAGGGCAAAACTAGCACCTATATTCTGCCCCGTTGGTTTATTATTAAATGTTATGGAGGGCTATGGACTACGTTGGCCTTTTACTAACATGTTTTCATGTATTAATATTTATGTCCAGCTTTGCCAGGAAGATGTAAAAGATTTCTTGGATCATATGTCCATTCCACGGATCAACAAAGGCTGGGAATTTATGTTGCCTTACGATGAAGACTTTGTGAAAAAGCATCCAGATGTGGTCGAGAGGCAGAACATGCTGTGGAAAGGCATTGAAACGAAGTAAATTGAATTACACAATAATAAAGCTCAGTAATTTACAGTACTTCTGTCTTCCACAGCTACATTGAATGCTGCTACTGGCTACACTGCTGTGCACCAATGAGTACCATTAAAGGGAACATAGCATCTGCGTAACAATCCAAGATAAAAACTGGCCTGTTTATGCAATAACTGTAATACTGATCTGGCAAAACTGTGATTGCATGAACTTTGGTATTGTAAAACTTTACTGGAGCCTGTTCAGTCCCTGGCTATCTATTAGTGCTACAGGCCTCATTCTTTTATTAGTAGCAGCCAATACCCATAGCTTCCAGGAGGTTACAGTCTCCATATGCATCATGACAGAACTGAAATTAAACGTTTTTACAATATAAAGTACAGTATATAAAGAAGTGTCCGTTAAAGGCTAAGTCAGTTCTTGTTTTCTTTCAGATTAAAGAAAGTGTTTAGCATATCGAATGAAGATATGATGTCCAAGAAACCAGACACGTCCTCAGGTAACACTTTCATATACATTCCCAAATATTTTGCACTTTTTAAAGATTTTTTAAAGGTCAACCTCAAAATAGAAATGTTCCTAATAACAGAAAAAAGTAATTCTGAGCAACTTTCAAATATACATTCATTACAAATATTCTATAGTTTTTAAGTTATATGTAAATGTAGTGCTATAGAAGGCATTGTCTGTCCCTTTCTATTCTCTGCCCTGTTGACTCAGACTGTTGATACAATGTAGACAGAGGATGCTGATTAACAGAACTGTCTTTGCTAGGGAACCAAGACTTGGGCAACATTGTTTAAAAAGCATCAGCATGGAGTTAAAGGATTGTGTTGTGAAAAGGCACAGTATACCCAGCCGATAACAGATAAGCTCTGTAGTATACAATGGGAGTCTTCAGAATGTATCTATTATCTACTGTAGGGGTTCCCAATGAGCCACATTCAAATGTAAAAATAGTTGGGGAGCAACACGAGCTTGCAAAAAGTTCCTGGGGTGCCAAATAAGTGCTGTGATTGGTTGTTGGTAGGCCATATCTGGATTGGCAGCCTACAGGACGCTCTGTTTGGCAGTACTCAAGGTTTTATGCAACAAAGCTTGGCCCCAAGCCTCGAATTAAAAAAGCTAATCACCTGCTTTGAGGCCACTGGGAGCAACATCCAAGGGATCAAAGAGCAACATGTTGCTCGTGAGCCACTGGTTGGGGACCAATGATCTACTATGTATCCTGTTCCTGAATGGCTGCCTCCATGGCTACACAACAGCTTGTTTATATGAAATATAGTTATGTATCTGAGGCAAACACACCAGTTAAACCTGTGTAGGGCAACACTACATTAGTGTCATTCCTTTAAAACACTTTGGTTTTTGGTGTTACTGTTCCTTTAAGCAAACACTGCTTTCGATATCAATTGTTTTTACAAATAACTTTAAAAGCAGTGACATTAATAAATGTATATTGGAAATTTGCTCAGAATTATATATTTATTTTATTAAAAAACAGGTATTGGCTGGTTGGGCAGTTTACCTGCCAACCATTAATTTAATTTCCCTTTGCTTCACAGTAGATATGTATAGAAGAGTATATATCAATTTTAAGCCAAATTGTGCAATATCTTGCCAAATGGCCCATAGACTGATCTCTTAGATGGTCTTGGAAAGTTAGTGAAACATCCCATAGCTTTTTAATGGGTGATGGTACTCCCAAAGGGATTCAAAACTTTGTCAGTGTTTCCTTGCCTTGTCAGTGGTCATGATGTAGTTATTGTTCTTATCAACAGCTCCACCTGTAGTGATACCTGGGGACCAGCTAGTTAATATTGCAAAAGCAAAGGCTACTGAGAACCAAGCTCAGCTGGAGAGGACCTTGCAGAAGAAGAAAGAGCAAAGCAAGCAAGTTTCTTCTACCATTACGGTTCTAGCAGACGTTCATATTAAAGAAGAGCCGGTAAGCGATGAGGAACCCATGGACACCTCTACCTGTGACAGTCTGAACAACGGGATGGTCAATGGTATTCATATGGATGAGAGTTCCCGTGAGTCAGTGAATGGTCACACCCCAAGAGGTGACGGAGATCTGGTAACAAAAGAACTGAAGGAGTTTGTGGCTACAACATTCAATAAACAATTTGTTTTGACCATGCGAGAACTTAAACGTTTATTTAATCTACATTTAGCCAGTCTTCCTCCTGGACATATTCTGTTTAGTGGCATCTCGGATAAAATGCTGCAGGATACGGTTCTAAATACTGGATGCAAACAGATTCAGGTGCCTGTAAGTAGCGGGTTTTACTATTCATTACTCTTGTTACATCTCTCTATACTGTAAATTGTCATTGGTGTGCATGGGTTTGTGGCCACAAATAGGTGATCCAGAGAACATGTGGTGTAAAGCTCTGGCTTCCAGGAAGTATGCCGCATTTCTGAAACTGTAGCTCAGTCGTTGTGCCTCTTTAACTTCAGCCACTTTTCAATATTTCCAAGGGACAGTATTCCCAAATAATATTTTTTACTATTCTGTTTTACTCTGTTGTGCATATCTAGAATTCTGCTTCATAAAACTGAAGGGTGATCCTTGTCTAGTCAACTCTGAGGAGAGAAGACCTTTCCCTTTTAAAACAATTTTGTTCATGGTTTCAAGAAATGTAGGCAATTTTCCGTGCCGTTCAGTGTGCCGAAAGGACAGACTTGTCTCTTACTGGTGCACAAAAGAGCCGTGAAGGATATAAGAAGATGCAGTGATATTTATTCCTAACCTAGAGTTCCTATCATTCCCTGTTTCCAGATACTTGATCCCATACCTGTACTAAAAATTCTCAGATTTATAGACTGTACTTTTATTAATGGAACTATGCAATGTACATGTGGATGAATTACAGCGCAAGTGATGCAAAGCTTTTTTTTTTTTTTTTTTTAAACAAGGTGTGCAAATAAGCAGTTGAGTTGTAAGATCATCCCTTTTAAACTGGACACCTATCCAATGCATTGCTGATTAGTAATTCAGATCCAAAGGAGCTAGAGAGAACTTCAGCCTGTAGTGTATATTCTGGTTATTCATGTTAACCATCCATGGTATAATTTTATTTAAAAAAAAATAAAAATGTTTATATAAATAAGCTGCTGTGTAGCAATGGAGGCAGTCGTTCAAAGGAGAAAAGGCTCAGGCTACACAGCAGATAGCGGATAAGCTCTGTAGAATAATGTTATCTGTTATCCCCTTTTTAACCTGTGCCATATAGTCTTTTTTAAATTTCCACCATTGCTGCACAGCAGCTTGTTTATATGAACTATAATAGTGTCTCTGAAGCAAACACATCAGTTTTACCAGTGCAGGGCAACAGTACATGGTATTTTCATTACATTAAAACGATTTATTAAAATTTAAAGGATTATAGCATACAATAATTTTTTTTAATTATTTGTATGCTACGAAAAAAAGACACAACACATATTAAACTTTAATGTCGTTCAGTCTTTATTAAGAAATAACAAACTTCGCTTGCGCTCCTCTTCAGAAAAGGCGAGTGTGCGAGCCATCGTGCGGTGCTCCATTTCTTCTCCCTGTCTTCTTTATAGAAGATAGCCAGGGAGGATAAATCGAGCACCACGCGATGGGTCGTTGCCCTGTCACTGTTTCTGAAGTGCAAACGGAGTTTCGGTAAGTTATTTCTTAGTGATTTTAAAGTTTAATATGTGTTGGCGTCTTAGCATACAAATGCATTTTTTTTTTAGAATTTTTTTGCTGTTACTGGTCCTTTAAAGGGATACGGTCATGGGGGAAAAAAAACATTTTTTCAAAATGAATCGGTTAATAGTGCTGCTCCAGCAGAATTCTGCACTGAAAAACATTTCTCAAAAGAGCAAACAGATTTTTTTATATTCAATTTTGAAATCTGAAATTGGGCTAGACATTTTTGTCAATTTCCCAGCTGCCCCATGTCATGTGACTTGTGCTCTGATAAACTTCAATCACTCTTTACTGCTGTACTGCAAGTTGGAGTGATATCACCCCCTCCCTTTTCCCCCCAGCAGCCAAACAAAAGAACAATGGGAAGGTAACCAGATAGCAGCTCCCTAACACAAGATAACAGCTGCCTGGTAGATCTAAGAACAACACTCAATAGTAAAAACCCATGTCTCACTGAGACACATTCAGTTACATTGAGAAGAAAAAACAGCAGTCTGCCAGAAAGCATTTCTCTCCTAAAGTGCAGGCACAAGTCACCTGACATGGGGCAGCTGGGAAATTGACAAAATGTCTAGCCCCATGTCAGATTTCAAAATTGAATATGAAAAAATCTGTTTGCTCTTTTGAGAAATGTTTTTCAGTGCAGAATTTTGCTGGAGTAGCACTATTAACTGATGCGTTTTGAAAAAAAACGTGTTTTCCGATGACAGGATCCCTTTAAAGATGAACCTCCCCTTTGTCTCCATCCACATCACTAGGTCAGGTATGTATCGTATAACAATCCTTTACTGTACAAACATTTTCAGCTCATAGAAACAACCTTGCTCAAAGTGACTTGTTATGCGCCCTAAGTATATTTTACCTGCTGGAGCAGCTCAAAGCAAAGTAAATTTTGCAAATGGCTTCAATACAAAGGAGAGGCAGCCGAGATCAATAGGCAGCTATTCAGTGCCATGGATCTTCTCTATTATTTATTCATTTCATATATTACAGGGAAAATACATATAGTGAAACAACTGGATATAGTACAGTAAAAAGTCATTTTCTTTAGCTATGAGTCCAGGGATAATCCAGTACAACTGTGTCCAGTGGTAAAATAACATGAAACAAGGTAGAGTATTTTCCGAATATGTGCTGCAGAATGACTTGAGAGCATTTACGGCTCTTTCTACAGTTCCAGAATAGAGACCCTTTTCCTTGAAGAGAACAATGCAGAGCACTTCTTAAAGGAATTCTCAGTGTATTGGACGTCCAGTTCTTTTGTGCTAGCCTAATTAAATGGCTAAGGACCAAAAAGGACTTTTAAGTGACCAGGATTAAATATCCATTAGAAAGGATTTAGCAGTTGAGAGAGGAATAATGGAATATACACAAAGGAACACATTCCTACTCTGCATTGAGCTCTGGCCTCTCTATTCTTAGACTCCTAAATCTGCAACTGGATTTTAGGCTGCTGATCTCGCAGAACACAAGCTCCTTTACGCTTCACTGCATAGTTCTTATTTTAAACAAGTTAAAAAAATATACTATAAAATATTATTTAAAGGGACCCTTTGCCTTGCCTCTGACCATGTGATGATCTTGCGGCATGCTGCATATATTGAGCATGAAATTGCACTTAGTAGACTAGTCTTTGCTGCCTAAAGAAGTGATGGGGTTAAATTGCTCATAGTGTCTTGGAGCAAGTTCACCCAAGAATGGACTTTGTTCCTGTCCTAGGCAGAGAGGATTGTTTAGCAGCAGATCTGCTTATCTGATAGGAAGATTAACTCATTTCCTCACTTCAGGAAAGCCGCTTTAGCCTCACTTGTACCAGAGGAAGGCTATTATTAAAGCTCCTGTTGTTGATGCCTCAACCACAGATACATCTGTAAAGCTGGCCATAGATGTAAAGATTTTTAAAAGATCCGATCGTCCTCGTGAGACCACGATTATCTCGAAAGGATTGCACGAATTGTCCATCAACTAAAAAGACCATTTCAGACGATATTGTAGGGTAGCTGCCTGCTTGTCCCTGCAAACATAGATTGCACTGGGATTGATAAAAACTTTTTTAACCTGGCCGATCAATTTTCTGACATGTCGGCCTGAAAAATCGTAAGATGTAGGATCGTTCGAATCCCACAAACCACACGATAATTTCGAAGGATTGGTCGGACTTCGCTAAAATTGGTCGTTCGGCAAGAAAAAATCTTTGTCTATGGGGACCTTTAAGGCCATGGCGGGCAGGGATAAATTTGTTCTACGGAGAGCCACAAATCTCCCAAAAATGCTTCTCTGCCGGCAATAATAATTGAAAGCCTACAAGCCACAAAGTCGTCCGTTTCCTCACGAGGCTTCTGGCAAAATAGGCTTCAGAGGGGCCCTGTTGTGTATGTAAAGTAGTACATGTATGGCATCCATTATCCGGAAACCCCTTATCCAGAAATCGCCGAATTACAGAATGTCTCCCATAGACTCCATTGTATCCAAATTTTTTAAAATAGTCCCCTTTTTTTTTTTGTAATAATAAAACAGTACCTTGTACTTGGTACAAATTAAGATATCATTAATCATTATAGTAGGTAGAACCAGCCTATTGGGTTTATTTAATGTTACCGTGGCCGAAGGAACTCCAGGTCATGGAACTCCAAGGTAACTTCTAATATTCTCATATTTTGCAAAAGGGGGTACTTTATTTATTATAATGCACAAGTTTCAGTGAGTCATGTGACAGAAATCACTAAGATCCGATTATAATCGATGGCATCACTAAGCACCGTTTTTAAGGATATAATTTACAGGATATTTATGGCTCTTGTGTATTATATAGTGAATAAAGTACCCCCTTTTGTAAAATATAGGGATATTATAAGTTACCGAGGAGTTTCATGACCATATAAAAACACGAGGCCGAAGGCCGAGTGTTTTTATACAGGTCATGGAACTCCGAGGTAACTTCTAATATCCTCATATTTTACAACTGGGGGTACTTTATTATAATACACACATTTCAATGAGTCATGTGACAGAAATGACATCAGAACTCACCGTTTATAAGGATATAATTTACAGGATATTCATGGCTTTTGTGTATTAAATGATTTTATAGTAGATTTAAGGTATGAAGATCCAAATTACTGAAAAATCCGCTATCCAGAATGCCCCAGGTCCCGAGCATTCTGTATAACCAGTCCCATACCTGTATGTTCAGTAGTAAAGCACATTTATATGTATGTATATATGTGTGTCTATATATCTATATATATATCTATCCAGAGAACAATATGCTTTGTTGTTCTCATCTAGTTTACAGAAGTACACAATTATTTACAGGCATAGCTTGTTGCAAAATAGACTTCATTAAGTATTAAAGTAGTATGTCCAGTAGTAAAGCAATAAAGTTCCTGTTGGTGCCTCGTACACAGATACATCTGTAAAGGTTCCCATTACAGTACATATATATGTTACTTTATGTTCTATCCAGAAAACAATATGCACAATTCTCTTTTAATGAGTGCAGGGCTTGGAGCAAAATAGGCTTCAGGGGCCCCGTTATGTATATAAAGTAATCTGTCCAACCTTGGTCATTAATGGGGCTATATAATAAAGCTGGCTACAGAGGCTAGTCATCCAAAGACAAATGGTAGAGGGCAGCTAAATAGCTGTTTGGGCTACAGTGATGTAAATTTTCCATCTTGCTGGGTACAGTTACAGCTTCTGCCGTGCAAGGACAAGGGTAGTTGTAACACCGCTACACACAGATTTGCACTTTAACTCACTGCAGTTGCTCTTTAAATATTGTTGCAAAATATAAGGATATCAGAAATCACGTTGCATGACCTGTATAAAATCCCTTGCCCATTGGGCTTGTGCCTTTGTATGGGCATGGAACTCCTCCCGACTTCTAATATCCATTCAAAAATACTGGGTATGTCAATTTACCTGTAGAAAACTACAGAGCAGGACCATAAACTGGTTACTGTTGTGAGACCTCGCTGAATCCATGAATATTCATGTGCAAATATTGTCAGTTTCCTCCACAGAGCACAGCGACACCTGAGGAACAGAAAGTGTTTGCATTGTGGGAATGTGGAGACTCTCATGACCAGGTAATCGTGGAACCAGTATGTTATATATTTTATTGCCTTCCTGTTTAACACTTGGCAAATAATCCAGTGCAGATGCAGAATGTTGCAAAATGTCATACCAAGAGCAACTGATTTTTTCACTGAGTTCTTCTTGTGTTATGCTGTTGAACCCAGAGCATTTTGGGCTGCAGTAAAACTGTTCATAAGTAGGGATGAGCGCATTTTTTCGCCATGTTTTGCCGTGGAAGTGACGCGCACAGACTTCAATGGGAGAAAAAAAATGTTGCGTCAAAAAAAAAATTATCGCCCATAGACATTTTAGCGAATTTACCCTGTCAGCGAATTTTTGGCGAAGCGAAACAGATTAAATTCGCTCCATCCCTATTCATAAGCGATCTTCTGTAGATAATTCTTTACTGTTAGCTAATACTCTCTGGGGCTGTGCATATTGTAAAGCATTGCATAACCGGCATATGCACACACTGACTGTCGGCGTACTTAACACACAGATAATTGGATGATTGTGGATCCACTCCCTTCGACTTTCTGCCTGTATTTCTACTTACGATCATACATTTCAAATTTGAATTTATTTTATAATCCATTTCCAGGCATTTTAAACTCGCTTGCTCTTTTGCAAAGTATTTATAGCTACAGCATGCAATTAAGAACAAGCTTAATATTGACGTAATATATATATATATATTTAGCTCCGACAGGCGCTGCTCGATTTATTCTCAAAGGGACATCGCTTGCGCAGGAACCTGATCCAGACAAAGCTGACCCAGGAGTTTGGAGATGCTCTCGATAAACAACAGCTGGACAAGGTGTTAAAGGTATAACTTGGTGGGATTAAACCCCTCTGTAAGCACTTCTGACAAATTGCATTTGTGGCTTAGAAAGACCACAGATTTTCACCGATCCTTAATTTTCCTTAAAGGGATACTGTCATGGGAAAACATTTTTTTTTCAAAATGAATCCATTAATAGTGCTGCTTCAGCAGAATTCTGCAATGAAATCCATTTCTCAAAAGAGCAAACAGATTTTTTTATATTCAATTTTGAAAGCTGACATGGGGCTAGACATTTTGTCAATTTCCCAGCTGCCCCAAGTCATGTGACTTGTGCCTGCACTGTAGGAGAGAAATGCTTTCTGGCAGGCTGCTGTTTTTCCTTCTCAATGTAACTGAATGTGTCTCAGTGGGACATGGGTTTTTACTATTGAGTGTTGTTCTTAGATCTACCAGGCAGCTGTTATCTTGTGTTAGGGAGCTGCTATCTGGTTACCTTCCCATTGTTCTTTTGTTTGGCTGCTGGGGGGGAAAAGGGAGGGGGTGATATCACTCCAACTTGCAGTACAGCAGTAAACAGTGATTGAAGTTTATCAGAGCACAAGTCACATGACTTGGGGCAGCTGGGAAATTGACAATATGTCTAGCCCCATGTCAGATTTCAAAATTGAATATAAAAAAATCTGTTTGCTCTTTTGAGAAATGGATTTGAGTGCAGAATTCTGCTGGAGCAGCACTATTAACTGATTCATTTTGAAAAAAAATTTTTTCCCATGACCGTATCCCTTTCAGCTTTCTGTGACTACAACCCTTGAAACCGCAGTTCTTCCATTTCTTGTCTCAGAGCCGCATTCGTTATAATGATTGGCTCTGTGGCTCTTCCATGAGTTCAAATAAGAGAGTAGAGAGCATACTGGAAGATGTTCCTAGCAATTTAAAGGAGACATAATGTGTAAAAAACAAAAATGGGCCAGTGCCTTATACTCTTTTAAATATAGAAGAAATGTGCTTAAAAAAGTAGTATTTTGTGTTGATTTATTGAATATTTCTTCAAAATCCCTTTTAGCCCCACCCATTGGTGCCACCTCTTGCTCACTGAATTGTGCAGGGCAGCTGTTGATGTTCAGCTCACTGCACTGTAGGATAGGAACCAATCAGCAGCTCCTCTGACCTGATGGGGAACTAAAGCCATTGATTAACAAGTAAGATCAAGCATGGAAAGTTCAAAAACCCTGCTGGTCCCACCCACCTGTTCCATTTACTGCTGCCTCCTTTCCCAGGCTGTGCAGGGAACCCAGTGGCACTCTGGTTGCTCTCCTACTGTGCAGTTTGCAATCAGTGGCATAACTGTTACTGGGCCCACAGCTAATTTATTTTAGTGCACCTAAAATATAAGGTTGTCCTTTTTTTACAAATACAAGTTGAAGTTGCTCTTTAATTAGGGCCTCATGGGCCCCCTATACTTTATGGGCCCCCCTGCAACCACAGGGTCTGCTTCCTCTGTAGTCATGCCCCCGGAACCAATTAGAGCTAAGATGACCGGAAACTGAAGTCGGCCTTTGCTTGTGTGACTGCAGGGCTGTGATTGGCTATCCCCTCCTACTGTTCTTTTGGCAGGGACTGTTAGATCACACCTCATTTGTAACTCAAACCAGGATCATAGCAGATCTATTGGGAGCTTCAATAAAGGGTCTGTTTAAAAACAAAATAAAAATAAATTTTTAGCACAATGTGAGAACAGAACCATATATACAATTCACAATTGCCTACAGTATTGGGGATTTTTTTAGTTATCCGATATCTCCTTTAAAGGCATTTCTCTTGTAAGCTCTTGCATATGTAGGTACCTTTTGTAAACAATATGTGGGGAAATTGTTAAAGGGGAAGAAATCCTCAAAATTCATTATATGAGAACAAACTGCTCCTTTTTGCACCTTCTTGTAATATCTTGTCTGACAGTTTTTGGGATCCAAAAAGTAAATTGTAAGATTTCATTTTTCTATATTTACCATGAGAGCTGCTAAGCCAAAAGCCAGGTACAGGTATGGGACCTGTTATCCAGAAAACCAAAGGTCCCGAGGATTCTGGATAACGGATCTTTATGTAATTTGTATCTACTAGGAAAATGATTTTTTTAGTTGTTCATTTTTCACGTTTAGTTCATTAAAATATAATTTTGTATTTTACTATTCCATAATGCTTGCAATCTTTTTTCAGCCGAGATGTTTTCTGTTTTCCTTAGGACTGTTGTGTATGTTATGGAGGAATGTGGTATCTTAAAGGAACAGTGCAGTCCTGATACTACGGGAGAGACGACAATTTATCAGTATAGTAGTCTGGGCCCAAGAGTGGCCAGTAACCAATGGGATTCTGAGGAGCCAAGCACATGCACCATTACACCACACTGGTTCATGGCTACAGAACGCACCTACGACTGCATGGCCTGGAGAAAGCGAATCCTTCCAAGGCTGGTGACTGATCACTTTGATTGTCAACATATTTTCCTTTTAAATATATATATAAATATTTTTGTTTTCTTTTTTGGAAAACCCAGTAATAAACTGAAATAAAGAAATTACGTACAAGAGAAACACAGGGGGACAGTGTAGTAGATAAAGAGATACGCCTAGGCGCTTCTGTTTTTATAATCAGTGTCACAATTGTATGGACTGTGTGTGTTAAAGGGGTTTTTCACCTTTACATTAACTTTTAGTATGATATAGAGAGAGATATTCTGAGACAATTTGCCATTGTTGTTCATTTTTTTTTTATTTATGGTTTGAGGTGTTTAGCTTTTTATCCAGCAGCTCTCCAGTTTATAGTTTTCAGCAATCTGATTGCTAGTAGGGCCTTTTTCAGCAGGATTCGGATTTGGCCGAATCCTTCTGTCCGGCCGAGCCGAATCCTAATTTGCATATGCAAATTAGGGACGGGAGGGAAATCTTGTGACTTTTTGTCACAAAACAAGCAAGTAAAAAATGTTTTCCCCTTCTCACCCCTCATTTGCATATGCAAATTCTGATTCAGCATTCGGCCAAATCTTACACGAAGGATTCGGTGGAATCCAAAATAGTGGATTCGGGGTATCCCTAGTTGCTAGGGTCCAAATTATCCTAGCAACCATGCATTAATTGAAATAAGAGACTGGAATATGAACAGGAGCGGACCTGAATAGAAAGATGAGTAACAAAAAGTATCGGTAACAATAAATTTGTAGTTTTACAGAGCATGTTTTTTTTTTAGATGGGGCCAGTGACCCCCATTTAAAAGCTGGAAAGAGTCAGAAGAAAAAGGCAAATAATTTAAAAAATAAATAATGAAGACCCATTCTATAAGATACTAAAAGTTAAATTAAAGGTCAACCACCCCTTTTAAGGACAGGCAACCGAGTGGGTAGGTCAGAAGCAATTTTATTAAAAACAACGGTCTTCCATTGGGTGTATGTCTGCAGCCTGGTTCAGATCCTTATCAGCCACTGCCTCCCTTGTCTGGCGTACCATCTGCCATCTTCTGATTGGTCGGTTTAATCCTAATGTGCCTGTAACACATTATTTAAGAAGTCATGACCAAGAGTTGCAATAAAAGACAGCATATGGTTTCTACTCTGTATTTTACTTTGTTAGCCATGTGTTAATCGCATCAATCATAACGTTTCTAGTTACGTAAAACTAAAAACATTAAGTTGCTGGGAATTAGGGATGCACCGAATATTTTGGATTCGGCCGAACCCCCCGAATCCTTCGTGAAATATTCGGCTGAATACCGAACTGAATTTGCATATGCAAACGAGGAATGGGAAGGACAAAACATTTTTTATTTCCTTGTTTTGTGACAAAAGTCTCACGATTTCCCTCCCTGCACCTAATTTACATATGCAAATTAGGATTTGGTTCTGCCAGGCAGAAGGATTCGGCGAAATCCGAATCCTGCTGAAAAAGCCTGAATTCCCGAAATGAATCCTGGGTTTGGTGCATCCCTACTGGGAATCTTGTCCTGATATATTGCTCCTTGCAGAGTGGGCTGATCAGTAAACATGAAATTACCTTTCCTTTGTTTCTATTGCGATGAAAAGGCAATATTTGTCATAACGAATGCTTTCATTTCCCTTTAATATGTTTGAGAGAGAGAGCATTGCTGTTTTCATTTAAGTTACAGTCTCTGCTTTCATCATGTACAGGTAAGGAATCCATTATCCAGGAAGTTCCAAATTACAGAAAGGTTATCTCCCAAAGCCTCTATTTTATCCAAATATTTAAAAATGGTTTCCTTTTTTTCTGATCGAAACAGATATAATTGATCCTTATTGGAAGCAAAACCAGCCTACTGGGTTTATTTAATGTTTACATGATTTTCTAGTAGAGTTAAGGTACGAAGATCCAAATTATGGAAAGATCCTTTATGTGGAAAACCCCAGCTCCCAAACATTCTAGATCGGAGGTCCCATACCTGTATAAAGCATCTGAACGAGTCGGCAAATGAGGGATGCAGAGCAAAGTGCCATTTTGTTATTTTAGTTCAAGGAACAGTTGCCAAAAAACGCTTATCTTGGGCCCCTTTTGTCAAATGCAGTAGCACTGTCTGATAAAGTGTTACTATCTACAACTTGCCCCCTTCCCAAAAGCTCTTATCCCAGTATTTGGGGCTGCCAAGAGTAACATTTGTGGTCTGTTAATTCACTTCCCAACACTCTTCCGCCTGCTGTTCTGTAGAGCCCCGCTGTGTGTGTTTATTTGGATGCCCCCTATTAAGACAGCTGGTCAGAAATCTGCTGCTTCTAACAGTTATGGTCTAAATCCAGTTGTCTGTGTTGAAGTTTACTTCTTCAAAGATCCCACTGTATAAATGGAGTCGCTAGCTATGGGGAAAGATTAGAGCTGGCCGCTTTACTTGCTGCTGATTTGCAAATGTTTTTATAAACAATCGAGGGACCTGTATCATATTATTTACTATTTGGTTCAAATGTAATTAAAACAATCCGCTTGAGTTCGTGTGGTGTGCAGTTTGTTGGTGATGCCACTTGGGTGCTAGTGTGTTTATTATTTTAAGTGCTAATTGTGTACTCATATAAAAAGGATGGTAGAACCTCATTTATTCTTAAAGGAGAAGGAAAGCTATGAAGGCAATATATTAGCTGCAAAAGCGCAGAATGCTATTTATTCTGTAGAATGTATTATCATACCTGGGTAAAAAGTTCTAGAAGCTCTCTGTTTAGGATAGCAGCTGTAGTATTAGCGTGGTGTGACATCACTTCCTGCCTGAGTCTCTCCCTGCTCACTTATAGCTCTGGGCTCAGATTACAGCAGGAAGAGGAGCAAACTGAGCATGCTCACGCCCAGGGCAAGGAGGTTTATGCTGAAAACAGGAAGTCTAATACAGAAGCCCATGTGTACACAATAGAAAGAAAGAAATGCGGTGTTTCTTTTGACAGAGGACTCAGAGCATTACTTTGAGGGTTTACTGGTGTATTTAGGTGGACCTTTCTGATAAGGCTTACTTAGTTGTAACCTTTCCTTCTACTTTAATCACAAGTTAGATGAAGCAACTGCTACTTTTGGGGGGGCCAGGAGGAACAGGGAGCCAAGTGTGTAACGGACTGTTTATTAAAAATGTCTTCTTCCTAAAGTTTGTGGGTCCCAGTAAGTTATCACACCACTGCTTTAAAGGAGAACTACAGCATATTAACATTTATATAACTCCAGCATATTTAACAGTGATGTAAAAGCCTAACTAAAGAAGTAGCTAGAAATGTTAAACATTGTTTTGTGCTTCTGTACCAGACCAAGACAACCACAGTCATTAAGCAGTAAAGATCTTTGTCTCCAAAGATGCCCCAGTAGCTCCCCATCTTCTTTTCTGCTGATTCACTGCACATACTCTGTGCTGCTGTCACTTAATGAGCTTAGGGACCCACTTACAATATACAGTACACATAGAATAGAAATGTCACAATATAAGGCTAAGTAATTAATACACATAATTACTACATGGCAGCACAGAAACCAGTGCAATTAGCATCAGAATTTAATAATCAGCCCTGTAGCATCATCTTATATTACAGGCCAACCTCAGTTTCTGCTGGATAATTAGTGACAACCCCTAAGCTTAGCTTCTCAACAGCTGCTCAGAGCCCACTGAGCATGTGAGTGTCACAGACACTTTCCAAGATGGTGACCCCCTGTGACAAGTTTGAAGTCCTGGATCATTGCTGCTATTGACAAGCGGAGACTTTAGGCTGGTGCAATAAGTTCAGTATGTCAATTTTGAAAATTTTTATCCATTCATTTTTAGAGTTTAGTTCTCCTTTAAAAATTTATTTTTCCTACAGTTTGTGGGCCCCAGTAAGTTCTTTTTACGCCACTGCTTTAAGGGGCAGATTGGCATCCTGAGGGATTGCCAGCAGTTCACCGAGTTATTGCTTAAAAAAAAACTTTCCTGTTAGGAAAGTGTTGTAAATAAGTGACTGCTTTAAGAACCAGCCCCCTCTTATCCTGTAACTTTAGCTTGCCTTATATGTTTTTTGCAGGGGGCCCCACCATATGTGCAGGGAATAACATTATTATGGCAACTCCTTGGAACACAAGAATGTACATTTTATTGGATGAAGGTTGGGACACAGTATATGTAATCCATACATAGTCATGGGCAAAATATTAACACTGAGCATTAGGTGAATCTGTAATTTAGACAAAAGTGACCAGCAACAATCCTTCTATACCCCTGTTCCATGTTTTAAAACTAGATTCATTGTATGAACAAAACAATAGACACAAGCAATAAGGAAGATGAGATGGCTTTATTGTTATACTGCAGAAACAAACACAATAGTAAAATCAATGCAGAAAAACATCACCTGCATTTACAGATTTCAGAGGGTCTGCAGCAGTGAAGGGCAGCCTTATACCTTTAAGTGTTGAACTACAGTACATGGCATGCTGGGAATTGTCATTTTCAATCACCCGTTTGTCATGTCTGGTCTTTTTCTAGCGTATTTGGGAGGTTGCTGTATCCTCCAAACACTGGGCACAAGATTATTAAGACGGATGTGCGAACGCTTATCTAGTACATGGTCTGCATTGATTCTCACTGCCTTCTCGTAATTACCAAATAACGGCTTTTCATCCGTAAAGAAATAAATGCCTAAACAGCTCCAACTTCTGGTATGGAAAATACTGCTCATACTACTGTATTTAACACTCTGGGAGGATTTATATATTATATATAATGGAAGGGGATTTCGGCCTCCCAAAAGCATTTTAGAAACAAATGAGCTTGTATCATGGGAAACTAGGGTTGCACCTAATCCACTATTTTAGATTCAGCCAAACCCCCGAATCCCGTCAAAGATTTGGCCGAATACCGGACCGAATCCGAACCCTAATTTGCATATGCAAATTAGGGGTTGAAAGGGGAAAATATTTTTTCTTCCTTGTTTTGTGACAAAAAGTCACGCAATTTCCCTCCCCGCCCCTAATTTGCATATGCAATTTAGGCTTCAGTTTGGCCGGAGGCAGAAGGATTCGGCCGAATCCTGCTAAAAAAGGCCGAATCCCGGATTCGGTGCAACCCTATGGGAAAACCTTACTTCTGGCTTCAGCCCCCAGGAGCATTACAGCACCAAATGAACAGGGGCTGATAGGAGGTGCAGGATTATATCACAAGCCCTGATGCATGTGGGAGAGTGTGAGTGTAACCCGTTGTATTCCTATTGTCACACCATGGAATCATCAAGTGGATGCTAATAACAGGACAGAGCTATAGGATAGGCACCATATAATAATAATACATGTGCAGTTTAGAGTGAGTTATCCTACGTAGGCATCCAGTATAATAAAAAGGCACTAGGTTACAAACAGCAAGGCAGGGGCTCTTCCTCCTTGTCAGCAGCCCCTAATAATCACAGCCCATGAACCCTGCTTGTTGCAGGTAGAATGAGAAGGCGATGCAATATTTGTGCGGGGCAACCTGCAGCCTTCCAGTTGTGATTGGTCCAAAACGCAACACCCTCAAACAACCACAGGCTACCATAATGTATAAAACTGGGCCCCAGGCTGTATGACTCCTAAAGCCCTGCTAATTAAATTCACCTTAATGACATGGGGTTGGTTGATATATTTACCAACGAGAAAAGCTTAATATTACACCTGATCTCTTTTCTTTTTAACTTTTACAACTGGAGATCCCTGTTCCAGACAAGCCAGAGTGTAGTATCTCCATTCCCAGGGGATACAGACACACTTGCAATGTACACTACAGATATGTCAGAATCAATAAACATCAAATAGAAACAGCTCTGCTCCCCTTCTCTCTTTAGTCATGCTCAGACTACCATTCCAATCTATTCCAAACATACTTTTCCCCTCACATTTCTTTTACTTAACACCTTCAGAAAGCCAAACATTTCTCTTCAAACATTAAATTCCATATCCATTTTTTGTCTAAATTTTTTTTTTTTGGTTCCACCAACTACAATAACAACATACAACTAACAACTTGTTAGTAACACAGTCTCTATTTCACATAACCTACTCTGATTGAGAGACATAAAGCATTCTCAGTGCAACAGTTTCGTTTTTTGTTTAGGCAATGTAATCACCGGAACAGCACTTTAAAACTTTGTCCTTCGAAAATATCTCTTTTTTAAAATGACAAACTGCATAGAATAGTTTCCATGGCCAGTTCTCCTGGCCTGCTCTAACTCATGGCTCTTACACACTGGCGGTTTTGCCTGCGCTTCCTGCGTTGTGATTTCTTCTGTTCAGCCGCAGGAGTAGACGCACTCAATTATTGTGAAGGGGGCTGTACTCACACAGACGCATGTAAGCGCCACACGCAGGTGGGACGCAGCATGTTGCATTTCATCTGTGTTCGGCGCATGCATGCATCTGTGCGAGTAGAGCCCCCTTCACAGTAATTGAGTGCGTCTACTCCTGCGGCTGAACGGAAGAAAGCGGAGCGCAGGAAAAAACGCCCGTTTGTATAGCACATAATGTTTCCCTTGTAGCACTATTCTCACATGTAATCGCAGGATGTGGGTTTTCTATCTCTTTATTTAGGACTTAGGAGGCAACAAATTCAAAATCTAATATAGTGGGACTCCCCCAAATAGCATAACTGCACTAAAGTAGAAAAATACCCGAAAAATAATAACTAAAGCTTATTTATTTTTTTTTAAAGTTGAGTAATTATATAAAATAATATCAAAAAGTTGAAATACTTAAATTGTAATTACTGTTTTTGGAGAGACTGACAGAAGTGTTGTAGCACCCCTCGTTTCCTGCTCACATTCTCTACCTACAAGATAACATAGAATGACTGAGAAAAATCGGAGGTGCCTGGGAGGTCGTACATAGAGCTTCACCTTGTGCATGTGACCAGTATGCCTATGTTCTTCTTGAAATAATATTTCTGCCTTTAAGTGGGCTTCAAAAATGCACCACAACAATTTTGGTGTATTTCCAGGCTAAACAGGCAGGAATTTTGTCTCCCCTTAAAAAAAAAAAAAACGCATAAAAAAAAATATACCGTATATATACTGACTGATCTCAATCTGAGACCATAACTGAAGTTATTATGGTTTTCTGTCAAAAATAATAATAATAGTATGAAACATTAAATAAATACTTAATTAAAAGCCACATGGGAGTGTGAGGCCTGAGTCGTTAAGAGATTATATCTATCTATATATATTCAGTTGGTATATAAAATAAGGGAGGGGACCTTGAAAACTTGCAGCAAGTGCAGTTTCTCTATGCTTTTTTTTTTTTTTAATGCTGTTCACAGTATAAACAAAATTCCTTCAGAAAAAAATAGCTACTTTGTTCCTGCAATATCAGCCTATAATAATACTACAAAGACATATGATATACACAGGTATAACCTCTCTCGGGTCAGCCCCTATACTGCTCTCATGCATAAATACAGTACAGAATATGTGCTTATCATGCAGTATAGGGAACTTTAATTTCCATCATATGTATGCTTGTTACTAGTTTACTTTATCTTTTAAGTATGAACCAAACCCCATATGTAATAAAAGGCACTTGGTTTGCCCAGGGGCAGTAACCCATAGCAACCAATAAGAGGTTTTTTTTTTTTTTAAACAGGTGACCTGTAAATGCTGACTGCTGATTGGTTACTGCTCCTGGGCAAACATGGTGTCTTTTATTACACAACCCCATAAATCTTTATATAAGTTGTGTGTAGGCCTTGGGGGGGGGGACTTGGCTTCCTTCTCCAAGGTCAACCATAATTCTAGATTGTTGGTGAACCTCATGAAATTGCTTAGAGAATCAGCTAGTGAGATAACTGAATTGCTCTCGGCTAAATTGTGTGGCATATCTTCCAAAAGGAAGTATATTTGGGGGCAATTAACTGAATATGACTGGCAGTTGTGTTTATAGTCATAAGATGGAATGGGAAACACTGTTAATGGGAAAGGGGCGGTGGAACTAACAACTTGCTGCATTGGGATATTTGTACTTAGTTCTTTGTACGTGGATTTCCTCTCTGGTTTTCTTTATAGAGGTAAATATCTCCTGGAAGAGAACCTTGTATTCTGGCTGAGGCTCAGGAGCCACAACCTTATGGCTGGAAAGTTCTAGATCTTTGGGTGGTGACTCTTCTGACGGAGATTTCACAGTAGAAGTCTTAGAGCTCTGAACACCACTGAAACCATCATCATCCAGCTGGCACTTCTGAAGCAGTTCCTCGTATTTAACTTTCAGAGCACTGTACTGTGAGTCTACCTCGTTGAGCAAAGAGATGCCCCTTTGCTTTATCACCTGGGTCCTCCTAATACAAGTCTCTTCGTGGCCGTTTAGAATGGTTTCGGCAGCAGCTTCCCTGGGAAGAAGCATCTCACTGTTGCTTCTCTTTAAAGGCTTTTTATTCACATCTAACAATTGTGCTATCACTTCTTGATCAGCATCTTGGTCTGCCGTCTCCTTGAATGAGATCAGGATGGACTCTGGTATGAGCTTTTCCACGCTGCTGGCAAACATGCTGTCTGAGCGACATATCTGGCGCATTTCGGCCACCTCGGCCTCCAGTTCTTCAGCCCGGGCATGGAATAAATCCCTGTCTCTGAGCATCTGTTCCAGCTCGGAATTCTCTTTAACTACCTGACTGTATTCCTCTTCCAGGCTCTCTCTCTTCTTGCGTTCTAGGCTCAGCTGGCTCTCCAGGAGAGACAGGGCCTTTTTTATTTGACTGTTTTCATCCTCGAGCGGTCCCGGCTGAGAATGCAGAGATGCTATCTTTTCAGCAAAAACATGGTCATAAACAAAATACCTGCAGGAGAAAGCAGAGGGAAAATGCTTAGATATGTGGTTTATATTAGCTTACGCCCTTATACACAGCCTCCTATAAACAGTGATTAGCATATAAACTATGCATTCAGACTTTGGCTTGTTAGGGCAGATCTTTATTATAAGATATCACAGCTGTGCAATTACTGCTGTACAACACACACTTTTCATGCCAATAGATTAGCTACAATAGTGCAAGCTATAGAACTATATTTATTCTGCAGAATGCTTTACCATACCTGAGTAAACAACTCTAAAACTCTCTCTGTTTGTTTAGGATAGCAGCTGCCATATTAGCTTGGTGTGACATCACTTCCTGCCTGAGTCTCCTCTGCTCACTCATAGCTCTGGGCTCAGATTACAGCAGGGAGAGAGGAGCATACTGAGCATGCTCAAGCCCTAGCTCTGGAGGTTTAAGTCTGATACAGAAGCCCATGAGTACACAATAGAAGGAAAGAAATGCTGTTTCTTTTGACAGAGGACTCAGAGCAGCATTACTTTGAGGGTTTACTGGTGTATTTATATAGACCTTTATGATCAAGCTTACTTAGTTTTAACCTTTCCTTCTCCTATAAGATTGCCATACAAATTTAAGCTTCAAATTTGGCCCTTCCAGACAAAGTCAGGAGCTTCCTGGTCCATGTATGGGCACTTACTGACAGACAAAAATTGGTCAAATATTTATCAGGCAGGTTACAAAAATCCAGTCGTGTGAGGATGGCATTGGCAGAATAATCCAGTCTTGTCAAAACGCCTATGACTCCATGTGTATGGTGAGCCTAAAGTTCAGTTAGGGTGACATTTGTTTGGTCTGCTAGATACACCTTGAATCCCAACCTGAAAGGCAATTAGATTTGGGGTCAACATTTACAGGTACAGGTAAGGGATCTGTTATCTGTAAACCAATTATCCAGACAGCTCCAAATTAAGGGAAGGTCATCTCCCATAGACTCCATTTTAATCAAACAATTAAAAAATCCCTATTCAGGCCCTCTCCTATTAATATTCCAGTCTCTTCTTCAAACCAATGCATGGTTGCTAGGGTAATTTGGACCCTAGCAATCCGACTGCAAACTGGAGAGCTGCTGAATAAAAAGCTAAATGACAAAAAACGGAAGTCATAAAAAAATTAACACAATTAAAAAATTGTCTCACTCTCTAGATCATACAATAAGTTAACTTCAAGGTGAACCAATCATTCTGGTTTACAGATGCCACACATTGTATTTGTTTTTCTAGGTATTTATCTGAATGGCTTCTGCAACAATATTTTCATATATCTATAATCTAGAAACAAAAGGGGGGTACTCAACAAATAATCCATCTCAATGGGGGGTTCAATACAATACTCTGAATACCATGGCAGGAATTTGCATTTGAATGGTTTCTGTAAAAAACAGGAATGCCTCTTTATCGAAACACTCAGTAAGGCACCCTAAAGTAAATGTATTCCTCGGCAGACGGGAGAATTCATAGTCAGAAAACACTGTGCTGGACATAAAAGAATAGACAGTAGTCAAGGAACAAAGCTGTTAACTGGAGCTGAATAATTCAGTGACTTACTTGCGCAGATCATACAGCTCCTTCAGATTGGAAAAGCTGTGGGTTGATTTTGATTGGTCAGACCTCTCGCGGCTGCTACAGACACGGCCTGGTTTCTTCATATCCTCCACTTGTCTCTGGAGATCTTCTATATGGAGCTGCAGGTTTTCTATTGTTTCTGTCAAACTGAACAGAGCGTAATGGTCAAGTCCCGAGCAGGATACTTTAAAGGGAAGTGTAAACACACATAACGTCCTGGACTGAACTGTGACCTCATGATTCAAAAGGTGGTCATCCACTTTCATGCTCTGTTCAAATAATGCTTTTATTAGTAGTATTCTACAAGTACTATAATTGGTTTTATTTCATCTGTTAAAGTCTAGGGATGGCACCACAGAGAGCTTGTCTGGAGACAGTGTGGGTTGTTCCATACAAATTACTTACACAGAAGCAGTACAGCAGGTTTTGCCTAATAACAAGCTGGTGATGGCTGGGACCAGGGTTAAACAGTCTGTATATTTTAGTGTCAGTGTTATGCCTGTGGATGCTGGAATCTGTAGTCCAAATGATGGGACACAGGTTGGACATCTGTGCTGTCCCCCAGTCCAAGCTGGAGCTCCTTGCTGTAACCTATACTGGATATCCCTGCTGCTGTCTATTTAACAGCCACAGTCTCTTCCCAGAGGCATCGTTCCACACTTGGAACGGAGAACTTTAGCAATTGTCCAGCCTATGACCGCTCCCACACAAAACAGCAGGGTCCTGAGAAGTTACCCCTTTAGAAACCACCATCAAACAATTCTGTACACCCTGTTCTCACCTTGTTATTTTCTGCTGTGAAGCCCGACTCGCCAGTACCAGCTTCTGATTAGCATTTTCCAGATCCCTGGCTGTGACGTCCAGTTGCTCATACACCTTGGCATGCTGCTCATTCATCCGACGCAGGAGCTCCACTTGCTTGGTGAGGTACTGAAGGCAAAAGATGCAACAAAATCAGCCTTGACTACACAGAGAAACCATATCAGGCTATTGAGTCATATCTTGACCCCAAATGTGAATGATGGTTGCTGGGGCCTTGGCAAACTGGTAGCTCTACTTTTAGATAGTACACAAATATCCTTTATATGAGAACCCTACATCTAAGCCAGTGATCCCCAACCAGAGGCTTGCAAGCAACACGTTTCTCACCAACCCCTTGGATGTTCCTCCGAGTGGCCTCAAAGCAGGTGCTTATTTTTGAATTCCAGGTTTGGAGGCAAGATTTGGTTGAACAAAAACAAGATGTACTGCCAAAGAGTCTCCAGTAGTCTGACAGTCCATATAGAGGCTACCAAATAAACTATCACAGCCCGTATTTGGCATCCCCAAGGACTATTTTTCATGCTTTTGTTGCTCCTCAACTCTTTTTACAAATAAATGTGTCTCACGGCTAAAAAAGGTTGGGGACCCCTGACTAAGCAATGAAAAGCAGTTTAAGGGGATACCAGGTAGATTAACAAAACATTAGCTGTCTGCATTTCATTTGTAGCAAAATGAATGTACTCATCTGATCTGACGTACTGTATATCCCTTGCAAAAGGTAATAATCAGCTATTTTGTGATCCGGAATATCAGCAGTTTTCTTGTTGACAAACTATATCTGTTAATGAATAAGCCATCTGCTTAAGCAGCTCATTTTGTGATCTCTAGCACATACACAAGGTGGATTTGGCCTTAAGTATGGATTATCCTGGAGGAATTCAATATGGCCTGCTGCAGACGACTCAAGACAAGAAGGGCAGGACACAAAGAACTTTACAAATAACAAAATTGTGATATTTGTGTCTGGGATTTGAAGTTCAGCGACAGCCAAAGGATCACAGACTGGGAACCTGTATTGGGGCCCCATCTTCTGACCTATAAAGGGTCCATTCTTTTAAGCTGGCCATATACAGACTGATTCTGCCAACTTGCCCACTCTTGACCGAAGTGGTAGTTAATGGACCTGTCTGGGGCCAATACAAGAACCTCCATGGTTGATATTTTGTCTGACTAACATAATATTCAATGGGAATGCTGGATTTAAATGGAATGCATGCAATGTATAATACAGCTTCAGATCTGAAATCACACAGGCATGTCATGTTTTTACCATTTCTTTTGCAGCAAAATGCATTAACACAATAAAACCCGAGTAAGAGAAGTCCAACAT
Organism: Xenopus laevis; assembly: GCF_017654675.1. Classification (NCBI taxonomy): domain Eukaryota; kingdom Metazoa; phylum Chordata; class Amphibia; order Anura; family Pipidae; genus Xenopus; species Xenopus laevis. The sequence goes on along the minus strand of NC_054387.1, from coordinate 111,387,271 downwards.
GGAGCCCTTTATGTTATTGCCCTCTAACTACCAGACTTCCCTGCACCAACCGTTCACCTTTCATCCACATTCTTCTCCACTGCAAATGCCGTTTTTTCCCAACCATAAAAGTGTTTCTGTATCACACTACATAGAAGTGGTCACACCAATGTGCAAAAACACAAATATGCAGAAAAGGAATGTCCTGTGCAAACAGAAATATATTATGCTCCCCATGATTTACTGTCTCTTCAAGGTACCAATGAAATTATCCAACAGCTCTAATAAGCTCAATGGCACACAAGATGTTTTCCCAGTGACAATTCATATTACTGCAAGTGGGAAGGAAACTATGGATATTTTGTAGCTTGCAGTTGCGCAGTTTTTACTGCACACAACAAATCGTCACTTGTGACATTGCCCTTTCTTCCTGTATTAATTAGTATTTGTATGTTTGATGTAGACACCCCTCTATTGTACACCGCTGCATAATATGTTGGCACTTTATAAAAACTTGTAAATAATAATAACAGTTAAGAACCTACTTCGATTTCTTGGAGCTGTTCTTGATTGGTGTTGTACATCTGCTGCAGGGATTCCTCTAGTTCTGTGTTGCGATCCAGTAATGTCTTGCCCAGTTCCGCAGCAAGCTGCAAATCTACAAATGCAGAAGGAAAAAGGTTGTTCTTCTAATCTTTAACATTATATAGAACGGATGGATAAATGTGTCTTTTTATTTTTAAAGCTCATCTCTATCTGCTAGCAAGCAGATCTACTATATATATATATATATATATATATATATATATATATATATATATATATATATATATATATATATATATATATATATATATATTCAGCAGTTTTCCAGTTTGCAATTTCAGCATCTGGTTGCTTGGGTCCAGCAACCATGTATTGATTTGATTAAGAGACTGGAATATGAATAGGAGAGGGATTGAATAGAAAGAGGAGTGATAGAAAGTAGCAATAAAAATAAGGGGGTTATTTATTAAGGTTTGAGTTGTGTTTTCCACAAAAATTCGAGTTGATTTTTTTTGGACATAAATCTCAAAAAATTCATATTTTCTTTTTTTAACCCAAAAAATGTATTATACCCCGACCCTGGAAATAGCTTGAATCCGGAAATACACAATCTTAAAACTGTCAAGGTCATGTAGAATTCAATGGCAGAGGTCCCTGGAACCATTTGAAGATGTTAATAGCCATGATGTTCGAGGATTTTGCCCGAAAACCCGAAGCGATTCAAGGGGTTTTTTTTGCCGAAAACTTGATCAATTGGAGTTTTTGCGTTTCACAACTCGAACTTGCAGACTGAAGCTTTTTCCATAAGGTATAAAAAGGTATATAAAAACCTCTAACATTCGACCTTTGATAAATAAACCCCTAAATGCTTGCAGGGCATTTGTTTTTTACATGGGGTTAGTGACTCTCATTTGAAAGAGTCAGAAGAAGGCAAATCATTCAAAAAGTTTAATAGGGTTCTTAGAATTAGCCATTCTATAACATACTAAAAGTTAACTTAAAGGTGAACCAGCCATTTAATGATGACTACACTCAAATGCCTGCTGTATGGTCTCTGTCTCTTTGAAAGAGGGGTGGCATGCATGCAACGGAATTAAAAAAAAATAAATTAGGTAGCTCCCAAAAAAAGTGTCTTCCAAGGAATGGCATGTTCTGTGTTATTTTATGAGAAATTAACCAAGATGCAAAGCTTTCTGTAAAACTGTACTGTATTGTGAAAAACGGCTTAAATGAGAATTGCTCATGTGGTCAAAACCAAAGGGGAGGGAGGCTGCATAGCTTTCTAATGTAAACACTAGTAGGAATGTGCATGTCCTGCCAGAAAGAGTCTGTTGGTCTGGACTCTGGAGCATCAAGTGTAAATGTATCCAATGTACCTCTGATAATGTGAGTGGATCAGTATGCCGGATGCCATCAGATCCATGGGTCTAACAGTAGCCACATGCTTGATATGTGACCTGACAACAATGAATGTATTTATTTTACAGGGGGATTATCCACCATTTATATTCCCCTAAAGTGACAGTAGTGTGAAGGCAAAGTTTAGCGGCTGAGGCTGCATAGTATGTATGTTCCTTCTTTGTAAATGTAGAAGTGAAGGCTGCCATATTAGTGGCCTCAGGAGAGGGACTCATTCATGGCAGGTTCTCTTTTCCCAACAACACCACTAATGTTGCCGCTATTACACACTACAGGGAAAAACACGGTGGCTGCTGTTAGTATGTACGGTTAAAGATATCCATAGAAAGACAGCGCCTTACTATATATGTAAAACCGACTAATATTTCCCCATCTATGACCAAGTGCTCTAAAGATGAGAAATATGGTGGCTACTGATATGCTGAACAAATAAACCTATTTCCAGTATTTGGCTTTTGTTCTACATTCAGCTTTCATTGTGGATGATACAGACAGCATAATAAAGGGGCTTGTTATTTCACTATGTACCTGCACCTATGGGAACAATTCACAAATGATGAAGAAAATGCGAAACACAGAAAAAAAAAATGGGTCAAGGCCTATTTTTCTACAATCAGGAATTGGGAAGGAAACGTAGAAGAAGAGAAATGCAACAAGAACGGCAATACATCACTCCTCCATCTGGAGAATAAACTCTGCTTACAAACACAGCATGTTTTCCTGTAAGGTCTGTAAAAAGCAGAAGGATAGGAAAACAACCTTGCATCCATATGAAATAAAAGGCTTGGGTTATGTATCTGTATATCTTCATAAGAATAAAAGATATTCAATACTGTATTGTGCACTCACATAGTTACCCATATCAACCAATCAGATCTGTTTATTTTTTTACATTTTCTAAATTGTAGAGGTATTAAACCGATCATCGAGAATGCTAGGGACCTGCGGTTTTTTGGATAAGGAATCCTTCTGTAATTTGGATCACCATACATTAAGGGGGTTCTTTACTAAACCTCAATTTTTTCTGGTCAAGGATGTTTGGGCAAAAACGTGGTATTTTTAGAGGAAAAAAAAAAATCAAATTTTTCGAGATTTATTATACCCCGAAGTCAGAGTCTAAAAATCCACCATTTCAAACCTGTCGTGGTTATGTATAATTCAATGGGAGATTGATTGATGGGTCCCTTTCACAATTTGAAGATATTGTTATCTGTGCTGGGTTTCACCCGATAATTAAAAAAAAATTGGGTTTTCAGGTAATAACCTGAAAAAAATTGAGTGATTTGGGTTTTTGCTCGATTTTATCCAGGTTTTTCCCTGACCCGATTTTTGCTAGTTATTTTATTCATAAATAAGATAAAATCATGGATGGGAGTTTGGTTTAATAAAAATATGAGAAAATCGAGTTTTACTAAATAACCGTACTGTTTTATTATTACAGAGAAAAATCTCGTCTTCATTATTTTAAAGATCTCAATTATTTGATTAAAATGAAGTAAACTGCCTTCTGGATAACGGGATTAAGGATAACAGATCCTATACCTGTGGTATCCTACTCAAAGCTACTTTAGCACCTATATTAGTAAATGAGTCCTTGAATATCCAATTAGATAATAAGATACATGTCCAATTTGGGGGCTTGAAGAAGGTAGTCTTAACAACAGGAAGGCACCAAGTCAATAATTTTAGTATGTACAGATTTAAATCTAAATTTAATTTGATTGATATTTAAATCTGAGCAAAAGCCCCAATATTATGTCATGTTAAAAGAATATTCTTGATTTTATTTCTAGGTTTGGCTACAGTTTGGGTGAGCAAAACAAATTATGGGATTTGCAGCATGCCAAATTTCCATAAATCCAACCCATGAACATGTGATTATAATACACATGTGTATTGCAAAAAGTCATTCTCAGCATCAGTATACATTTCTTCCCTCTTGTGCCTTAGTTACCCTTTTTTACTCTATATCAAAATCCTGTGTAAGGACTTTGATGTTTGGGGATGTATTCTTTGTAGTACAACATATTAATATAAACCAAATAAAAAACAGAAAATAAAATATATGAAATGGACAACTAGTCATAACTAGCGAGAAACCCATTTTCCCCCTAAATAATTAAAAACATGGGGACAAAAACATGCATATATTACCAAAATCAAAATATTAAATTCCACTTGTGACACTCAAAACTAAGGAATGCTGTGGGCAAATTTTCTCTTCGTTCAAGAGTAGAATACTGTAGATTGCTGACATTCCACAAGAAGATCAAATATTAAAGACTATAGGAGGGGCATAATCTGAGTATAACTCCATTCTGTGACAACATATAAAAATATGGTTAGATCTTCAGCATTCCAACTGCTGTGTGATACATTTCACAATACAACTCAAGCATTCTTCTGTCCTCTTTTTAACTACATGGAGAACACAACAGTCTTTGTATGCCAATGCACGGGCAATATAAAATGTTGTTCTGTGCTTAAATGGGAGCTATTAAAATGTTATTTGAATACATTATGGGCAAGATACATATACACACAGATCATTAAACAGATATGGGACCTGTCCTGTTATCCAAAATGATTGGGACCTGGGGGTTTTCTGGATAACCGATCTTTCCGTAATTTGGATCTTCATACCTTAAATCTATTAGAAAATCATGTAAACATTAAATAAACCTAATAGGCTGATTTTGCCTCCAATCAGAACTATTTATATCTTACTTTGGATCAAGTATACGGTGCTGTTTTATTATTACAGAAAAAAAGGAAATGGAGTCTATGGGAGACGGCCTTTCCGTAATTCTGAGCTTTCTGTAGAACAGGTTTCTGGATAAAGGATCCCATACTTGTTATTCACTTCTAAATACTAAACCTAAACAGTTATAGGTTTTTCCATTGTGTTGAATCTCAGTTTTTCAGATTGTTTGATTTAGATCTCCTGGAATCCTGCAACCCTTATTCAGTATGCCGAGAGCTTGGTCATTCCCAAACAGGAAGTTGACTTCAGAAGACAGAGAACCCAAACTTTAAGGGCTTGTTCTCACTACAGACCAGTCAAAGCAACTGTGTGCAACATAAATCACATGCAACAGTCTGGATCTGTACAGTCACATGCATTTGCCGAGTTTGACCCCCATCCCAAGTGTCTGATCCAACATCTAGATGGAAGAAGTAGCATGTGCTAGAGGGTAATCGGTTGGACAACCTTAGTACTGTCTATACACATTGAACACCGGAGGGCAATTACCCAGGTTCTCTCTCATGGAAACTGTAACATGATTATATTAAGATATGAGGAACTACTTGTTTATGGTTAATGAATAACAAAAAAAAATATCCTGAATGAATAGAGCTAGAAGAACAATGCACAGAAGGCTACCAGCTGAAGATCTGCTTCTAAATCACGACCTAACTTTTGGGGCTTCTGTCATAGTCATTTCATAATAATTTTAATAGGTAAAATCTTACATTCTGATAAAACAAATCCTTAAAAAGGATATTTTAGTGCTTGTTGCACAACGGTGCCACAATGACCTGTGTGACCTCATGTGTGACAAAAGCGGTGATAGACATGGCAGCTTCTATTCAGCCTTTGCTGAACCCATGTGCACGGACCCTCACAGATTCAAAATGCCCCCTTTTATACAATACCACATGAGCAGCAGCATCATAAACTTAAAAAAAAGAAACCTTTTTCGTAGCATTTGTAAAGTTATTCTTTTTGGCAAGAGCACACTTACACTTTGCCTACTACAGGTATGGGATCCATTTTCAGGAAACCCGTTATCCTGAAAGCTCAGAATTACTGATTGCCTTTCTCCCATAGACTCCATTTTATCCAAATAATCCAAATTTTTAAAAAGGATTTCCTTTTTCTCTGTAATAATAAAACAGTAGTTTGTACTTGATCCAAACGAAGATATAATTAATCATTATTGGAGGCAAAACAACCCTATTGGGTTTATTTATCTCAAAATTTAAACTCAAATTTATCTCCTATTTTCTTAAACCAAGCTCGACCAAACTCCCATCCATGATTTTATCTTATTTGTCAATAAAATAACTCAAAAAAGTTGCATCGGGTAAAAACTATATAAAATCTAGCAAAAACCCAAATTGTCATGATTTTCTAGTAGCGTTAAGGTATGAAGATCCACATTAAGGAAAGATCCGTTTACTAGAAAACCCCAGGTTCCAAGCATTCTGGATAACAGGTCCCATACCTATACTCCAACTGCCCAACAAAACATGCCTACAACTCTTGTCTGATATTACATTCTCATTCCTTGATTTACAAATTACAAAATTTGATCCAGTTAAAGTAAGGACACTATTGCTTTCTATGCACAAAAGAAAGCACTAAACTGGAGTTATAACACGGGATAACATAGACGCAAAGATTTCTCTTGCCGAACGACCGATTTTAGCGAAGTCCGACCGACATGAAAAAAATTATCATGCGTTTAGTGGGATTCGAACGACAGAACATCTTACGATTTTTCGGCCGACATCTGTCAGGAAATTGATCGCCTATCTATGGTTCTCTAGCCAAGGTTGTACTACAAACCCCTCGGATACTCAGCCTGCCTGTAACATCAAGAAGCAGCCACGGCACCTGCAAGTTCCAGGTGTTCTATTTAAAGCGTTTCCTTTGTCTTAAAAACATTAGCGGTTGAGTTGTTTCCTTAAAGGGCATTTAGAATGTTATCTTACATTCCAAGCGGTCAGTTCATTCCTACCCAGTGACTAGTTTTCTGCACACAAGTGAGAATTAAAGCCAAAAAAGCACCGTAATGCAGCTGTACTCTCAACAGAGAGCCCATTCACGGAGCAGCAGTGAAAAATTCAACCATGAAAGAAAAAGAAAAAAAAATTACAAGCCCTCACATTTCTATATGCACAGCATTTTGTATGGGAATGTGTGGGGCCCGGCTGAAGCTTGGGGCACTGAATAACATCACAGTGATAATATTATCAATGGAGTCCTCGTGGCCTTACAAAATCCTTTCAAACTTGCTTTTCTGGCCAAAAATAACAACTGAGAATTTCTTACTACAGTATTTACAGCATTTATCTTTTGTCAAATATATTGTCCTTCCCGCAGATGTAATTACTATCTGTAGCAAAACTGGATTCTGTAAATATAAATCAAGACAACACAGACAATTCTGTACTTAACCCATTGCATGCTTTAGATTTCTGATGTATTTGCACTGCAAGTTCCCAGTAAGCATGTTACATGCAAAAAATCAAGCAGCATCGCAAAAAAGCAAAATCTCCGGTACAATTTATGGTTTATGCCAAGTGGAATGTTTATTTTATGGGTTATGCCAACGCCATAGATTCTGCAGCAGGTGGCACACATAGGGTCAAATTATTTTTATGAAATTTACTTTTATATAGGACTTGTCGCAGAGAAAACATGAATCTCTTATGTGAGGCAGATCACAGGATCTATAGCGTTGGCATAGTACTGGACAGCCTCTTCCCTAGAGATTCAGGGGCAGATTCAGATTTATTAAGGTTCGAATGGTAAATTTGAATTTTCAAAAAATTTAGGTAAAAAAATTTGAATTTTAAGGGAGGATCTCCACGAACGATTTCCACACGATCCGAGGCGATGCGCAAAAATGCAGTCGGATGCAACAGAAATAAGGTAAGTCATGGAAATGTCGGATGAAGTCGGAGCTTTGATCCGACGTGACATGACTGCTAGACGGTGATGTCGTGTCGCGGCGGATCAACACCATCCGACAATGCATTCACTTACCTTATTTCCGTCGCATCCGATTAATACGCCTGCGTTTTTGCGCAGTGCATCGTATCGCGCCAAAAACGCCCGTGTAGTCCTACCCTAAATCACCAACTCGAATTTCAATGCAAGATTGATCACACCTTGAACCCTGGAAACAGTTCTAACTCGAATATTCATTTACAAGTCAATGGCAGAGGTCCACTGAACCATTTGAAGATGTTAATTGCCTTCCTGACATTCAAGTTTTTTGGGGGTTTTTTGGAGTAAAACTCGATTCAAATTCAATTTGAATTTTTGGGCCTTTCGTATTCGATAGAATGTTAGACGTTCCCGTTTTTTCATAAATAACCTCCCATTCGAGTTGTGAGTGAATTCAAATTATTACAGTTAAAAAAAAAATTCACATAACTTTGAAATTTGACCTTTGATAAATCTGCCCCTTATTGTGGGACTTGCCCATGGTTTTGTTGAGGGTTTTTTTTTTTTTTTTTTTTTTACTTGTGTGCGATAGATTGTCATGCCCCTGTAGGTACAGACGCTCATGGCAAATTCAGATAGGTTAATGCACAAGAATCCACTGAATGTAAAAAAAAAAAAAACAAATGTATTTTGATAATGTGTCTTACTAAATTTGTAACTCAATGTGCCACAAAGCAGTTACATACACAGCATGATCATATTATTTTGCCTAGTCAGGAAAAGAAAAGATCTTTGCCTACTTTGACTACCCAAGTTGTGGTCAATTTAGTAAATTGGGTTAATATAATGAATTGACCCTGATCACATGAGGCCTGTGCTTACCCCCATTGGATGAATACTGCATTTAAAAATGTAATGCAGGTATCGACCAACAGAATTTTCTAGTCTGAACAAATCCCACTCGCATATCAAAAGAAAAAGGGCAAATATAATTTATTTTGCCTTACAATACTAACTAACACTCTAGATTGAAGTGACTATTTAGGAAATGTTTCATACACTAGAGGTCATTTACTTACCGCACCACTGTATGCAAAGTGCACAGAAGGGGTGATTCACCGTTAAAGGGCATGTAAAGGCAAAAAAATAAAATCCCATTTTTACTTTCTTTAATGAAAAAGAAACCTATCTCCAATATACTTTAATTAAAAAATATGTACTGTTTTTATAAGAAACCTGACTGTATGCAGTGAAATTCCCCCTTCATTTACTGCTGTGGATAGGAATTGTCAGACGGTCCCTAACTGCTGAGCAGGGAAACAATCATACTTATGAACAGCAGGGGGAGCCCCCACCTTACTTCCCAGCCATGCAGAACTCAAGTAGCTTTGTTTATGATGATCCCTAAGCAGCCCAGACCACACTGAGCATGTGCACAGTCTTAGTCTTGCAAAGATGTATAACAAAGTTACAAGATGGTGACCGCCTGTAGGCAACTTTGAAAGCATAAATTATTTGTTTGATTAGGCTTGTGGTGCAGTAAGTTCATGTTTTTATTTAGTATACAAAATACAGCATTTCTAGCCTTATTCTATTTTAGACTTTACATGCCCTTTAAGTTAACTTTTAGTTATAGGATGGCTAATTCAAAGTAAATTTTCAAATGGCCCTCATTTTTATTTTTTTGAATGATTTGCCTTCTTCTGACTCTTTCCAGCATTCAAATGGGGATCACTGACCCCATCTAAAAGCAAATGCTCTGAAAGGCTACATATGTATTGTTATTGCTACTTTTTATTACTCGTCTTTCTATTCAGGCCTCTCCTATTCATATTCCAGTCTCTTATTCATATCAGTGCATGGTTTCTAGGGTAATTTGGACCTTAGCAATCAAATTGCTGAAATTGCAAACTGGAGAGCTGCTGAATAAAAGGCCGAATAAGCGAAAAAACACAAATAAAAAAATAAAAAGCACTTGTAAATTGTTTTAGAATACCGCTCTCTATATCCTACTAAAAGAGAATTCAAAGGCGAACGTGCCCTTTAATTTGGAACTAACAAACACCAAATAGTAAGATCTTTGCAGAAGGAAAAACGTTGGGTTGAAGGAATGTGCTAATAAACCCACTTACATTTTTTTTTAAATTTATACCAGTACAAAATGAAAAATAAATAAAATGTGGAACAGATTAAAAAAACACACGGTAACATGTTTACAACTAGGGTGCATGTGTACAGCTATACGAGATCCCCCCATTTCGCTCTGTATGTTGTAGAATACATCATTGTAAAGTATTGCATAACTTGCTGGTGCTATGTTAATAAATGATGATGGCTGATGGTTAAATGATTTACTGGGGGTCATTTATCAACACCAGGCAAATTTGCCCATGGGCAGTAACCCATGGCAACCAATCAAATTGCTGCATTCATTGTTCTACTTGCAGCTAGCTTTAAAAAGAAATTCATTGATTGGTTGCTATGGGTAACTGCCCATGGGCAAATTTGCCCAGTAGTCAAAAATGAGCCCCAGTGTTGCCCTGAATGCTAAGCCCCATTCTGTCAATGCAATGAAGAAAACACAAACAGCACCGTTTTGCCTCCAATAAGGATTAATTATATTTTAGTTAGGATCAAGTACAGGCATAGGATCCGTTATCTGGAAACCCGTTATCCAGAAAGCTCTGAATTATGAAAAGTGGTCTCCCTTACACCCCATTCTATCCCAATAATTACATTTTTAAGAATGATTTACTTTTTCTCTGTAATTATAAAACAGTAGCTTGTACTTGATCCCAACTAAGATATAATTCATCCTCATTGGAAGCAAAACCAGCCTATTGGGTTTATTTAATGTGCATATGACTTTCTAGTAGCCAAAGTATGAAGATCCAAATTACGGGAAGATCCCTTATTCGGAAAACCCCAGGTCCTGGGCATTCTAGGTCCCATACCTGTACTAGGAAGGTGGGCACAGTTTTTTGTCCTGCCATAAAAGGTGTCCTGATCCTCCCCCATTTTCTAGAAGACTTTAGGTATGAAGATCCAAATTACAAAAAGATTCGTTATCCGGAAAACTTCAGGTCCTGACCATTCTGGATAACATAACCCATACCTGCGTATGGTACAGTTTTATTATTACAAAAGAAAACAATAATTTTTTTTTAAATTTTGAATTATTTAATTAAAACAGTTTCTATGGGGAGATGGCCTTCCCGTAAGCAAGAGCTTTCTGGATAACAGATCCCATATCTGTATTCATGTTTTCTCACCAGCATTTTTGCAGCAGTAAAGAAAATGCTGTATATGCCAGTAGCACTTTACAGTTTTTTCTACCCCTGCTGGGGTGATATAGAATTAGCAGAAACCTTTATACAGTACACAGGATTAGATTGTACACCACGTGCCTCTGGCAGAGAAGGGATTGTAGCAGAACATATTGACTCATGAATAACCTACAGATTAACCTTTCTGTCCCGCAGAGCTTGCCAAGGTACAGCGTGGATGGAAGGAGTCCACTTTAGAGTCCAAAAAGAAAAGATAAAGCAGATTATAATTTATATTACATAATCCATCTTTATGTAACAAAGAACCTTCCCTAGATTGCAGGTGCAGCTCAAGAAACCCAATATCAGCAGATTTCTCCTGTTCCTTGAATGACAGCCAAACCCAGGCTCCCACGGGTAAAGCAGTGACATTGATACAATTGATACAACCCCACTCCCTGGAAAGATAAGCAAATTCCATCTGATCAGAACGGCAGAGTTTCACACAGTGCTGTCACATCAGGGGGGCTTCACATACAATAATCACATTATTATTAGGCATGAAATGCAGCTCTATTAGTTTCAATAGGTATGGGATCTGTTATCTAGAAACCCGTTATCCAGAAAGCTCTAAAATATGGAAAGGCCCTCTCCTATAGAATCCTTTTTATCCAAATAATCCAATTTTTTTTAAAAATAATTTTCTCAGTAATAATAAATATAGTACCCTGTAGTTGATCCAATCTAAGATATACTTAATCCTTATTGGAGGAAAACCAGCCTATTGGGTTTATTTCATGTTTAAAAGATTTTCTAGTAGGCATGAAAATCCAAATTATGGAAAGACCCCTTATCTAGAAAACCCCTGGTCCTGAGCATGCTGGAGAACAGGACCCATACCTGTATAGGGGATATTGTAAACCTTCCCCCCCCCCCCATATTTTCAAATATTAGGATATTAGACATTCCCTTGGAGTTTTATGATTGAGGCCATGTGCCTTTATACAGGTCACAGAACTCCAAAGTGACATCTAAAATAACTAGGGATGCACCGAATCCACTATTTTGGATGCGGCCGAATTCCTGAATCCTTCACGAAAGATTCAGCTGAATACCGAACCATATCCTAATTTGCATATGCAAATTAGGGGTGGGAAGGGGAAAACATTTTTTTAATTTCCTTGTTTTGTGACAAAAAGTCACGTGATTTTCCTCCCCGCCCCTAATTTGGATATGCAAATTTGGATTCAGTTCAACCGGGCAGAAGCATTCGGCTGAATCAGAATCCTGCTGACAAAGCCTAAATCCTGGCCGAATCCAGAACCGAATCCTGGATTTGGTGTATCCCTAAAAATAGCAGCAAAAAACAAAAGGGGGCACATTATTTAAAAATAAGGCCAACTTTAAACCAAGATATGGTTCAGGGTTTGACATATTTTGCCTGAATTTAGATGAATCCGTAAAGTGTCAAGGGACGTGAACACACTGGAAAATAAAAGGAGACTTTTTTTTCCCCACAGATGAAAGGTGATATTTTTGTTAAATAATGCAGTTTTGTACTATGCACTTAAAGGGAATGATATCATTCCAACTTGCAGTACAGCAGTAAAGAGTGACTGAAGTTTATCAGGGCACAAGTCACATGACTGGGGGCTCCTGGGAAACTGACAATATGTCTAGCCCCATGTCAGATTTCAAAATTGAATATAAAAAAAATCAGTTTGCTCTTTTGAAAAATGGATTTCAGTGCAGAATTCTGCTGGAGCAGCACTATTAACTGATGTGTTTTGAAAAAAACATGTTTGCCCATGACAGTATCCCTTTAAGTTACGGATACAGGTGTGATACTGAGCAACAGAAACATGCAGAGCAACATCAGAAGATGCCTCCTGCATTAATTACAGACATCTCACCTAGACTGAACAACAGGAACATTCCTGTATCAAATGTATGATGTTAGCAGCGTAAAATGGATAATATCGCTGACAGCAATTTAACATTATGTTGTTTTCCAAAGGATTCTGTATTCAGCCAAAAAATGTGGATTTCTCTGCATTTCTTTAATTTTTATTCCTCCCCAGTTGAAAACAAGCGCTTCGTCTTTCTCCATTCCAATGTTTTACTGTGTAACATTCGCATGGTCATATTTCTTACAAAGTCTAAACAGAGATGAATTTCCAGCACACGGGGAATGAACATTTAAGTGAAAAGGGCAGCGCTCAGTTTAATACAGGTCCCGTATTGCATCACACACATATCCACATCCGTTACTTTACAGCAGTTGTGTTACACAATGCAAGATGTGATCACTGGCTTCCTTCTCTCCCTGCATCTGGGCTGCTTCATCTTCCTGACGCCACAATAAACAGCAATAAGCTCATTGTAGTCAGAGACAGAAAGCTGTGAGGGGCTTAGTTGGTGCAGAAATAAATAAGGGAGGCATTATGTAAGGCTTATTTATGATGGCTCAGCATAATGTTGCACCTACAGAATTCCACTATACAACACCAGGCAGAAATTCACAGTATAACTGAATTCTACAATTTTCCTTTTCCCTAGATGTCAATGACACATGCAGCATACATATGCTTCTAAGGATAACTTTCATATCATTTTAATAGGAAATGAAGTTGGTGATTGGATATAAATGCTCCAAATTATGAAAATATTAGAAGATAATCCCCCCATGTATCTTAGCCCATAGACATTAGTTGATCCAATTCCATTGTGGTTGGATACAAGCCCTTCAAGTTCAAGATTGAATTTATTATATTGGAATGTAATGCCCCAGCCCTTTGTATTTTAGCCCATAGAAATTAATTTGTTCTTTTTTATGCTCAGAATTGTCAAGTTTAACGTGTCAGTGTAAATGAACCTGTCAATGTGGGCTCTCATCACATCTCTGATATTTTACTTTTAAAGTAGTGAAAGTTTAGGAAGGCACAAAAATTATTTTGTTGTGGGGGCCAATAACATACAGTCACAGTACTTTTACTTCTAAATTAATTCTTTGGGCGCCCAATGAGGTGGGGAGAGCTCAGTTCTAAAAAAGAATATCATATGGCTCCTATTATACACACATAGAATATATACTGTATGTCTCCTGTTATATACACATTATAGAATAGATACTGTATCGTCCCTGTTATATACACATTATAGAATATATACTGTATGGTCCCTGTTATATACACATTATAGAATATATACTGTATGGTCCCTGTTATATACACAATATAGAATATATATTGTATGGTCCCTGTTATATACATATTATAGAATATATACTGCATGGTCCCTGTTATATACACATTGTAGAATATATATTGTATCGTCCCTGTTATATACACATTACAGAATATATACTGTATGGTCCCTGTTATATACACATTATAGAATATATACTGTATGGTCCCTGTTATACACACATTATAGAATATATACTGTATGGTCCCTGTTATACACACATTATAGAATATATACTGTATGGTCCCTGTTATATACACATTATAGAATATATACTGTATGGTCCCTGTTATATACACATTATAGAATATATACTGTATGGTCCCTGTTATATACACATTATAGAATATATACTGTATGGTCCCTGTTATATACACATTATAGAATATATACTGTATGGTCCCTGTTATATACACATTATAGAATATATACTGTATGGTCCCTGTTATATACACATTATAGAGTATACACTGTATCGTCCCTGTTATATACACATTATAGAATATATAATGTTTTGTCCCTGTTATATACACATTATAGAATATATAATGTTTCGTCCCTGTTATACACACATTACAGAATAGATACTGTATGGCTCCTGTTATACACAAGTTATAGAATAAATACATTTTAATGTAAAGTCTGGATGATTTCACTATATTATATTATCACAGATAACATATATATCCGTTACCATTATTGCCCATGAGAAATGCAGATCTTTCTGGATCTATAATAAAACAGCCATAATTTTATTTTGAAATATTAAAAAAATGGTGTTAATGGATGTGGGAGTGAGTGGGTGTGGGAGTGAGTGGGTGTGGGAGTGAGTGGATATGAGTGTGAGTGGTGCAAGTGAAGCAGTTACACATGGGTGGGTGATTATATGCAGGCTGCTGCTGCTTGTGTATGAGGGAAGGGCGAGGAGTCGGGATCACAATGCAATGAGCGGGACAGGGAGGCAGATGCACAAGGGAAGGAGAAGCCGCATCCCTCCCATACACTCACCTTGCTGCAAGTCCTGCTGGTCGTACCAGGGCTCATCCTCCTTGATCTCGAACTCCTCCACGTTGCTGTCGGTCAGCATGTCTGCTGCTTTCTCTGCCAAGGAGAACGACTACGAGAGATGCTCCCAGTCCCAGGCGATTCTCGCGTGCTGCAGGCGGCGGCGGCGGCTGCTGCTGCTACAGCGGCTTCTGCTGATCCCTAATGACAGCTCACACTGCGCTCCCTCCCACCTCCTCATCCGAAGTTTTCCGAAACCAGCCGAAGTCTTAAGAGCTCGCTCCGCAACGTGGCAATTCCAATCTGAGACTCTCCAAACTACAATCCAGGCGGGACATAAGATACCATAGCCAATAGCCACGGGATCTCGTGACCTGCGAGTTTCCTTAACCAATCATCAACAGGACAAGGGTTACAACCGACATGGTATTGGTTGAAAGAGCTAAGCCACGCCCAAAACTTTACTCGCGTCTTCCGTGCTCTGCAGCTGATCAGGCGGCATCCGGGTTGCGAGGGGCAACAGGCGGTAGAAGCTGCGGGGGTCTCGTCCAGATTGAGGAAATTCCTGTAGACCCCTGGTAGATGCTGCCTGCTCGGTCATACGGGTATTAGTCTCTTCAGAGCTTGTACAACAATTATACTAATGATGCTGTAAAAGGAAGGCTCTATATATTTATTATAACTATGTATCTAGGTGCATTATAAGAACGAGTTGTTACATAAATAACTTTCCTATGATTATTTCAAAGTTCTTCAATTTTATAAAGTGAGTTGATTTTGAAAAAAAGAGGTGCATGTCTGGGGCTCCTATGAAGGAGGTTTATCCTATCAGAAGTCTCCTTCATAGGCCCCACCCCCAGACATGGCCCTTGGCAGCATCCTGAGCCCAGTGAAATTATTAATGTAATTATTATAATTAATATGATTATTAACACATGTTTATAAAGCGCCAACAGCTCTGTACAATAAAATCACAATTTTGTGACCCCCCTTTAAGAGCCACCCCCACACTTGCACCCAGTACATGGGATTGGAACCTTAAAAAGGTGTCACATCACTGCGCCAGGTTCCTAAAGCTGCTTTGTCTCTCTGTGTGTTTTATTTTGGCAGAAAATAGAAATCAAAGCAACAGGATTGTATCCATTAAATGTATTATGAGCAGTAGTGCTGTTTTTTCTTACAGAATTGTGATAGAAGAAATCATCCTTTAAACAGCTGAGCTGAGCCCTGGAGAATTACATGGAGTGTGGTGTCAGCAGTTAAGGGTTAGAGCCTTGGATTGCATATTACCAGGGACCGCAAATAGCCACTGCTTGTAACTTTAAGACCCTTTTGTGACCCAGGCTTGCTCCTGACCTCCAGAAATCAGTGCAGTGAAATGATGGGAGACACCCTATGAAGATACTGTTCCTTAAAGGGGACCCGTCACCCAAAAAAAATATTCAAATTCCTATTTCATTGCATTAGTCAAGCAAAATGAACTTTAATTACATTAAATAAATTATTTGAATATTGTTTCAGTCTGGGAATTCATAATTATAGCAAGCAGGCAGGAGCCATTTTGTGGACACTGTTATTAAGACAAGCCTTGTATCATCTCAGAATCTTGTTTGTGCACCAGAATGGGGGACCTGATGTCCATCCCCATGCACTGGTTACACAATAAAATGGTGAAGGGAATGTGGGGAGAGCAGTGACATCTAGGAAGTGCTGAATGGAAAGTGAAAGTAATTGTCAATATTTGATTGACAGCTGAGATTTTTAAACGAGCTTACACAGCTATGAATGCTTTAATAAAAAATAGAAATTGGATTTCATGTTTAATTTGAAAAGGACTTTTATTATACAGATATTTGTGTCTGGGCTACAGGTCCACTTTAAAGGGATTGTTCACCTTTAAATGAACTTTTGGTATGATGTAGAGAGTCATATTCTGAGATAATTTGCAACTGGTTTTCATTTTTTATTATTTATGTTTTCTAAGTTATTTAGCTTCTTATTCAGCAGCTCTCCAGTTTGCAATTTCAGCAACCATGCATTGATTTGAATTAGAGACTGGAATATGAATAGTAGAGGCCCGGAGAGAAGGAGGAGTAATGGAAAGTAGCAATAACAATACATTTTTAGCCTTAGAGAGCATTTGTTTTCTAGATGGGGTCATTGACCCCCATATGAAAGCTGGAAAGAGTCAGAAGAAGAAGACAAATCATTTAAAAACTAGAAAAAATAAACAAGAAGACCAGTTTAGTACATACTAATTTAACTCAAAGGTGAACTACCCCATTAATATTCACAAGTAAGTATATGCCCTGGGCCAGTCCCCAAAATGATGATGGAGGTGGCAGAGAAAAAGCAGCAGCTGATTCACTACTTGTGACCAGATCATATATTACATTTCCATTTGTTGGACACTGCTTGCTGACAGTTAAAAATGCTAATGCTAATTCATTGAATGCTAATTCATTGAATGCTTACTCTTTATTATGCAATATCAAGAAAATATTTTTTTCATTTATGGTGCCTACACTTATGCTTTTGAGCTGTGTTGATAATTACAGTAATTGAATGCCTACTCTTTATTATGCAATATTAAAGGGATACTGTCATGGGAAAACATGTTTTTTTCAAAACACATCAGTTAATGGTGCTGATCCAGCAGAATTCTGCACTGAAATCCATTTCTCAAAAGAGCAAACAGATTTTTTTTTATATTTAATTTGAAATCTGACATGGGGTTAGACATATTGTCAGTTTCCCAGCTGCCCCAGTCATGTTACTTGTGCTCTGATAAACTTCAGTCACTCTTAACTGCTGTACTGCAAGTTGGAGTGATATCACCCCCCCATCCCCCCAACAGCCTAACAAAAGAACAATGGAAAGGTAACCAGATAGCAGCTCCCTAACCAGAGCCGGGCCACGCTGGGCAGATGCCCTAGGCAAGCCGGCCAGTCGCGGCGCCGGTTTATAGTGCGCATGCACGAATTGGTATTCGCGTGCATGCGCAGAAGCGACAAAAAAGCGATAGAAGGTACAGAGAGTCGGGCAGAGAAGGGAACCGGACTTGGGGTAGGCGACAGGGGAGGTACGTGCCTGGCGCCTCAGCTTTGCGAAAGACCAATAGAATATGGAGAAGCCGCACACCACACACTCCCAAAGGTTCTTATCCTGGTGCCCAGTGATAGAGGAATCGGCAGCCTCACAACAAGGGTAAGAAGAATTTCACCGGCACACAGGAATTGTAGTAGCAGGGCAAGCCCTTGCAATTTTATTATGCAGTAGTGCAACGTTTCAACGCCTCAGCTTTGCGCCCTAGGCATGTGCCTACTCTGCCTACTCCTAGTTCCGGCCCTGTCCCTAACACAAGATAACAGCTCCCTGGTAGATCTAAGAATAACACTTTATAATACATTAAGTACGAGAAATAATAGCCTGCCAGAAAGTAGTTCCATCCTAAAGTGCAGGCACAAGTTACAGTACATGACTGGGGCAGCTGGGAAACTGACAGTATGTCTAGCCCCATGTCAGATTTCAAAATTGAATATAAAAAAATCTTTCAGTGCGCAATTCTGCTGGAGTAGCACTATTAACTGATGCATTTTGAAAAAAAAAAACATGACAGTATCCCCTTAAGAAAATTATTTTTTAATTTAAGGTTCCAACACTTATGCTTTTGAGCTGTATTGATAATTACAGTAATTGAATGCCTACTCTTTATTATGCAATATTAAGAAAATCATTTTTTCATTTAAGTTGCCTTCACTTATGCTTTTGAGCTTTATTTATTACTTGCACATTGCACAGTATATTGGAAAAGAAAGATGCCAAAATTTCTAGTGGGCTTATGGCATGCGGAATTTTATTCACTCTTTCTAATAGTGGCAGTCAGGAGACATTAGATAACTTTAGGCTGCTTCCTGTTAAAGGAGAAGGAAAGGTTAAAACTAAGTAAGCCTTATCAGAAAGGTCCATCTAAATATACCAGTAAACACCCCAAGTAATGTTGCTCTGAGTCCCCTGTCAAAAGAAACACTGCATTTCTTTCCTTCTATTGTGTACACATGGGCTTCTGTATCAGACTTCCTGTTTTCAGCTTAAACCTCATTGCCCTGGGCAAGAGCATGCTCAGTTTGCTCCTCTCCACCCACCCCTCCCTTCTCTACTGTAATCTGAGCCCAGAGCAGGGAGAGACTTGGGCAGGAAGTGATGTCACACCACATTAATACTGCAGCTCCTATTCTAAACAAACAGAGAGTTTCTATAGCTTTTTTCTCAGGTATGGTAAAACATTCTACAGAATAAATATAGCATTCTAGCTTGCACTATTGCAGCTAATCTATTGGCAATAAAAAGCTTCCGTAGCTTTCCTTCTCCTTTAATGCACACAAAATGCTGGCGCTACTATAGGGAAGCCTTCAATTTTTTAAATTTTTTTAAAACTACAATCCACACATCCTGGCGTTACAATTTCTCAATTTTATCTCTCGCTCACCGTTCAGGAAATGTGGCCCGGGTGCCTCATGCCCCGGACCCCCCACTAGTAAATACTGGAGCGGTAATGACTCGCCTCACTTCAGAATACAGCGTTAAAGATATGTCTTACCCAGGATATGCTGTGACCCAGGTGCTGCCGCCCTGAGTCCGTCACTAAGGAAAAACGTGTCCACAGTTTGTAGATAAATCGTAAGACCGCGCACTCTGGGATCCTTTTCAGAAGAAATCGCTTGTTTCCACTTTGAAGTTTAAAACAAATTTCCTTTATTCAGTAAACATCTTGGTACACCATTCACATAGCGCCATGAGGTCTGACGCGTTTCGTGTCACTGCACTTCATCAGAGTCTCTGATGAAGTGCAGTGACATGAAACGCGTCAGACCTCATGGCGCTATGTGAATGGTGTACCAAGATGTTTACTGAATAAAGGAAATTTGTTTTAAACTTCAAAGTGGAAACAAGCGATTTCTTCTGAAAAGGATCCCAGAGTGCGCGGTCTTACGATTTATCTGCTTCCTGTTAATGGTACAGGTATGGGACTTGTTATTTAGAATGCATGGGACTTGGGGTTTTCTGGATAAGAGATCTTTCTGTAATTTGGATCGCCATGCCTTAAAGTGATGGTTCACCTTAAAGTTAACTTTTAGTTGTAGAATGGCCAATTCTAAGCCACATTTCAACTGGTCTTCATTAATTCTTTTTTTATATAGTTTTTTGTTATTTGCCTTCTTCTTCAGACTCTTTCCAGATTTCAAATGGGGGTCACTGATCCCCATCTAAAATACAAATTCTCTGTAAGGCTACAAATGTATTGTTATTGCTACTTTTTATTACTCATCTTTCTATGTAGGCCTCTCCTATTCATATTCCTGTCTCTCATTCAAATTAAGGCATGATTACTAGGGTAATTTAGAACCTAGCAATGAGATTGCGGAAATTGCAAACTGGGTAGCTGCTGAATAAAAAACAAAAATAACTCAAAAACCACAGGTAATAAAAAAATGAAGGCCAATTGCAAATTGTCTCAGAACATCACTCTCTACATCATTATTAAAGTAAAGTAAAGGTGAACAACCCCATTAAGTCTACTAAAAAAATAAACATCAATTAAACCTAATTTGCATCAGATTAGGATTAATTATATCTTAGTTTGGATCAAGTGCAAAGTACTGTTTCATTACTACAGAGAAAAGGAAATCATTTTTAAAAATTTAATTATTTGATTATAATGGAGTCTATGGGAGACAGCCTTTCTGTCATTCTGAGCTTTCTGGATAATGGGTTTCCAGATAACGGATCCTATCCTGTAATGGGAAGCAATTTACTATAGTCCCATAGTATTTTAATGGCTGCCACCTACACAGGCCTTATCAAGTGAAAGAAAAATGGTCATCTATTCTTTATTAAATGCTGTGTTATTAGAGTAAAATAGAATTTGTAATGAATCCAAATTTTCCAATTAGTGATAAGTAAGGTGTCTTCTCCTTTTTCTAGAGAATATGGCCTTGTTCTTTAAAGTCAATAGGCCTGCGGTGGCTTATTCTATGACCACACTTGGAGCAGGGATGATGAACGCTGTATTTTACTTCTACTACGTGAAGCTGTTTCTTAACCGTTACAAGATATCTGAGGCTGCGTTTCATCAGGCACAGGTATAGTAATTCTTAATAAATGATTATTTATCCATAATAAGGGACTTTCAATTGCATTGAATACAGTGTATATTTTTATTTGTAGATTAAAAGGGGTGTTCACCTTCCAAACACTTTTTTCAGTTCTGTTGTTTTCAGATTGTCCACCTGAAATAAAGGCTTTTTTTAATTTTTCACCATTTTACCAGAATTGACGTTTAAAGTTCCTCTCTGGTTGGAAACTCTGAAGTGTTACAATTTGTTACATTGGTTAAAGGGGTTGTTCACCTTCAAACAACTAGTTGTTTTCAGATAGATCACCAGAAATAACGACTTTTTCTAATGATTTGTGACCATTTAACTAATATTGAAGTGTAAAGTGTCATTTTTCACCTTCTGGAGCAGCTCTAGTAGGGGGGGGTCGCCGACCCTGTAAAGTGTAAACTGTTCTAAATGGATGCATTTAGTTGATACATTTCTTATCTTTGTCCCTGCTGAGTAGAATCTCTGAGTTTCATTACAGGCAGCTGTTAGAATTGATACAATAGTTGCTAATACTCCAGAGATGCTGCTGAGAAATGGATCAACTAAATGTTGCAAATTGTAACAGTTCAGAATCTGCACCTGAATTACTGAGCTGCCAGACTCAAACACCAGAGACACGAACATTCAACTTTAAACTTAGATTTTGGAAAAACAGTAAAAAATAAATAATGGAAAGTAATTGAAAAAAGTCTTTTTTTATGGGGAACAACACCTGAAAAACAACTGAATTGAAAAAAGTGTTTGGTGAACAACCCCTTTAATACATTTCTCAGCAGCATTTGTGGAATATCTGCAACTATTGGATTAATAATAACAGCTGCCTTTAATGAAACTCAGGGATTCTGCTCAGCAGGGACAACAATGAGAAATGTATCAACTAAGGGGCAGATTTATCAAAGGTCGAGGTGAATTTTCGAATGAAAAAAATTCGAATTTCTATCTATTTTCTGTGTACTAGGGAATAGTCCAAATTTGATTAAAATTTAAAAAAAATTAGTAAAATTCAATATAGAAATTTATCATGTGCTGTCTCTTTAAAAATTCGACTTCAACGATTTGCCATCTAAAACCTGTCGAATTGCTGTTTTCGTTTGGTGGACTTTGAAAAATCTAAGTTTTTTTTTTTTGGGAAAAACTTTGAATCGAATTTGATCGAATGCGCTATTCCTTCGGTTCGTACGATTTGAATTCGGCCAAATACGGACCTATTCGACCAAAAGAAAACAGACTTAATTTTGGTTGGTCTTTTTGAATTGGAATTTCAAAGTTTTTTCAATTTGGAATTCTACCCTTGATAAATAAGCCCCTAAATGTATACATTTAGAACAGTTTACAGAGACCCCCCCCCTCCCAGAGCTGCTTTAGAAAGACATAAGAAGGTGAAAAAATTAAACTTTAAGCTTCAATATTAGAAAAACAATCACATTGAAAACAGAAAGAAATTGAAAAATGTCTGTATTTCTGGTGAACTATCTGAAACCAACTGAACTGAAAAAAGTGCTGGAAGGTGAACAACCCTTTTAACAAACTCCCTATTCACATGTAAAACCAGAAAGAATGCATGGTGCATTTTTATTTATTCCCAGCAAATTAGCTTTAAAATTAACTATCCGCTCCCTATAACAACGGATACAGACACACAAGTGTACTGGTCAGATCACTGCATATTGTGTCAAAACATTACTATTATTTGACAGTTGTAACCTGACTTAATTTTCCTTGCTCTGTAAACTCAGTATACAGTGAACAAAAAATCCAATAGAGTTGTTTGACGGAAAATGTTACAGTTGGTTGAAGTAATAATAAAGCGTTCCTGATGGTCCACTGGGAAGTAGATGCTTTCCACTATAATATTTGTTTTCACAATAGTGGAACCATTAAGAATGTTTTTCTCTGGGTAAGATATTATTAAATGTGAATATTATGCAAAAGTACTTTTTTAGTTTAGTTCTGCTTTAAAATTCATGACATAATTAACAACACACTAAGGGGGTTATTTATTAATGTCCGAATCCCAAAAAAATCGAAAAAATTCTAGTTTTTTTACTATAAAGTCCAAATCTTTTGTGAAAAAAAACTTGAATTTTTCTGAATTTATTATACCCTGAGGATGCAAAAAGTCAGAATCTGAAAAGCCGGCATTTCAGACCTGCCGAGGTTTTATATAAGTAAATGGGAGAATTCCTGAAGATATCCTAATCTGCGCTGGGTTTTGTGAAATAATCTGAAGATTTTGTGGTTTTCAGGCAAAAATCTGAAAAAATTGTGATTTGAATTTTCGTATGATTTTCACATTTCTTTACACACTAAGGGGGTTATTCATTAATGTCCGAATACCAAAAAATCTAAAAATTCTATTTTTTTTTTTTTACTATAAAGCCTGAATTTTTAGTGGGAAAAAAACTTGAATTTTTAGTGGAAAAAAAAACTTGAATTTTTCGGCATTTATTATACCCTGAGGATGGAAAAAGTCTTAATCTAAAAATCCGGCATTTCAGAGCTGCCGAGGTTTTATATAAATCAATGGGAGAACTCACAAAGATATCCTGATCTGCGCTGGGTTTTGTGCAATAATCTGAAGATTTTTTGTTTTTTTGGCAAGAATCTGAGTTTTTGGGAGGAAAATCGTAAAAATTTGTACAAATTTTCGTACGATTTTCACATTTTTTTTAGAGTTTTTTCCTGCATTGGAATATTTTGGGAAAATGTATTGATAAATAAGGGGAAATAACCTGTGCGGATTTGGTCAAAGTATATTTCAGAAAAGAAGGCGATAGTTTCGGATTTTGATTAATAACCCCCCTAAATATTATGGTGCATGATATCCACAAAGCCATTTAGGCTAAAAGCTGCTCCTCTCTTCTCATATTAGTCACTTAGGTTGTTCAGCAAGCTGGGTTGGATTCCTTTCAGACATGCTTGGGTGGCTCTGGTTTATTTAACTTTGCACATGAGTCGATCCGCCTTCACTAGTGATTTCTCACTTCTGTAAGGGAATAAGAGTCGTCCATTTTTGTAATGACAGATGCTGACAAAAGCATAGTTATTTACATCTTCATCTTATATTTCCTAGGTTGTATTCATGATTTGGAACGCCATCAATGACCCGCTGTTTGGTTATATACAAGATAATTCCAAAGTACAGTGCTGCAATCGACGTCGTCATTCCATACTGTATGGAGCCCCATTATATGGCTTAGCCTTCCTGCTTCCTTGGTTCCCATGGAAAGATTATTCTGAAGGTGATTGGCTTAGCGGCCTTCATCTTATGGTGGCCCTGTGTGTGTTTGATGGCATGCTTACATTCGTTCTTCTAGCCCAGTGTGCCCTTTTTGCAGAAATGTCCAGCAGACATGAAAGTCGACTCCAGCTTATAAAATATAATCAGGTGGCATCATTGTTGGGCTCTTCCAGCATCTTGATCTGTGGGCTGGTGTCTGACAACATGGAAAATTTCTCAAGCTTTCAGGCCTTTACATTGTTTCTGGCTATTGTATCCACTGCATGCATGTGTTGCACCGGTATGTTTGGTGTAAGCCAGTATGAGCAGATGCCGAAAACTTCTGATAGCTGCCGATCTGAGCCTGAACTTTCATGGGCCTCAGTCTTAAGCCTTACCAAGCAAATCCTCACACAAAAGAACTTTATTCTTTTTGTTGCTATGAATTTTTTCCAAGTCTTTCACGGTACTTTCTGCAGCAACTTCATGATTATTTTCGCGGACAATCTCATCCCTAAAGATGCACTGCCATCTTTTGTAAGGAGCATCATGTATGGAGCCGGCTTCATTTGCCCACAGGTAAGTGTGTTGCACAGATTCCTTTGCTTTACAGTAACTCTTCACGCTCATTTAGGGTAATAGGACAGACTCATGAGAAATATATGACATAGCATTTTGGGCTACTCTGTTAGTGTTATAATAGAAAATCATAAAAAGCATGGACTTTTTAAGATGTAAGGATAAGCTTACCGCTTTCCATACGGGGTCCGTGTGCTCATGTTCCAAACCCTCAGCAAGGGGGAAAATACATTAAAAACCTAGAAAATAGAGCTGGCACCATTCCTACACCCCAAAAATATTGATGAATTAAGTAGAGTCCAGGAGTCTCAAAATATGGATAAAGTAGTACAAAAAGCTTTATTTACATCTTGTATAAAAAATAATAGCCTGACGTGTTTCGTGTCCCCACAGGACACTTAATCATAGTGTTCACAGAGACACTCACTGATGATGGGTGAATTCTGCATAAAGAGATACCTCAAGTCCCCCAATTGTGTCCCCTATAAAGGTGAGGACGAAGTTACGATGTATATAAGAGAAAAGGGGCGCTATCTGGTTTAAGGCAGTTGCATGAAGAAACAAATTATGCACACGAATAACAGTCCAAATACTCAGAAGGTCAAATACAAATGTTTGATACTCCAAGGGTTAAAAAGAATTATCCGGCATTTCCCAACAAATGTTTTACGTGGAGTGCTGCCTCCTTAATCTGTTGGTCCCAGGTCCGGAATGAGAATTAAAATAGGCCCTGGCATTTCAGGTACACAGAGGCCCAATCAGCCCCCACCAGCCCACTAAATAGTGACTTTCTATGGGACCTTATAGCAGCCCCTCTGGCATTTGGCAGAACCCACAGATTGCCAGTCCGGGCCTGGTTGGTCCCAAGCAGGTAAAATCTAGGGATGCACCGAATCCACTATTTTGGATTCGGCTGAACCCCCGAATCCTTTGTAAAAGATTCGCCCGAATACCGAACCGAATCTGAACCCTAATTTGCATATGCAAATTAGGGGCAGGAAGGAGAAAGCATTTTTTACTTCCTTGTTTTGTAACAAAAAGTCACATGATTTCCCTCCCCGCCCCTAATTTGCATATGCAAATTAAGATTCGGTTTGGCCAGGCAGAGGGATTCGGCGGAATCCGAATCCTGCTGAAAAAGGCCGAATCCCGAACCGAATCCTGGATTCGGTGCATCCCTAAAATCTACAAAAAGCATAAAAGATATGAATGCTTTTTGTAAATAACACCATGGGCTAGTTGCAGAGTACAGAAGAAGCTATGAAAAAAAGTGGGCTTTTCATAAAATTAAAAAAAATTTAATTTCTTTAAGCCTGTATACGGAGATGTTTTTGTTTTTTGTTACCTATGTCATAAAAATGTTACCTATTAAAGGGTGAGACACACAGGGCTTTCCCCCTGTCGCATATTACAGATACTGTTTTGTGTCATTGACAGTTTCCACCAAGGCACTGCCTTTACAGTACATGATAAATTCATAAACAAATCAGTTATGAGAACCTTGTCTCGGAGTCTTGTTTTGTAATAAGGTTCTGGTTGGTAAAATTACCAACATTCTATATATGACTCTGATCTATACAATAATAATAGTGAAATAACCATTCTCAAATAATAACAAACCAGGGTCCATTGAAATTCTTAGGGCAGGGGCACACGGGCAGATTCAGGGAGATTTAGTCGCCTGGCGACTAATCGCCTCTTCTGCGGGGCGACAATCTCCCCGAACTGCCTTCTGCCTGCTATAATGAGAAAACGCCTTTGCCAATACATACGTGGTGCTTCGATTTCTGAAGTCACTAAAGTTTCCTTCTGAGCCAACTTCGGAAATCGAAGCGCCGCGAGTGCATTGGTGCTGGCGTTTTCTCATTATAGCAGGGGGAAGGCAGTTTGGGGAGATTGTTGCCCCGCAGAAGAGGCAATTAGTCACCAGGCGACTAAATGTCCCCGAATCTGCCCATGTGCCCCTGCCCTAAACTGACATTTAATAGATAAAGCCCATAGAACACATTGATTGTAATTGCCATACCCCAACATCCATAAGTAGTAACCGGTAAGGCAGGCGGAGGGCTGATAAGCAGTGGAAATCGTTCTGAAACAGATCTATTTGTGATGATTACCTGGAAACATAAACTTTTAGCAATTTCTTTGACATCACAGTGAACTGGAACTGGGAAAAAGGCCAAATTTTGAGATACCCGGCCAACACCATCTTTTAGGACTGCAAGTGTGTGTGTGTGTGATGGGGCCTTTCAGAATAAATATATGTATGTTATGCAATACCTTTTTTGTATGGACCCTTCTTTAAATCTTTCAAGACCATAATACATTTTTGTATGTTTATTTAGCTTCTTGTGCTTACCAATCACTATTTGTTGTCCAAGATTGGTTACTACAAAGTGATCCTGTATATTTTCTACATAGAGGGAGTTATGTCAGTTTTGATGTACTTAATAGGACCTCAGCATTACTATATACTGGCTGTGTTTCTGACAGCTAACATGTAAGTATATTTTAACTTGCCCAGGCTTCATTCAAGGTTTTATTGCTTCGCTACACATTGCTTCGGTGCTGTTTTCTGCTTTATTTTGTGTGACAGGATGGATTAAACATATTTGTTTATGTACAGTAGGGGTTAAGGAGGGCCTAAAGCTAAAGAAGTCAATAGCAACTTTACTTACCTTATTAATTCAACCAGGGTCGGACTGGGCCGGTGGGACACAGGGTAAAAACCCGGTGGGCCCCACCAACCCAGACCTGCACTCGCCTACAGCCCGCGCTGCTCCCTGATCACGTCCCCACGTCTGAGTGACCAGTTAACAGTTACTTAAAGGAGAACTCAACCTGTAACATAAAAACCCCTACCCCCCTACCCTACGTAGACGCCCCCCAGCCTACCTGGTTCCCGGAGCAAATGCCCCTAACTCTTGACAGAGTCTGTCCTCGGGAGTTCACGGCTGCCATCTTCTTTTCTTCGTTGAACTACGGAAGCAGACCGTCGTTTTCAGCGCATGTGCAGTTGGAGTAATATTCCGGTTCCACGCAACTGCGCATGCGCTGAAAGCCACAAAAATTTCCGTAAGTCACAAAATATTTTGAATTTTCTGCGCATGCGCAGTTGTTTAAAAAACAAATCTGTGGTTTTTTTTAAATCCAGTAAAAAAACATAAATGTTGCAGAATTAGATTTAAGCATTTTCTTTTAGTTATAAAGTGAACATTAAACAAGCAATGTACAGTAGGGTATTGCATATAGACGAACAGTTCCCTGCCCCTCTGGGTTTACTATATAAAGGGATTCACATGCAAAGTTACATACAGGATTATGATCATGTGCTTTACAGTGAAGACAAATGAATTCCTGGTGTATTAGAGCAAGGAGGATCCAGGGGGTGATTATAGTTACTGCATTGTAAAATACAATTGTAACACTGTTAAATCCAATAGAATTATCTTAAGTTTCTTGGGTTTTTTTTGTATTATCATGGAACTATAGGCTTAATCTTTATTCCTTCTCAGTAATGGCTATGGCACAAGGGCTGCTAACCCCTGTGAACTGCTTCCCATTTATTTAATAAATTATTTAACCTGAATAGGTATTTCTAATTTAATTATGAGCGTATAATGGTTATAATTACCCATGCAAGGCCATATAGTCTGCAACCAATTGATTAGATTTACAAGTTACTGTGATCAAAATGCCCCATGAGCCATAGCCCTAACTATTCCATCTATGAATGCACACTATGGAAAACAATTCTTTCCTTTTTTAAGAGATAAAAGCCAAGTCTCCTTCTACTCTTTTTTCTAACCCTCAGTTATATTTCTTCATGTGAGAGAGAGAGTTCACAATAACCACTTATTTTACCTGTCAACAAAGATGAATTGATGTGTTCGGTATTCTCTGGCCCCCTTAGATGTGGATTGTATGATTCTGTATTTGTCAAGGGCTGGAGCCATAATATAGTAGGTTATAATCACTAACTTTATGTTAACTGTTTTTATTTCTGTTTCCAGGGTACTTGTGCATGCCTCTTTTAGTTTATTTAATCTTCCCCTTGCTGATATTGTGGATGCTGACTTGGAAAAATACAAACGCAAGTAAGTGACTTTTTGGGTTGCTATGGGTTACTCCTGGACGAATTTAGTGCTTTTTATTACATATGGGGTCTAGGCATTTTATTTTGTATTAGTGTGTCAATGGAAAATGTTAGAGATTCACACATCTCTTTTGCCAAAAGCAAAGTAATACATAAAGAGCAAAGTTCAGGATTGGAAACACAATGATCGGCCATTGAAATTGAGTGCAGCAGATAAGAAACACACTGAGCTTCCCTTCATAATCGGAAGATCTCCATCACCCACATGAGCTCAGAACTGTCAGAAACCATTGGGACCATGATATACTTATCTACAGTCAGTTGAAGTATGATCAAAATGCTCTTCCTCTGAGGTGGAAACAATGCTGAACGACTCCACTACGCACAGAAACGGACTGAGAAAACAAAAACTGTGAGGTGCAGAGATACGGCAGCAGGAGACTGATGGGTTAAAATGTAATAGATATCTTACAGAAGGCAGTTTGCCTTGGGATAGTGGTACATGGATGGATGTCTGTAGGCAACATTGAAGCATGTTGGATGTTCCTTGCAGATTTGGGGATGCATTTCAACAAATGGAGTTGATGGTTTGATCAGAATTGATGGCTCGGTGCTGAGAATTACAGACAGATTATCATACATCCTGCAGTACCATCAGTGAGGAATCTGTTCAGTCTGCAGCATGACAATGACACCAAAACATGGCCAAAATCCTAAGGAACTGATCTGCAGTGAAAAGAAGGACAAGCAATCATGCAACAGAGGATGTGGCCCCTGAAAATTGAAACATCATTGAGCCAATCTGAGATTGCTTGTAGAAACAGAAGGAGTTTGTAGTGGAACTGTGGCAAGATTACAAGGATGCTTGGAATATGCAAGTAACTCCAGAAACTGCATGCAAGTGTACCTAAGAGAATTGCTGCACCTAGCTCTGACAAATTGTTTCCACCACTGCTGCAAGCCTGCACTCTGAATGGGGAAACAGTTGAAGAAGATGAAAAATGTCAGCCCAAAGCTGTGGCGGGGGAAACAGTTTTTTAGACATAGGTGCAATATGTTTTTACACCAAATATTGATTTTGTTTATGGTTTTTTTTTGTTCACTGCACTTTTTAGACGGTTTTGCTAACTATTAACATATAAACACTATTCATAGCATTTATTTTTAAGTATTTCCACTTAACAGCATATTTCACAACAGCCTATTCTTTTACACAGTACTGTACCCCCAGTATTGGAACTTCGCACACTACTACTTTAGATCCCGATTTCAGTAAATGTAACGTGTAAACAGTACTTCTATTTCTATTAAAAATATGCTGCAGAGTACATTATGAACAGTCCTGCAAGATATTATATTCAGATACTAGGCTTTGCAAAAAGAGGAACCTTTTAACCGACAGAGCCATTTCTTATCTCATACATATATAAAAGCTGTATATAATACCATTCTACATTTATTGCTGTGAGCACATCCAGACAGAATACAAATAGAATATATATTATTTTACTGTTACAGATATGACATATGAAAGGATCAAGGTTCATGCATTAGTAGCGGCTGCTTATAGCTGCTGAGAATGTCGTTTTCATTGTTTTCTACAGGGCAAGTACTGTATACCCAAATATGTAGTAATCTAACCTATTTTTAGCCAGGTACAAAGAGCAACTGCTAATATTTCCAAGAAACTTAAAGGAGAAGTAAATCTTAACTAGGCTAGAAATGTTGTACATTATGTTTTGGGCTTCTGTGTCAGCCCAAGGCAAGCACACTTCTACTACTTTTTAGCAGTAAAGATCTGTGCCTCCACGGATGCCACAGTAGCTCCCTGTTTTCTTTTCTGCTGATTCACTGCACATGCTCTGTGCTGCTGTCACTTACTGAGCTTAGGGACCCACTCACAATATACAGTACACATAGAATAGAAATGTCACAATATAAGGCTGACCTAAAATAACTACAGGGCAGCACAGAAACCAGTGCAATTAGCATCAGAACTGAATAATCAGCCCTGTAGCATCAGCTTATATTACAGACCAACCTCATTTTCTGCTTGATAATTTGTGACAACCCCTAAGCTTAGCTTCTCAACAGCTGCTCAGAGCCCACTGAGCATGTGAGTGTCACAGACACTTTCCAAGATGGTGACCCCCTGTGACAAGTTTGCGGTCCTGGATCATTGAGTATATACCCCTCAAGGTACCACTATTCTAGGGAAATACTTCAGCAGCACTCTGATTATGGTGAAAAAATTGTTGCTTTATTCGTGCCTGAATAAAACAGCAATTCTTTCACCATAATCGGAGTGCTGCTGAAGTATTTTCTTGTACACGAATCAGACCTGGGCAGACAGAGTCACAGACGGCACCCGACGCTGCAAAGAGCGGTGAGAGTGTTTGTGTAGCACTACTTTGTTTTTGTTGGACTATTCTAGGGAAAGTAACTCCAATCCATAAAGCCATTCCATTATCTGTTGGTTAGTTCACTTTGGATTGGTTTCCCTACTGCAAACTATTTCTAATTGAACAACCCCAATAAAGTCAAGACTTCTTTCCTTAAAAGTTAGTTTGGTTGCCTTTCTCTGATCTTTATGTGCCATTTCTCTGCATACTCTGCCATGAGCAAATTTCAAACTTTGTTTCTTCAGCCTATAAAGTACAAAATATGAAAGCCCTGCTTTCTAATCCAGGCATGCAGGTGACATTTGACATTTGACAGTATTCTTTCTTACTTTTGAGTGAGGAAATATTCAAGTGTATGACATTTTCTGAATTTTGAAGTACCACTGTTTTCTCTGGGTCTATGGCTGACATGTCCTGTTAACATTACAGGTCTCCGCTGTCCTCTATGGTGTTTGGAACAAATGCTCTCTTCACAAAGCCTGCTCAGTCTCTTGCTCCAATGCTGGTTGTGACAATACTGAACCAATATGGATATGAACTTTTAACCAACAAGACTGCTATACCAGATCCCAGGTAAGATGGCTGTGGGATCCTTAGAGGTGTAAATCCATATGCCTCTGGTGCTTGTTATTCCAAAATATTCCAGACCAGGGCTGTCCAACTGGTGGCCCACGACCCTCCCTTATGTGGCCCTCCACATCAGTGTCTGCCTGCTGTTTATAAACTTTATAAAGTATCACTACAGGGATTAACTGGTCCCTGCATTGTTTAAACCTCAAATTCACACTGCTCACACTTGTGAAAACTCTATTTGTTTATATCCTAAAATCCTGTACTGTTTACACCTGAGACCCAGACTGAAACTGCCCATATTGTTCACCTGTTCACACTTGATACTGTATGTAGTACATATTAGACTGGTCCTGATTTTCCTGTCTCCTGTTCTGTTCTGCCTTTCAAATGCTCCTTGTGTGTGCTCTGCTCTGCCTGTGAAACATAAGCCTGGTATTTGTTCTGGGGGGTTGTTAGCATCTGAAAATTGTTGTTAGTGGCCCCTAAGGTGTTTAATCATA
Organism: Xenopus laevis; assembly: GCF_017654675.1. NCBI lineage: Eukaryota > Metazoa > Chordata > Amphibia > Anura > Pipidae > Xenopus > Xenopus laevis. Next base: position 111,354,593 of record NC_054387.1, on the reverse strand, counting down.
TGCTGGGGTACTGTATAATACACAGGGGAGGAGGAGGCATATGGATTTAGGTAGGTCTTAATATGACGTAACTTTTTTCACATATGAGTGGCATCTCTGCCAGTGCCGGGCCAAGGTAGTTTGGCACCCCAGGCAAGAGCTCCAATCAACGCCCCTGTCCTGCATTAACATTTCCCTCCTTACCATGATGGTTTTTAAATAAAGAAAGCAAGAAAATGTACAACACTATTTCATTTATATTACTGCCCCCTGTACCTGTACCAGCAAGCCCAGCAGCCATCAATAATACAGCCCCCCTGTACCTGTACCAGTAGCCATCCATCATACTGCCCCTCCGTACCTGTACCACTAAGCTCAGCAGCCATCCATCATACAGCCCTCTAGCAGCCATCATATTGCCCCCAATCTTTACCTGTGCCAGCAGCAGCCATAAATAAATCTGATCACATCATATTGCCCCCAAGTATTTATGTACCTGTGCCAGCCCAGCAGCAACAGCAAACATATGGCCTCCTGTCCAAATCTGTACCTGGCTGAGCCAGCAGGAAGCTTCACACTTTCACAGTAATAGAAAGAATGTCTTCAGTTCAGTGTAACTGTGCAAGGCTGAGAGCAGCGAGAGCCACACCAAGCAGGCCGCCAGCTCTCTGCCTCTCTCTGACACCTAACCACATCAGTGACATCATTGACTTGTATACGCATGTTGCGCTGCACTGCCGCACCGCACAGAAGGAGCTATTACTTGCTGGCAAGAGGGGGATTCCACCTGACTGAGTGACCATGATTACTGAAACAAATTATTAAATAAACTCTTGAAAAAAAAAACCCCATTAAAAGTGCGCCCCTCAATGATGGCGTCCTAAACAGCCGCCTACTCTGCCTACCCCTAGTTCCGACCCTGATCCTTGCAGTGAGCACTAACCATTTGGTTTTTGGTGTGCTATTAATGTGGGCATGGTCTTGCTGTAACATGGGTGTGGTTTAAAAACAGGGCGTGGCCAACACTGGCTTCCATTATCGTCCCTCCACCATGTAGATTAGAAAACTTCCGGCCCTCTGTACCATATAAATTGGACAGCACTGTTCCAGACCATTGGCAATATATTACATTACAAAAGGGTGGGCTTTAGGTGCGTCATGGGTTGACAGGAGACAGGGGTGTGGGTGTCGCCAGGCAGGCACATGGGGCCCACACTTCATTAGGGCAACTGTGATTGCATGTTTGAATTTTTCAAACAACAGGGCCTCCATTATTTATAAACTAAGAATTCCCATAAATTTGCATATTATTATTATATATATATATATATATTTTTTTTTTTTTTTTTTTTTCCGTTTCTAAAGGGCATTAGACTTTCGAAAATGAAAACTAAAGACTAGGGATGCACCGAATCCAGGATCCGGCCTATTTCAGCAGGATTTGGCCAAATCATTTCCCCTACTGAACCGGAACCTAATTTGCAATTACGTGACTTTTTGTCACAAGACAAGGAAGTAAAAAATGTTTTCCCCTTCCCACCCCTAATTTGCATATGCATATTAAGATTCGGTTCGGTATTCGCCCAAATCTTTCGTGAAGGTTTCCGGGGTTCGGACAAATCCAAAATAGTGGATTCGTGCATCGCTACTAAAGACCATTAGATTCAGTTTAATGTATGCACTAATTATTTTTCACCCCAGTGTAAGCCTTCTTAGGTTTGGCCAAATCTCCATGGATGAAGCTAAATTCCAATAGTAATGCCTAGTTATTTTATTTTATATTATTGGACAGATAATGAGATCCTATCCTATCTGGAAAGAACTCTGGCTCTACAGAGCATAATTGCTCCAAATGTAAAACTACTGGGCCTGGTAAACTACTTGTAAACTGTACAATTTTGATTTGCTCTCTGCTTTTTTAAGGCAAAGACATTTCTGGCATCTTGACTGGCTCTGATAGATGCAATGTTTCTAGAGGTACAAATGAATCATTACATAATATATGAGGTTTGGTTTGGTCTCCACCATGTGGTAAACTATGTGCATTACAGTCAAACGACATTATTTTTCATTAGGAAAGCACAATAAAGGTTACCAGACTGGCTTCCAGAAGAATTTATATATAAGCAAGTGCTTTAGTCACCTGCTTTAAGAATAGATTTAGAGGGAGTACAGAATGTCGCCTGTCCTTCTCTTGGCTTCTGTTTAGCAGAAGTGAGGGTTTCTCTAATAGAGGAACAAAGTGTGAATGTTTAAAATACAGCTGCATTATTTTGGCATGCAGTATATATACACAGTCCCAATTGTTCAGCACACCATTCCACTAGCTCTATCCGACCCAGGTGCTAGCCACTACTGCTTCAGACAAAATTCCAAAAAATGCATAACATTTATTGTATTACATATTAAAAATAGGTTGACGTTTTGGTCTGTTCCTTAGACCTTACTCGACTTAGACAACAATAAAAACAGTATGCACATAAATAGTTAAATTTAAAAAAAAATAAATATATATATATATATATATATATATGGGTAAGGCATTTTTCAGTAGCAGAATGCACAAAATGTCTCTGTCTTAAATATATTGATAATGGGTTGAGTGCAGAGGACTCTTGTATTTCTCTCTCTCTCTCTCTCTCTCTCTCTCTCTCTCTCTCTCTCTCTCTATATATACTAAGAAGTTGCTGATCAGTTATTACATTCTTTTTTTTCTCAGTTTGTTTTTAGGTCTCCATGATGCAATGTTCAACTTGGCGTGCATTATTCCTTTATGCCTTGCCGCAGTTCAGATCTTCCTTTGGACACCGTACTCGATCCGGAGTAGTCATGTGGTTTCTGCATATTAAAGGACTCACTGGATAGTTTCCTTAAGGATTATTTGTTTAGTCAGGAAGAACAGACAATTTGTGCCTTATCGCAGTGACTTTTTTAATATGGGCCTGGTATGTGACCTGTACTTTACAGTTCTTAGGTAGTTTAATGAACTTTAAGGTGCCAGTTAAATTTTTTTTCTTAATCAAATCACCTGTGACTTTTGCAAGTTGCTTTCTCTCAACAGGATTACCAGCCACTGGATTAATTAGTATTCCATGAAAATTGCACACGTGCATCTCTGGGTGGAAATTTGGGTGTTGGGCTACTACTGGTTCTTCCTGGTGTTCTCTAAAGTGCAGCTACTGAAAACAAAGCAGCTGTAAGTCACAGGTATTGCAATAAAAGTGCTGTGTGCAGGCCTGGACTGGCAATCTGTGGGTTCTGGCAAATGCCAGAGGGGCTGCTATAAGGTCTCAAAGAAAGCCAGTATTTAGTGGGCTGGTGGGGGCTGTTTGGGCCTCTGTGTGGGCTGATTAGGCCTCTATGTACCTGAAATGCCAGAGCCTATTTTAATTCTCAGTCTGGACCTGGCTGTGTGCCATAGCTGTTACGACCTTTGAGGCCTAGTGTTGAATAGCACTCCTTTGTGATGAGTACATGAGTTATGTTGCACAGTACTACCTGCATTTTGGAGACATCCAAATCTCCATCCAAAAACCCAGGGGCCCAGGTGTCCAATGGGATTATAATTGGGGCTCCTTGGGGTGAGAGACTGGCTAATTTAGCAATGTGAGGCCCCGTGATTAAATGGAGTGAACTGGTGATGAACCTGAGCCTTGATGTCTATTCTGCTGTAAAACAGGAGGCTGCCTGCTACAGAATAGGAGCCATTATACTATGACTCTGCTTTGTACCGATATAGTCAAATAGATTTAATGTTAAATATTCTGGTACATTTTGTTACCAGAACATTGTATGCAGTATATTTTTTTTATTTGTATGGTAAGGATAGAAGGATATATTTTTGCACTTTTATATATTCCATATTTGACCTAAGCCTAATATTGTTTGTATTTTACAAGGAATGTGGGGTTGAAAATGGCTCATGAGAATGGAATATAGTTCCACCTGATAAGCACTACCATATGTGATGTCTCATACAGTTTAAAATTCTGTGTATAGCTATGATATTATCTGTAGTTGGGTTCAAATTCTGTGTCTTGGATATTATTTCTGTAATGTCAGAAAAATTATATTTTTATATTGTTTTTGGTGTTGGTATAAAGGACTTTGTCAGTTAACAATGTGCATTTGTTTGTTTTTTTCCATATATGTGTGTGTGTGTATATACTGTATATATATATATTTATATATTCCCTTGTTTGTTATAGTTATACAGGAGCAGTGACCAGCTCCATGTTGTAGCTCCCACCCTTCCCAGCTATAGTCAGGTGATCCCACTGGTGTCTAATAAAAGGGCAGCCAAGTTTGGGAGTTTTACTTTGAAAGCAGCAAGTAAGTTGCAGGTAAAACTTAGTCCCTTTGTAAAATGTATAATTAAGCAATTTAATTCTTAATGAATCAGATGAAAATTAAGCGTAGGACTGGCCAGATATGGGATGACTTTGACGTAGTTGGCCAGCTTAAATATATTGCAATATATGGACAAACAATCCCTGTGTTGTTTAAAGGGTAAGGCATTTTTTAGTAGCAGTATGCACAAAATGTCGCTATCTTAAATATATTGATAATGGGTTGAGTGCAGAGGACTCTTGTAGTTGACTATATGTATTTTGTGGTCACACCCTCATTGAACCCCTGCCTAATGGTTTTAAAAAATAGTGGTGAGCACAACTTTCCCTTGTTTGTTATATATATATATATATATAATATATATATATATATATATATATATATATATATATTTTTTTTTATGTTTCATATGATCTACCAAACTTCTGCATGATGGCAGGTTAATGGATTTTTTCTGCAAATTGGGGCAGGCTTGTAGACCAGCGGGTTCTCAAATTTTATGCACAAGTTCTTGCCTGTACAGGTATGGGATCCATTATTCTGAAAGCTCCGAATTATGGAAAGTCCGTCTCCCATAAACTCCATTTTATGGATACGTAGTCATAGGTAATACATACACATACATACACATGCAGCCAACGGCTTTTTAAACTAACATTCCGGACATGATCTCAGCAGTTGAGTCGAGTTAAAACAAATTAGGGCATATTAACCCTTTTGCTGCAAGAGGCTTTTTAAGTGAAAAAACTTTACTACAATATTTTACATTTGGAATAAATAAATAAATATATTCATTGCAATTTTAGCATTATCTTCTTATTTCTGATGCGGTAAACCTTCTAATAGAAATTCATTGAGGTAACAATCTCATCAAATAAATAAGTATATTCATTGCATTCTTGCGCTGACTTCTTATCTCTAATGCCGTAAAAGATTTTTTTTATGTGACAGAGGTCCATGGAGGTTATGATTCCATCCACTAACATTTCTTCTAATTACAGTCCTTATAAATTAAGTTTCAGTTAAAGTAAGCCTTATTTAAATTACATATTCCTCCTGACATGGAGGTTTTTCACCGATCTTTCTAAAGCGTTTAATTCATTAAGTATTTTAACATTAAGTATTTTAACAAAGCATAACTTAAAGAAAATTTAAATTTCTGAAACAATATGAGTGATAAATGAAAATTAACGAATTTATCTGCCTTTAAAATTCAATTAACACGTGTAACATAACATGAAATGAATCCACCGGATATTTTATCTCTATGAACTGACATGTTTTTTTTATAATTTATTATTCTTACGGCCAGTATTAACATAATCCAAGATAAATTCATCCGTAAAAAAAATTAACATAAATCAAGGCAATTTCATCCGAAACCAACAGACTTGAAGACCAAGTTGCATCCAAAAGGGAGTTTGAAAAAAACTCACTACTAGCTTTATAGTGCCTCCAGAAAAGAGAGGAAAAGTATCAACTAAATGTGATAACCTATCATAGACAATAATGGAATCCAAAAGTGCATAAAGATTTAGGGGCAAATTTACCTAGGGTCGAATATCGAGGGTTAATTAACCCTCGATATTCGATTGCCGAATTGAAATCCTTTGCCTTCGAATATCGAAGTCGAAGGATTTAGCGGAATTCGTTCGATCGAATGATCGAAGGAATAATCGTTCGATCGAACGATTAAATCCTTCGAATCGAACGATTCAAAGGATTTTAATCCATCGATCAAACGATTATCCTTCGATCAGAAAATTGTAAGGAAGCCTATGGGGACCTTCCCCATAGGCTAACATTGGCCTCGGTAGGTTTTAGGTGGCGAAGTAGGGGGTCGAAGTATTTTTTAAAGAGACAGTACTTCGACTATCGAATGGTCGAATAGTCAAACGATTTTTAGTTTGAATCGAAGGTCGAAGTAGCCCATTCGATGGTCGAAGTAGCCAAAAAAAACATTCGAAATTCGAACTATTTTTCCTCTATTCCTTTACTCTAACTAAGTAAATGGGCCCCTTAGAGACACACAGGGATATAGAAGCGCTAACGAGACTAAAGTCTCCGTATGTCATTCTCATAGTTTCCTCTGGGGCGAATATTAACTTGTTAAAAACCATAGAACAGGATGGAGGGGAGTCAGGCAATTACCTGTCCATCCTGTGATAGAATTCTCCTTGTCCCCATTCTTAAACATTCTCCAGAGGCAAAGACTAATCCGGAGCTACCTTAAGTATACTGAGTGAAGTTTTAACTCAACTCAATTGCTGAGATCATGTCCGGAATGTTAGTTTAAAAAGCTGCATGTGTATGTAATACCCATGACTACGTATCGGATGATACGAAACGCGTCAGGGAATGGATGTTTTTAATATGCTGAAATAGACATTTACCCCCTCCGAAAGGGGTGTGGTCAAAAAATTGCTGCGCTACGTGCGGAAAAAAAAATTTTGTCCCTCTTTTTACTTCCAAAATGTTGGGAGGTGTGACTAAACAATAATGGAGTGTATACAGCAAACATATTGGGTTAGATAGAGGGGGTAACTAGGGTAACACACTCCTCCAGCTCAATAATAACTGGCTTCTTATATCAAGAATATTTTATATAGTAAATAGCAATACGTGTTACTTGCTGTGAACCTAAGGGCCCAGGGTACAATGTACATGCCCTCTCATCCCCAAAACCCCGCCCTGCATACATCCTTGGCCTAATCACAGGACTATTCTATGAACAAATGAGACAACTTTATTTTTCCCAAACATATACGCGGTTATGCAGCGTCTCTATCGTATTGAGGATCATGTATGATAGAGAAGAAAAGACCGTGCCAGAGCGGCCCCTTTTATAGTTCATGTGCCCTGTGAGCACTAAAGAAATTAGGTCCGTGCGGAAACCCTGTTTCCGCCGCACAGGTTCCGTTCCTTTCTTTCTTTTTCCATTCTCTCCTCCCCTCCCTTGTATTCCACTCCTCAGGCTGATGTGTACATCCCGCTGGGCCATGGCCTGCTCCGGTCCCGGAAGAAGAGAGTGGGCGCAGCTCAGATGAAACTGTTCGTGTGCTGGATACTTGGCTACCTGCTCTGCCTGGCCGGGCTGAGGAAGATGTGGAGTGGCCGGTACCTGAGGAGTCACCTCAGCAGATCCCTTTATATGAATATGATGAGCCACAACCAGGTCCCGTATTGGGATGGGAATCAGCAGGTGTGTAATGGCACTCTGGGGAGGGGGACAGTAAAGCAGTGACACGCCTAGTACACTAACCAGTCATCCCAGCCCCTCAGGTGTCCACTTATCAGCACCCCCTCTTCCGTCTAGACTAGAGATCTGCAACCAATGGCAGTGTTTCCCATACTGTGGGGGTTCAGCATAAAGGTGAGTTAAGGCAAGATGTGAGGAGAGGAGAACACTTTTCTAGATTCACCTGAAAACTGAGCAATAAGGTCAGTTAAAGTGAGAAGTGGTGCCCTAGAAACTGCTGGGACTGAATGACTGATCTTCCTATTTTTCACTATATCCATAATCTCAGTCTGATGTAACAGGGGGCCCTGACCAAAGATTTGCCCTCCAAGGGGAGCTTGAACTGAAATGCAGTCATTTAAACATAGTACAACCCTAATTGATGTTGAAATAGTATTCATTAGTTAAAACATTGGCTTTGGGTACCAAGCTCCAAACCTATAGCCAGAGGGAGTAGATAAAACCATTCGTGAACAAGATGAGCAGGCCCTCCAAGCAAAATCCCAAAATAACGGCTATTGACGTGAAAAAACAACATCAGCTTATCGATGAGAAAAAGGAGTGCACTCTAATGCAGATTACCTGCTTGTGATTTTAGAGTGCTCTCCTTTTTCTCATCGATAAGCTGATATTTGGGATGACGGTGCATCCATAGGTAAAGGATTGACGCATTCCCTACATGTGGTAGGAGGCTGTGCGCTGATTCATCAATATTATCTGTAAAAAAACAATATGTCTGTATTGGGTGTGTGGCCTTTAAAAGCCTTACTTGTTTCGTGCTACAAGGCTGCAGTCGTTGCCTGGCTTTGAAGTTTAGAATTTCTAATACTGTAGTCTCGTGTAGATTTGCCATCTTTCAAAACATGCAGTTTGTAGGAGCACTGCTTGTGCGGGATATTGAAATGATAAAGATTAACAGTGCTAAAGCTGCAGAAGTGTATCCAGCAAGTAGATTGAGGGAAATTCGTTGGGGCATGAAAACCCAAAATTAAAAATCGAAAAACTACAAATCGAAATTTGTAGTTGTTCGGTATAATGCCCTACTGTAATTGGCTCATTTGCTACCATAAACCTATAAATGTTTCAGATTCAGACTCTCGTGCTTTTTTTGCAGTGGTACCTATGCGACACAGAAAAATTAAGTGATTGCCTCCGGCCCGTTTTCATCCAAAGTTACTTAGACCATGGAACCCAGACATTCCTGAACAGAAGTATTGAGAAATCTGGCTGGCTTTCCATTCAGCTCTATCATTCCTTCATGTCCTCTGTGTTCAGCATGTTTATGTCCAGAACATCAATCAATGGGTGAGTTCTTCACTTCTTATATTAAGAAAGCCAGTGCTATCATGTATTTGTTTTCCTATTTGCTCACTCACAACAAAATAAGTGACCCAAAGGATAATACCTTGTATTTAATGCAGGGATTAATAGAATTGCACCAGAGACATTATTACAGGTATGGGATCTGTTATTCAGAATGCTCAGGACCAGGGGGTTTCTGGATATCGGATCTTTCCGTAATTTGGATCTTCATACCTTAAGTCTACTAGAAAATAATTTTCACATTAAATAAACCCAATAGGCTGGTTTTGCTTTCAATAAGAATTAATTATATCTTTGGATCAAGTACAAGGTATTGTTTTATTATTAAAGAGAAAAAAGGAAATCATTTTAATGAATTTGGATTATTTGGATAAAATGGAGTGCATGGTAAAATTCTGAGCTGGATAATGGGGTTTCTGGAAAACTGATCCCATACCTGTATATAGATGTTAACACAAATTTAGATTGTAATGTATATGCATATAATGTCAAAATAAAATAAAAAATTAGGGATGCACCAAATCCAGGATCGGGATTCGGCCAGGATTCTGCCTTTTTCAGCAGGATTAGGATTCGGACAAATCCTTCTGCCTGGGCAAACCGAATCCTAATTTGCATATACAAATTAGGGGCAGGGAGGGAAATTGCCTGCCTGACAAGGAAGTAAAAAATGTTTTCCCCTACCTACCCCTAATTTGCATATGCAAATTCGGATTTGGTTCGGTATTCGACAGACTCTTTCGCGAACGATTCGGGGGTTCGGCCGAATCCAAAATAGTTGATTCGGTGCATCCCTATAAGAAACAACTGAACATAAGCCACCAGATACAGTAGCTTTATCATTTTCCTGACATTGTAGAGGTACTGAAAATGGAAAGGGAACATAGTTGGCTGTGACATTTTAGTAGTTTAAGCATAATCTGAGGCCCAGCAAAGGTTTATTGTACCCAATTAAAAGGCCTATGGGCCAAAGGTACAGGTAAAGTAGTGTACAACTGGATATGCACGGGGATGATCAGATACTTTTGTTCTCTTTGTTCTGGCCAACAGAATGAGCAATCCTATATTTCAGGGAGTGAGGAGGAGCTGTGGCTGTCTTCATTATCTGCCACCAATAAAGTGAAATTTTCATTTTGAAACTGAGCTTAGTTGCTATGCATGCTCTGATGGTCAGGCAGTATGGTACCAATACAAATGGTTCGCCTACTTCTCTCTTTGCAGGTTGCTTGGAAGAGGGTCAATGTTTGTGTTTTCACCAGAACAGTTCCAAAGTCTTCTCAAAATTGGCCCCGAGTGGAAATCACATCGCTTGTTGGACTTAGGTGCAGGGGATGGAGAAGTGACTAAAGTAATGAGCCCTCATTTTGAAGAGATCTATGTTACAGAAATGTCTCAGACTATGATATGGCAACTACAAAAAAAAAAGTACAGGTGAGTTATACGCACAAATCCTTTTTCTTAATTTACCTTACGTGCATAAAGTCATCCGCAGCAACTAATGTCCTGGGATAACTTATACCTGGAGTTTCACACTATGACTTGTTCGGCTTTTGTTTGTTTGAATTCAGGAAGGTGGCCAGAAACTCTGGCTACCAGCTCTGCTCATGTTGGTTGCAGAAGAAAGTTTAGGAGTTACAGCTGAAAACAATAAACTCTTAAAGGAACAATAACACTAAAAAATTAAAGTGTTTTAAAGTAATGAAAATATCATGTACTGTTGCCCTGCACTGGTAAAACTGATCTGTTTGCTTCAGAAACACTACTATAGTTCATTTAAATAAGCTGCTGTGTAGCAATGGTGGAAATTGAAAAAAGGCTAAATGGCACAGGTTAAATAGTGGATAACAGATAACATTTTGTTCTATACAGCTTATCTGCTATCTGCTGTGTAACCTAAATCTTTTTCTCCTTTGAATGGTTGCTACACAGCAGATTATTTACAGTTAGGCCCATAAATCTTTGGACAGAGACAACTTTTCTCTAAAAGTTGTTTAAAAAAGGCTTAAATTCCTCAATTTTTATGCAATCTTATTGTTCAACCCACTGAATTAAAGTTGAAAGTCTGCAGTTGTTTTATTTAAAATTCATTGTGGTAATGAACAGAACCAAAATTAGAAAAAAGCTGTCTCTGTCCAAAGATTTATGGGCCTAACTGTATATACACAATAATAATGTTTCTGAAGCAAACACACCCGTTTTACCAGTGCAGTGCAACACTGAATTATATTTTTTATTACAATTAAATTTTTTGATGTTACTGTTCCTTTAAATAAAAACAATATTTTCTTTTCACAGTATTGTGTCCTGGGCAGTACTTGGATACCATTTGTGGATAGCTAAACCCCTTTTAATTCAGTCAGCTTCCGCTTAGGTGCAATGAATTCATATTCAGATGTTCTCGGTTACTTATATGGTAGCCAGCATCTACTGTGGATTCTAGATGTGAAATTAAAATGATAATACAGATATTGGATCTGGAAACCGGTATCCATGAAGCTTGGAAATTAGGGAACGCCATCTCACATAGACTCCATTATAATCAAATAATCTTATTTAATTTGGAAAATTGTTTCCCTTTCCCTGTAGTAGTAAAACAGTGCATTGTACTTGATCCCAACAAAGATATACTTAATCCCTATTATACACAAAATTTACCTATTGGGTTTAATTAATGTTTCAATGTCTTTTTTACTGGACTTAAGGTATGGTGATCCAAATTACGGAATGGGGCCTAAACCAGAAAACTCTAGGTCCCGTGCATTCTGGATACTAGGTCCCATACCTATATGAGTGATATGGAGAGTTGGCACCTTGCGTCAAGTCTAAAAAGATACAATGATATGATCTACCACAAACCCCTTGGCCAAGGGGCTCAATATGTCCGTTTCTTTTTATTCTTCATAATACTTAGTCTGGGAAATACAGTTATTCAAAGTATGTTATGCACACACTAAGCTGTGCCTGAGACAGACTTGAAGAAACTTACATAAAAAGTAAAGAATGTTTCCCTGCAACCTCTGCTTTTTTCGTGTTGTTATTTATCCCTGACATACGTTTGTTCTTATCTTCTATCTAGAGTGCTTAATATTGATGAATGGCAAAGGACAGGATTCCAGTACGACGTTATAAGCTGCTTAAACCTCCTAGATCGGTGTCATCAGCCAGTGACACTACTAAAAGAGATGAGAAGTGTTTTGGAGCCAACAAGAGGGAGGGTTGTGCTGGCACTAGTATTGCCATTTCACCCCTACGTAGAAAATGGTGAGTTCTATTGTAACACTTTGTTGGATCTCTTAAAGGGGTGGTTCACCTTTACGTTAATGTTTAGCATGTTATAGAATGGCCACTTCTACACAACTTTTCAATTGTTCTGTATTGTTTATTTTTATAGTTTTTGAGTTATCTGCCTTTTTCTTCTGACTCTTTTCAGCTTTCAAATGAGGGGTCACTGACCCATCTAAAAAACAAATGCTCTGTAAAGCTACAAATGTATATATTTTTATTACTCGTCTTTCTATTCAGGTCCTCTCCTATTCATATTCCAATCTCTTAAGCAATCCAATGCAGGTTACTAGGGTAATTTGGACCCGGGGTCAAGGATGGGCAGCATGGGCAGGTTCAGGAGTCTTGCCACTTTGTGTGCCATGAGCCATACGTAGCAGCAAATCCCATTATCCTGCCACTGACTGAATGAGGGCAATAGGAGCATTGATGCTGGAGCTGCTGAATGCCAGTGTGATTTAGATGATTTGTGCCTACAGATTAAGGGATAAATTTATCAAAGAGTGAAGTTCCGCCACTAGAGTGAAATTCTGCAGCTCTCAATTCATTTCTATGGGATTTTGAAAGGCGTATTTATCAATGGGTGAAGTGAAAGTTCACCCTTTGATAAATACGCCTATAAAAATCCCATAGAAATAAATGGAGAGGGTCGGAATTTCACTCTAGTGGCGGAACTTCACTATTAACTTCACTCTTTGATAAATATACCCCTATATGAGAGGAAATGTAATTTAGCACTTGGGGTGGCAAAAGTTAGGCACCCCCAAGAAATTCCATTTACTTACGGGACACCCCGGACCAGTGCTCCTATCAGCTACACCGACCTGGGGGTTCTTCCAGTGAGCACCACAGAGCGATAGTCTTCCTGCTTCTTCACTCTTCAAATTTCCCGGGTCAGACGCATGCGCAGTAGAACGAAATAGCCGGCATTTTCGTTAAAGTTCAGCTTTTCGCTGTACTGCACATGCGCAGCCGTGAGAAGAAAGAAGATGCAGGAAGAAGATCGCTCAGTGGTGCTCGCTGGAAGAACCCTGGGCTGGTGCACTTTTCTGCTGATAGGAGCACCTGCCTGGGGTGTAAGGTAAGTAAAGACAATCACTTGGGGGTGCCTAACATTTGGTGCCAAATTACTTTCCTTCTACTTTAACAATGCTTTCCTTTACCACAACACCTCTGGATCAACTATCAGTTAGGCTGGTCATATATAGACTTAAAAGGTTGAACTTGATGGACTTGTGCCTTTTTTTCAACCTAATTTTCTATACAACACTGCAAGACCTGCACACTGCCATAAAAGCAGGACATACACTTCAAAGAAAACTTTTTTTTACATGTGTTGGTTGACTACACAAAACATTTACAGCCAAAATACTGTTTAAAAACTACTATTGTTATAATATACAGAAATAATAGGGGAAGATACAGAAATAATATTCTGTTTTGGTTTTTTCACAAAATCCAGGTCATCTTTAGACTCTTTATCTTCCCACACAACTTTTTCAGGCTTTAATAATACAGCCCAGTCCTGTAAAAATATAGTCTTAAAGAGAGCTCACAAAGTGCTGTGTCTGTGTTTCTTTAACTAGGGGCCCTGTGTGTTCTGGTAGATGGCATCATCAACTCTTGTAGAATTCTGTAAGGAGGAGAATAGCTCAGTTAATATTAGTTCTCTTGGTAGAAAATAATGAGGAGGAGATGGTTGAAAGTTACCCTTGCAGTGGAGTAAGCAGTACATTTATTATAGCTATATCCAGTGCTGTAAGCTGGTGCCCACAATCCTCTGGCTTCCATCTTATTGCCTGAGTTTTTTAACGTTAGGGTTGAATTCTCCTTTAACTACTCCGTGCACGTGTGGTTCTCTTTGGCCTTTCCTGGCCCTAATTTGAATATGCAAATTAGAGTTCAGATTCGGTTCGTATTTTGCTGAATCTTTCACAATGGATTCCAAATATGGTCAAATCCCAAAATAGTGGATTTGGTGCATCCCTACTGTTGGCACACCGAGGGAAAGCTTGGAGTACATTTTTTAGAGTTGTAAACTGATAGTTGTATTGCAGTGCTGTCCAACTTCTCTTGTACTGAGGGGCGGAATTTTTCTGGCCTTCATGTTGGAGGGCCGATAATGGAAACCAGTGTTGACCACTCCCTGTTTTTTAACCACACCCACTTTAAACCAGACCCATGTTACCACCAGAAGTTTTAAGACCATGTCCACCATAATGGTGGTAGCACTCCAAAAAACCAAATGGTTGGTGCTCTCTGCAAGGATATCACTTATTACTCATATGTGAAACAAGTTTATTTGGACATAACCTTAAATCCATACACCTCCTTCTTCCCTTGTGGATAACACAGCAACCCCCCAGCACATGATTAAACACCTTCGGCTGTAGAGCATTAGAATAATCCTTTCTTGATATTTAAAATTATAGATATGATTAAAAGCTTTAATATTGCTGGCATCAAATGATCTACAAATCTAGATTTAATAGTCAGTAGCAAGAGCTTCCTTGGTGATCATAAATAATTCTTACCATTGACTGTTCGCTTTACCAGGAAAACCAATATTGGGATGGCCATAAAGGATCATTTTCCATTTCAGTTCCACTAATATACCATAAAATATTCCCCAAAAAAAACTCTTACCGGACTCATTGATTTTCTCGGGTATCTTTTGTGATATTCCTGTGCTATTGCTTGAAAAATCCGTTGCCGTCTGTAACTTTTCTGTGGGAATGTAGATCTCAGTATAAAGACCTGTACATACTTGGAAACTCCATTTGTATGTGGGTACAGCATTTACACCTAGGATACTTACATTTGTACTTCCAGCCTCTTCTGTTTTTGGTTCCTTAAACATTTTCAGCTTTGACTGGAAAAAAAGAGTAATTCACAACACATTTTATTCATTCTGGATAATGAGCTTTACACTTCCATTTCTACTGATTGTTTATTTTTTATGCATGGAGATGAAGATAAGGGCATCGGCCTGATGATATTTTTATTTGTCTTCTGCTTTTTTATTTTTTTCAACCTCTTCCTGTAAAAAGTTGCAGCAGCAAAACACTGAGATTGAGCATACATTTCTTCCTTATAAGTCAGGGTGCAACTCTCTGCAAGTGTGTGTTTCTTATTTGTATTTTTTTTTTGCTACTGACTCTTAGCAGTGTTTTGTCTCCTCAACCTTCCTGTAAAACTTTCTGGGGCACAATACTTTTATAACATTTTCAGCACCGTCAGCACTAAAGCTGGCCATAGACGCAAAGATCTGATCGTACGAATCGAGGATTCGTACGATTTTCGAACCGTGTGTGGAGAGTCCCGACATTTTTCGTCCGGCGGAGATCGGTCGTTTGGTTGATCGGACAGGTTAGAAAATTTCTGTCGCCTGCCGATAATATCTCTGCGCGTATTGCCGATCGTACGATTTTCAGTGGGAGACTGTCACCGGCTTTGGTTGGACATAGATATCGTACGATTGCTGTCAGGGGCAGAACATTGCTGATCTGTTCTTTAACTAATCTGACTGGTAAGACTTTGATCTGAATGGTTAGTGGCGGGTCGGGAGATGGGGAAAGTCCGATCGTACGATGATTCGTACGATCGGATCTTTGCATCTATGGCCAGCTTAAGGTTTCACCTCTGCGTGAATTGGCAAAAACATTTGGTTGGTCTTAAAAAGGATTCTGATCTGTACTTTCTTACTTTCCAGATCTACTCATGTCCCAGACACTATAGACAGGAATAGGTAGATTCAGTTTTCCCTCTAGAAATATCAAATCGTCTTTTGAAACTCACCTTGAGGTGGGATATGTAAGGCTGCCATACACTGCGGCTGCATTGGCTGATATGGTGCACCCACAATTACATTTTTAAACCTGCCCAATCTTTGAAATACACTATAGATATCAGCCTGGATCAGGGGACCACCATAGGTGAAGCAATAATAAAAAAACAGTTTTTTTTTTTTTTGTTGTTGCCACAGGTATGGCCAGCATAACACGCATCGTCAGATAATAAGGTTGGAATTATCTAAAATACATAATCCAAACCCAAATCGTTCCGTTTTTTTGGACTTTTTTCCTGATTCCCTGCGGCTTTTTGACCGAAAACCCCCTAAATATTGGATTACAGGAGCATAACACGCATCATCCGATAATAAGGTTGGAATTATCTAAAATACATAATCCAAACCCAAATCGTTCAGTTTTTTTGGACTTTTTTCCTGATTCCCTCTGCTTTTTGACCGAAAACCCCCTAAATATTGGATTATAGGAGCATAACACGCATCATCCGATAATAAGGTTGGAATTATCTAAAATACATAATCCAAACCCAAATCGTTCAGTTTTTTTGGACTTTTTTCCTGATTCCCTCTGCTTTCTGACCGAAAACCCCCTAAATATTGGATTATAGGAGCATAACACGCATCATCCGATAATAAGGTTGGAATTATCTAAAATACATAATCCAAACCCAAATCGTTCAGTTTTTTTTGGACTTTTTTCCTGATTCCCTCTGCTTTTTGACCGAAAACCCCCTAAATATTGGATTATTGGAGCATAACACGCATCATCCGATAATAAGGTTGGAATTATCTAAAATACATAATCCAAACCCAAATCGTTCAGTTTTTTTGGACTTTTTTCCTGATTCCCTTGGCTTTTTGAACGAAAACCCCCAAAATATTGGATTATAGGGTTTAACCATCTTCAAATGGGGATAGGGGCATCTCCCATTGACTTATACATGACCCTGACAGGTCTGAAATGGCAGATTGTCGTATTTAGGCTTTTTGCAGCATTGGGGTATAATAAATCTCGAAAAATTTGAGTTTTTTTTTTTTTTTTTTGAACCACAAATTTTTTTTTTAATTTGTTCCCCAAAAAGATAAATTTGTGATATAATAAATAAGATGCAAATGAAAAAAAGATGGCCACAGGGAACTCCTCTGCTTTAGTTTAGGCTCTTAGGTTTTTAAATAGGGGCAACTTTCTGCTTAATAGACTATGTGGAGAGGGAGAGATTGGGGGGCCATGGAAAGCAGCGGGACTGGTGTTCCTAGGGGGGTTTAGTTCTCATTAAAACCATTACACATGAGCAAAGAGGAAGCAGTTAGTTTAACAATGATTGATTTATGGCATTAATTTGCTTCTACCGTTCAAGTAAAGGTGACTTACTCTAAAAGCATAAATGGAAAATACAGCAATGTTGTATAGTAAGAGCAGCACACAGAAGACGATCAGGACAACACATCCAGTTGTGACAATGCTTTGTGCTTCATCTGTAATACACAAGGAGACATCATGATGTTATAAAGCAGAGGGGGCAAGTATATCACACACTCTAAGCATGGCTTTTATGCAACAAGGAAGTTGCTGGAACAGTTCATTTTCCCAACATTAAAGGGGCCTCCACCCAAAAACTGTCTTTTTACACCATGATAAAAACAAAAAAAAGTCCAATAAAATAATTATAAATTGTCTGTGATTTTAAAGATATTTGTAAATGTAATTTCAGGTAGAAGCAGTAGTTTATCCTTTTCTGTTCTCAAGGTCTTAAAATAATGTAACAGGTGTCGGTTTACCTACAGGTCTGTTAAAGGGGTTGTCTGGTTGCTAGGGTCCAAATTACCTTAGCAACCATGCACCGATTTGAATAAGAGACTGGTATATGAATAGGAGAGGCCTGAATAGAAAGAGGAGTAGTGAAAAGTAGCAATAACAATACATTTGTAGCATTAAAGAGCTTTTGTTTTTGTTGGTGACCCCCATTTAAAGGCTGGGATAAATCAGAAGTAGGCGAATAATTTAAAAAAACTATAAAAAAAAAAAAACCCATAAAGACCAGTTAAAAAGTTGCTAAGAATTTGCCATTCTATAACATACTAAAAGTTAACTGAGAGGTGAACCGTCCCTTTAAGGTTAACTGAATGCAGGAAACGCATAGAACACACCTAGACATTTTAGGGCCACCGACACTCTGACCTTCAAAAAGAGCTGTTGAGTTAAAAGACCAGTAACATCATTTTTTTTTTTTTTTTTAAATGTGTTTCTTTTTAACGGAAAAAAACACCAAGACAGTTTTCACTTTTAATTTGCAAAGCTTTTATTAAGAAATTACTTACCGATTCTCTGCTTGCGCTCCTCTTCAGAAACGGCGACAGGGCGCTTGATTTCTCCTTCCTGCCTTCTATAGGAGATAGCCAGGGAGGAGAAATCGAGCAACGCACAATGAATTGTCGCCCTGTCGCTGTTTTTGAAGAGGAGCTAGGGTTGCCGCCTTTTTAAAATAAAATTACCGGCCAGTGGTGGGTACTTAAGGGGGAGACCGTGACGCAAAAAGGGGCAGAGCCGGCAGTGACAACCCAAAACACAGCCCGCAGTCCAGAATCGCACCTTCCATGTCACGTAAGCGCCGTGACAGGCGCTGCATAGCTGGGGGATTTCAAGCAGGGAGGGAGGAGGGAGCAACGAAGCTGCTTAAAATTAAGTGGCGGTTCCTCCCCTCAGAATTTTACCGGCAAATTAATTGCCGGTATTTTTTTTAATACCGGCACCGGCCTTGAGACCCTTTTTTCCAGCTGGGTCGATTAAATCCCGGCTGGGTGGCAACCCTAAGAGGAGCACAAGCAGAGAATCGATAATTTCTTAATAAAAGCTTTGCAAATTAAAACTGAAAACTGTCTTGGTGTTATTTTTTCCTTAAAAAGAAACACATTTTTTTAAATATTTTTTATGGTACTGGTCCTTTAAAGCTGGGTATTAGTAAAACTGCTAACATTTCAGACACCATTAAGAACAGAAAAATGAATAGAAATTGCTCAAGAGCTTAGGGGGTCACTTTTGAGGATTACAATGTTTCTGCAGTGGTTTAGAAAGGCACCTGGCTAGCAGAGTTTATAGGGGAGCAAGGCAAATCATTATCATAACCCAAACGTTTGAAAAATAATGGAAAACGGGAAACAAAAAGATATGCAATATGATCTCTCAAAGGATTCTGGGAGCTGTTTTTCAGTAACTACTTAGGGTTTACACATCGAAGTTTGCCTTTAGAGAAGGTCACATGATTCCAAATGAGCAGAAGTGCATTGATATTAAATATTGTTATCCGTGACTAACCTTTTACTACCAGTGTAGTCCCTTGCCCCATGGCTTTTGATCCGATGTCACGGAAGTTGCTGTCTCTTGCACCACAGATGTATATGGCACTGTCGTTAGCGTGTACGTTGTCTATGTGCAGCACGGTTTTTGTTGTAACACTTTGCACAGTCCGGTTGGCCAGCACTTTAAACCGCCCATTTACGCAGGGTTTGTCGCAGATCTTCTCACAATGAGAAACGAGGCAGCGAAACCAGTAAGTTTCCCCTAGCATTTTGCAGTTGTTGTATGTGAATTCGCACGACAAGGTAATGTTATCCGACACCTGGCACTCGCTACGTGCATGTTCTTCTGCAACTGTCACGGTGCAGCCTTCTGCGACATCTGCTTATACAGAACACGGTTATAATGACTCATCACACTTACTGTACTGGCTGCGTTAAATAGACTGTACGGGGGTTAGAAAATACATACTTACCCTAAAAGAGCATAAAAAGGAGAAATAAATAGCAGCGTATCATGGGACAACTCTGACAATTGAATTTAAAGGAACTAGATGTTCATAACATAAAATAATATCAGAGGAACGGGCCACAAATTAAGGAAGTAACTTCAAGCAACTTTGTTTTTTCAAAAGAAAAAAATTAAATGCATAACTAAGGGAAATAAAGCAAATTCTTTGCATGGAAACGGATATTGCTTCAAGCAACCTATCGTTTATCTTGAGCGCAGCCAATCCGGTAATAGCATAGAAATACATGTCTATAGACTAAATACTACTCTTGTACAACCCTCTTCCCTGGACTCATTTACTGCTTGTTGTAAATCATGTCTGCTTAAAGGGGCTGTTCAACTTTGAGTTAACTTTTAGTATGATGTAGAGCGTGATATCCTGAGACAATTTGCAATTGGGTTTCATTTTTTATTACTTGAGTTATTTCACTCTTGATTCAGTAGCTCCCCAGTTTGAAGTTGCTAGGGGCCAAATTACCCTCGCAACCACGCATTGATTTAAATGAGAGACTGGAATATGAATAGAGGGCCTGAATAGAAAGATGAGTAATAAAAAGTAGCAATAACAATACATTTGTAGCCTTACAGAGCATTTGTTTTTAGATGGGGTCAGTGACCCCCATTTGAAAGCTGGAAAGAGGAAGAGAAGAAGAAGGCAAATAATAAACTATAAATAATGAAGACTAATTGAAGATTTGCTTAGAATTGGCCATTCTATAAGATACTAAAAGTTGAAGCAGAACCAACCCCTTAAACCTGTGTGCTCTGATTCCTAAATCCTAGTTGACCTCAAATTGTCAAGCTCTGTCCTTACTACTGCTTATTCCTTAAGTTTTATGTTTGGCTCATCTCAGCGAATGTCTCTGGATTCTCATGCAGGAAGACCTGGTGAGGGGCAAATGGCAGCTAAGGATGGCAGTTATAGACAGCAGAACATGCCTAGACTTGAATCCAGTTATTACCCTGAGGTTTGGCATCGCCATGATTGATGCATTACCCCCTCCCCAAACACTTTCATGAAAATCCTGCATTTCACCGACCACTTTATTGCTCCACAACCCACATATTTCTCACCTTCCAATATATGGAGGTAGACGAGCCGACTGGTATCGGCAGAAGACTTGGATATCAGTTGGCTCGACAATTGGGCTGGCCGGAAAATTTTGATTGAGCGCCTTTGAAGGCACCCGAACATCAGCTATTGTTGAATTCTATTGTTTCTACTAGGGATGCACCAAATCCACTTTTTTGGATTCGGCCGAATCCTTTGCGAAAGATTCGGCCGAATACCGAACCGAATCCGAACCCTTATTTGCATATGCAAATTAGGGGCGGGAAGGGGGAAACATTTTTTACTTCCTTGTTTTGTGACAGAAAGTTAAGTGATTTCCCTACCCATCCCTAATTTACATATGCAAATTCAGATTCGGTTCGGCCAGGCAGAAGGATTCGGCCGAATCCGAATCCTGCTTAAAAAGGCCGAATCCCAAACTGAATCCTGGATTCGGTGCATCCCTAGTTTCTACCTGTATATCTGACGATTCAGCTCTACACGTGTGTATTGAAATGAACAATCTTTCTTGGAAAGATCTTTTCCAGGAAAGAATTTTAACGTCTATGACCACTTATAGTATTTCTAATGCATGTCCATTGAGGAATTATAATTCTCCACTCTCCATTACTTGCCTTCGTAGTGCTCGCCGCTGCCCTTTCCTTAGACAAAAACATATCTTTCTCTGGGCATTTACATTTTCTTGCCCAGTTGTTCTTCAATATGTTTCCATCACCCCATCCTTTACTGTATGTTCTCCCATCTCTGCTGCCGTCCTCCCTTAGCTCTTCCCAGTCCCACTTCCTCACAGCCAAAATATATTTCTCTCCATAGGGATTTCTATGTTTTAAAGGAGAAAATGAGGTTAAAACTAGGGATGCACCGAATCCACTATTTTGGATTCAGCCAAACCCGGAATCCTTTGCAATGGATTCAGCCGAATACTGAACCGAATCTGAATCCTAACTTGCATATGCAAATTGGGATGGGAAGGGGAAAACTTTTTTTACTTCCTTGTTTTGTGACAAAAAGTCACAATTTCCCTCCCTGCCCTTAATTTGCATATGCAAATTCGGGTTAGGTTCGGCCGGGCCGAATCCTGATGAAAAAGGCCGAAACCCGAACCGAATCCTGGATTCGGTGCATCCCTAGTTAAAACCCAATATTTTGGAAACCCCCAGTGAGGCAAAGCGCTAAACTTGTGGCTGTGGTGCTATCTTTGAGAGCCTTAAGCAGTTATGTTGGATGTATGTGAGTGGTATAGGGGAAAATTGGGAATTGGATCAAACATGGTGCAGAAGTGCTCTAGAAGAAAGGTGCAGTTTTTATGGAAAAAAAAAAAAAACCATGAGCCTTGGAAAAGGTAAGCAGTATGCCAACATATTGTCACCTCCAGTATTTTAGCCTTTACTTCTCCTTAAATGGTTTGTCCCCAGTGTTGGATTCCCCATGTCTCTATGTCCTTCCGAGCCAGAATGTATTACATCATCTAACGTTCCCTTCTGGGTATTTCTCTAGAAATGATATAAAAATGGGGAACCAAATCTGGTTATGGTGAGAAGGGCTGAAAGGAGCCAAAAAGCCCTTAGCTAGCAGGCATCACTCTACAAATGATGTGGCAACACAATACTTCAGTGTAAACGCTGGGGAAACACCTCTTATAATTTCAATTTAAATGTTGGTTTAGCTTCTTTGCCCCAGGGGACAATACTAACGATTAGCTTTAAATGATAAAAGTTTATGCGTTTGCACAGTTCATCCATCTTATAAAGGAACATTTGCTTGCCACTGTTTTCTGCTGAATAAATATATTCATCAGAAGTGCAGTCTTGCATTTGCACACAAGTACAAAGGGAGGGCATGTAAGAGAACACCCATGTGATCCCCATAATGTGGCTAACCACAGGAGCAATATTTTATCAGTGGGCACCCTATACATTGGTGCTGGGTTTACACTGTGATATATGGACATATAATGTGCTCACCATTTATCACACGGGGTCCAGGTGCTCAAGCACTAAACATATCCCACAAAGCATTATGTGCTCCCAGCACTTAGTCATAGGCTAAACAGGCGCTGGCTGTGGGTGTTCTGAGAGTTCCTAACCTTTCAGGTTCCCACAATAAATTCAGGAAGACCCGTCTTGTGACTTTTATCATCAGTTCTTTACCGCTGAATTTCTTCCCACCAACAGAAGAACTAAGGGCTCTTCAGATTCCATAAAAGGCTACGTTGTTTTTCCAGACTGATGTTTTACAGTCAGAATTTATTCCTACCACAGTGCATTTCATTTGTAGATTATAGTAATTGAACCCCATTATTGCATCTACGCCTATGTTGGGTTGCCTGGATTCTACACAAGCAGCATAATCTATAAAAAAAAAAATCCCTATTTTTCCTTAGCTATAATATGCCAAGGTGGTTCTTTGGTTGTCTTCTGATGGACCTACTTCTCACATACATCAACTAAAAAAAGTAGTTCCATAGAATAACACTTACAAACCTTATGCCTGACCAGAAAGCAATTCTGTCCCAGTCTTCCATTCACCGGCTCAATCATTCAGTATTTGGGCCATATAACAAAACGAATGCATAAAGGAAACTAAAAGATCCACTGGTAGGTATAAATATATATAGTACTTACCACAGCAAGCCCAGAGGAGCTGAAACATAACAGAGACTTGGAAGCCTCGCAGAGCCATTTCTGCTGCAGATTTCAAACTGTTGGGAGAAAAGGGAAATAAGTTCTCCGATTGCAAAGTCCGTCAGGGGGTTGAGAAACTTCCTGCTTATGTCTAACTGGGGAAGACAACAAGCTTTATCGAAAGGCCACTTCTCCCCAGTTTCTCACAGATTCCTTGGCAGCAAACATACTGGTTCCGTTCTGTTTTAAAGACGAGACATATATTTGCAGCGGTGATGAAAATAGATAAAAGGCGTATTTCAGCTGGGGCACATATATCTTGTGCAGAATTGGAAACCGTTAAATTGCAGGTCATCTTCACAAAACCTATTTTTGACACAAATGATTACATTTTTAAACTGCTTCATTTTGCTTTATTCTCCCATTTGTCTAAACGGTAGGTTTAAAAACGTGTTTCCGCTCAATCATATCTGTTCTATAAGCTGTTTGATAACGTTCCATTAAAATTGTGCATTAGTTGTTATTTGCCTCATGGATACAGTGTGTTGTATTCAGGTGGGGAGAGGGATCTAGGTGTCTCCCCTCCCAAACATTAGAAATATGGTGCACAATGCCATAACTGTACCATTACAGATAGGGATACTATCATGGGAAAACATGTTTTTTTCCAAAACACATCAGTTAATAGTGCTGCTCCAGCAGAATTCTGCACTGAAATCCATTTCTCATAAGAGCAAACAGATTTTTTTTAAATTCAATTTGGAAATCTGACATGGGGCTAGACATATTGTCAGTTTCCCAGCTGCCCCCAGGCATGTGACTTATGCCTGCACTTTAGGATGGAACTACTTTCTGGCAGGCTGTTTTTTCTCCTACTTAGTATTATTTCTCAGTGAGACTTGGCTTTTACTATTGAGTGTTGTTTTTAGATATACCAGGGAGCTGTTATCATTTTTCTGTTAAGCTGCTGGGGGGAGGGAGGGGGTGATATCACTCCAACTTGAAGTACAGCAGTAAAGAGTGACTGAATTTTATCAGAGTACAAGTCATGACTGGGGGCAGCTGGGAAACTGACAATATTTCTAGCCCCATGTCAGATTTCAAAATTAAATAAATAAAAATCTGTTTGCTCTTTTAAAAAATGGATTTCAGTGCAGAATTCTTCTGGAGCAGCACTATTAACTGATGTGTTTTGAGAAAAAAAAACAGGTGTTCCCATGACAGTATCCCTTTAATCAAAAAGAAAATAGGTAAATAATAAGGGGAGAAAAATACTCACAGTTCACCCCAGTCCATGGGTGCAAAAATCTGAAAAAGTTGTGAGTTTTCTCCGAAAGTAAAGACCAAAAATTATAATTAAAAGTTCAAATCATTTATTGGGACATACAGATAACCGCCTAACGCGTTTTGTACTTACTGGGGCACTTACTCATAGGCTGTCCTCCCTCCCACCCCAACTTGGGTGCCTTGGACTGTTAGTTGTACTAACTATGAAGACCAAAACTTACTTATTTATGGTCTATTGCAATATTGTGCTTGAGTTTATTAGCAAGGGCATCACTTGGAATCCCTCCACCACTTTCTGCAGACCTTGTCCCTCCCCAGTGCAACGTTGTGCCATGTTAATGCAATGGATTAGGAACAGAGAATTCAGGGACATATCCAGAAATAGGGGGAGGGGAGTTTTTACCTGCTCCATCACCAACGTGATGGCACTTTGATCAGTTAATGGGCAAGGTACTCTGGCCGGCATATGTTTTGTTAGGAAAGGAATTCCCTGCTCAATCAAGGTCGTTTATACCCAAGAACATGCAGCAAACGTTGATAAAAGTTTGGTCATTTTCCTGAATATTTCTATATCGCAAATTTCTTTGTACCCAAGAGGAACCTGTGGTTTCCTTTGTGCAATTTCTTCCTGCCAGAAAGCCCCTTTAGTAAAGTACGGCAAGTGACCCATCTATCGACATGGAATGGAAATGTTCTAATTAGACCTGTGACTGTATTAACTCGCCAGTTTCACTCTTGTAGGTTTAAATTGTCAGCCACACTGCTGAATTCTAGATCGGTTACAATTTAATACATTCATTGATACATTAGTCAGCATCTTAAGCCCTTGCTGAGCATGTTCCCTGAGCTTAACTCTGGTCTGGAACACGGCAATTGTCATAACTGCTTGTTTGGTCGCTGCCGTTTTTCCAATGCAGCTGACAAATCTATTAAAGGGGGTGTTTGAATTTAAATTACTTTTTAGTATGACATAGACATTGATATCCTGAAACGATTTGCTATTCATTTTCATTTATTTAGCCTTTTGGTCAGCTGCTCGTGAGTTTGGAATTTCAATAGCTATCTGGTTACTAGGGTGTTGTTTACCTTAGCAACCATGCAGTGGTTTGAATGAGAGACTGGAAGATGAATAGGAGAGGGCATGAACTGAAAGATAAAAACTAAAAAGTAACCATAATACGTTTAAAAAAAGCTTTTGGAGCAAACAGATTTTTTTTTTGGCTGTCGGGGGTCAGTGACCCCCAATTGAAAGTTGGAAAGATGTAGTAGGCAAATAATTCAGTTATTCCGTAGCATTCACAGTGATACCAGGTGGTGGGCTGTTTTCCCATGTGCTTCTCTTTGGGTAAAGGTAGCGGCAGACTGCCTGTAAATTTGTATAATCTGATGGATAAATCTAATCTGTAACCATGTTGTGGATTGGCCCTTCAGAAGGTGTCCTTGATTGGTCCATTTCCAATTACTGCCCACACTTTGGATTGGCGGTTAAATACGTATGTTTGATTGCTCCTTTTTCATGTAAATATGACTGTGTTTGAGTGTGTGTTCAGTCTATGACTAAGGCACAAAACGCGTAAGGCTTTTGCTGTGATGTTTTTGCCTCAATAAAAAGATTTTTTACTACATCAGTTTATTGAGTGTGGTCTGGTATGTGCCAGCCCTTTATTATTATCCATTAGCGACAGACAGAACACCCATGTCCCAAGGGCATATTAATGCTGTGTGCACATAACATTCCTGCTTTTCAGATTTGCTTTGGTAGATGCCGTCCCACAAATAAACCATTCAGGGATTTACTGCAGTTTGTGGAGAATGACTGAGCCCAGGCTAAGACGAGATAATATATGTATATAAAATATGATTCTGCAAGATATAAATCTCAATAAATATTAGAGGTCCATGTAACAGTAATAATACTTTTTTATTCCTTATCTGCCTCCCCAGGTGGGAAGTGGGAGAAGCCTGCGGAAGTCATGGAGGTCAACGGAACAGTTTGGGAGGAGCAGGTAAACAGCCTCGCCAATGTCTTCCATGAAGCAGGCTTTGCAGTGGAGGCTGTCTCCCGACTCCCGTATTTATGTGAAGGAGACATGTACAATGACTACTACGTATTGGACGATGTCGTCTTTGTTCTTCGGCCAATATAGAAGAGCGAGGGAAACGGGATCAACTGAGAGCAGCTGATGCACTTGGACGAAGAGCCACCAAGGAAACCGTTCTCTCTCTCTCTCTCTCTCAGCAAGTCAAATCCAGTTACTCATAGGCCAAAATTGTATGTACTTCCCGCAGGACTTGGTTTGGACACATAAATCTATATGTGTGCGTGTTTGTGTGAAATCTTACCCGGGAAAGGGGGGGGGGGACTTTTTAACCAACAGTGCTATCTTTTTCAGCAGTAAAGAACTTTAATGCTGCCAACGCCATCGTGCTGCCAGCCCGCCCTGTCATTATTTGCACGGGGGAAGAAGTGAGGACTTTTCTGATAAAGTGCTGATCCTGGCAATAAAGCTTGTCATATTTAATCAACTGTGAAATATATGTGTTCTTCCATGTGATTTAATAGTCTCGTTTGCCATTTTTAAAGCACATCCTTTTTTTTACCATGCCAATAAAAACTGTATGAAATGTAAGGATTAAAGCGCATTATTTTTCCTTTTTATCTGTATCTTGGATTTGTCAGCCTCAACTTTTTAAAGGTGTGGTTCACCTTTCAGTTACATTTTAATATGTTATAGAATGGCTAATTCGAAGCAATTTTTAAATTGGTTTTTATTTATAGTTTTTGAATTATTTGCCTTCTTCATCTGACTTTCAAATGGGGGGTCACTGACCCCATCTAAAAAAACAAATGCTCTGTAAGGCTACAAATGTATAGTTATTACTATTGTTTATTACTCATTTTTCTATTCAGGCCTCTCCTATTCATATTCCAGTCTCTTATTCAAATCAATGCATGGTTGCTATGGTAATTTGGACCCTGCTGCATAAAAAGCTAAATAACGCAAACACCACAATTAATAAAAAATTAAAACCAATTGTAAATTGTCTCCGAATATCGCTTTCTACATCATACTAACAGTTAATTTAAAGGTGAACTACCCCTTTAAGTCCCTCCCTATATGTAAAGGGCAAGTAAAGCATCAAACAACACACCTTTTTGAAATCTGCACATGAGTTCGCCTTTTATATGTATATAATACACAAAAGCCATGAATATCGTGTAAATTATATCCTTATAAACAGTGAGTTCTGATGTCATCAGTTATAAACGGTGAGTTCTGATGTCATTTCTGTCACATGACTCACTTAAATTTGTGTATTATAATAAATAAAGTAATAAAGTACCCCCAGTTGCAAAATATGAGGATATTAGGAGTGACCTTGGAGTTCCATGACCTGTATAAAAACACTCGGCCTTCGGCCTCGTGTTTTTATATGGTCATGAAACTCCTCGGTAACTTATAATATCCCTATATTTTACAAGAGGGGGTACTTTATTCACTATATATAATATTTACAGCTTCACTGGAGTCGCAGCTTGAGTGGATAAGGATTTATAGTTAACACCAACCAAGTGTTCAGAACAGGAGATAAGGAAACATAACTGTGTAGTAACTGTTACTACCGGTTCTTTATATGTAATACTTTGCTGAGAAGTCCTAGCATGCACCTGTCTTTCTTTAAAAGGGTTTTAGTATGATGTAGAGAGAAATTTGGAGAATTGTTCACGTGTGTAAACCTATGCATTACACTGCCGCCATGTTCTACCTTTAAATTAACTGTTAGTATGATGTAGAGACGTTTTGCAACTGGCTTTTGTTTGTGGTTTTTGAGTTAAATAGCTTTTTATTCAGCAGCTCTCCGGTTTGCAGTTTCAGCAATCTGGTTGCTACGGTCCAAACAGACTGCTTGCAAAGCAGAACAAGAGGTCTGCAATGAGTCCATTGACTGCACTTCCTATATAAAAGAGGAAGATAGAAGCAACCCCTCCACTACTGAGATAAAGGAGGAAAAGATTGAAAAGTTGATGAAAAAAAAAACCAAACACAAAGCACAAAACAAGAAATGAAAAACAAACTGCAGAGGAACAGAGAAATGACTCTGATTACACTCCCTACTTAAAGGAGAAAGATATTAATGTGAGAAGGGTTAAAATGTTGGAAGGAAACATAATATAGAAGCCATCAAGGTGAAGGTGGAGTTTAAACCCAAGCTTTACTCCAAATGTTTAAAGGAGGAACACAAGATCAAACCCTGCACTGTCTCCATAAATGAAGAAGAGTTTACCCTGGTGGTAAATAAAAGAAAGAAGAAACTTATCAAAGTGGAAGAAAATACTATTTGGCTGACAAATGCGGAACTAGAGAGAAATCAGCCATAACTTGCATGCACAGCATTTGGCATATTGAAGAACAGATGATGGAATCTGACTGCACTTCCAATAAAAAAAGAGGATGATAACAGCATAAAGGAGGAAACAATCAAAATGGAGTCAAAGAAAATAAAGAAGCGTAACAGGAAAACTGAACCTGAAGGAGACAGACAACAAGACTGTTATCTGCTTATCAGTGAGAAAGGTTAAAAAGGTGGCAAGGAGTATATCTCTCCTCCTTTAAGGGTAAGGCCACACAAGTAGATTCGGGGAGATTTTGTTGCCTGGCGACTAATCGCCTCGTCTTTTGAGCGACTATCTCCCCGAACTGCCTCAGCGTTTTCCCTCATAGGCTACAATGAAAAGTCGCCTGCGCTAATGCACACGCGGCGATGTGTTTTGTATAGTCGCCCAAAGTTGCCTCAGGGAGGCAACTTTGGGGGACTATAGAAAACACATCGCCGCGTGTGCATTAGCGCAGGCGACTTTTCATTGCAGGACTCTTGATGCAATGGTGTAAAGTTTGTTTTATTTTAATGTTTTATTCTTTGAGTAGACTTGCCTGTTATAATGTATCACTGTATATCTTACATTCTTACCTTAAATAGACGTGATGTATATCTGTATTACGTTTATAAATGCAATAAAAATATTGTGGAGAAAAAAAAGTGACAAGGAAAGGCAGGAAGAATAAGACAGAGACTACTGTGGTTCAGGACCAACAAGCCAAACCTGACTCCACATCCTGCAAACAGGACGAGGTTAAATGTCAGCCAACCACTGTCTTTATAAAGCAGAAAAGGACCAAAAAGGTGGCAAACAAAAAGAAGAAGAGGTGGCCAAAATAAAAAAAAAAAGTACAAGTTGATCCAGGGACTAGTCCGATCGCCATCTTGGGGTCAGGAAGTATTAATCAGCCACATATTAAATAAACATTGAACTATAAAGCTTGAAATCATTGTATAATTTATGAAAGGTTGTAGGGCTTCCAGTATATTGATACTGTTGAACTGGATATATGACTTGTTGCATGTTACACGGCATGGAGGGGAGAGTCTTTAGATCATTCACCTCTTCCACCATACTTGTGGCACAGGCCAAAGGAATTAAATTGGAAATAAAATCTGAATTTAAGCATCATCACTTGCATCATTTATTATTAGGGGAAAATAATTGATGCTAATGACTTAAAGGAGAGCTAAAGCTTAAAAAATGAAATTGGCTAAAAATACCATATTTTGTATAATGAATTTACTGCACCAGCCTAAGTTTTAGCTTCTCATTAGCAGCAATCAAACTTGTCACAAGGGGTCACCATCTTGGAAAGTGTCTGTGACACTCACATTCCCAGTGGGCTCTGAGCAGCTGTTGAGAAGCTGAGTTTAGGGGTCGTCACTAATTATCCAGCAGAAAATGAGGTTGGTCTGTAATATAAGCTGATGCTACAGGGCTGATTATTAAATTCTGATGCTAATTGCACTGGTTTCTGTGCTGCCATGTTGTTATTATGTGTATTAATTACTAATCAGCCTTATATTGTGACATTTATATTCTATGTGTACTGTATATTGTGAGTCGGTCCCTAAGCAGAAAAGAATATGGAGAGCACAGATTATTATTTATTTTTTACTGCTAAAGGGCTGTGGTTGCTTTGAACTGTTACAGAAGCCCAAAACATAATGTACAACATTTCTAGTCTACATCTTTAGTTAAGCTTTATTTCTCCTTTAAAGGGGTTGTTCACTTTGAGTTACCTTTCACGATGGTGCAGAGAGCGATATTCTGAGACAATTGGTTTTCATTTTTTTTTATTATTTGTGGTTTTTGAGTTATTTAGCTTTTTATTCAGTTGATCTCCAATTTGCAATTTCAGCAACCTGGTTGCTAGGGCTCAACTTACCCTATCAACATGCATTGAATAAAAGACTGGAATATAAATAGGAACCTGAATAGAAAGACGAGTAACAAAAAGTAGCAGTAACAATAACTGTGTAGCTTTACAGACTTAGATGGGATCAGTGACCCCTAATTGAAAACTTGGAAGAGTCATAAGAAGAAGGCAAATAATTAAAAAACTATAAAAAAAAAAAATAAGGAATAGTAATAAGGAAGACCATTTGAAGGTTTCTTAGAATTTACCATTGTGTAACTAGAAGTTAACTTTAAGGTGAACCACCCCTTTAGTATCTAGTACATAGGCTTCTTTATAAAAAAAAAAAAAAGGATGAGGATTAATTGATTATATCCCCATTTTAAATGATAAAAAATACACCTAAAGGTAATTGAAGATGATGATATGGAGAGGCTTTATAAGACAGAAGCGCATTCATGAAAGATTGTTTATTTACTATCAATCAAATTGCTTTCTAACATGAGGTAACTTGAGGTTTATATTGTTCTATAAGAATAATATACATAATTAGAACATTTTTAATTGGATCTATTTTTATTGAGCCCAATTAAGTGCACTTTATTGAGCCTCTGTTTTTATTCTGAAAACATTTAGGGGCAAATTTACTTACCTCATAAATTGCGCCAGTGTTGACTTCGCCAAGGCACCGCTAATTCACTAAAATCCAAAGTTGCGCTCAGGGAGTCGAAAGGTAGCAAAGTTGCGCTACCGTTAATTCGTCAAGTAAAGCGAAGTTACTTTAGCGTTGCCTAATTTGCATATGTCGGCAAGTTAAAGTACAATGGTCGTATATGTAGCAGCGAATACATTACACTACATAAGCCTGGGAAAGCTTCATAAAATAAAATAGAGTTGTTATTTTGCCCTACACATGTGCCCACTGTATAGTTTATGTGCCATGAGTTAGGAAATGTAGGAGGGTACCCCCAAAAAAATTTACGATCTTTTTCAGCCTATTACCCTTAAAAAAGTTAAAGACGCCAGCGTTTTTTGGGACTTAGAAAAAGTTTCAACTTTTTTTGAAACAAGCCCTATCTACTCTATTGCACTTCGCCTGGTCTGAGGTGGCGAAGGCAAGTCTGGCGCAAGAGTTAACGTTCAGTAAAATGCGCAAGTTAGTGAATTAGCGTAGTTACGTCCCTTCGCCATAGCGCAACTTCTCCTGGCGTAAGGGTACGAAGTAGCGCTAGAGTAGGTCCACTTCACTAGCGAATTTACGCCAGCCCCCGTTAGTAAATCGGCGAAGTAACGAAATGACGTCACACTGGCTAATTTGCGCTTTAGTGAATTTGCCCCTTAGATGTTATTGGAGGTTTAATGCCTGCAGATGTTTTCTTGTGGGTGGAAGACGCATTTAAAATGCCCTAAGTATAAAATGCAATAAAAAAGTAGGTTAT
The DNA here is from genome assembly GCF_017654675.1 of Xenopus laevis. Taxonomy (NCBI): domain Eukaryota; kingdom Metazoa; phylum Chordata; class Amphibia; order Anura; family Pipidae; genus Xenopus; species Xenopus laevis. The sequence goes on along the minus strand of NC_054387.1, from coordinate 111,322,144 downwards.
TAAGAAGCAGCCTTTCGGGTCAAGGGCCCATGGAGTGGTATCAATTCTGACTTATGTTCCATAATTCACATGAAAATTGCCCATACAGGCGTTTTCACATGATTTATATAGGCTGCAATGGAGGGGGATTTGGGGAGTTCTGACAGCGTTTCTGCACCAAACCCTTTGATTCTCGATTTGGCCGATTCCCTCTCACCAGATTTGTCTGAATTCCAAATTAAATCGGAACCCTCACTGCAGGTGGAAATCACCAATACACACTGCTATTTTTTACATTTTATAGGTGTGACAGGGTGTCACAATGTTTAGCAGAGAAAGTGCTGGATGGTGTATACATTGCACCAGGATTCCGGCACTTCATGTGTTAAAAGACTCCAGGAATGTTTGGGGTTTTACCTGTCTGTGTGCTGATCACACAGGTGGAGTATTTAGGTCAGTGGGCCTGACACAGAGTTCTCTTCCTATATGCAGGCTGCCTGAAAGCTGGAAGGAAAGGAGCTCTGTGAGTGATTTTCAAATTCCCTGAAAACCATGAAACTGTAAGTTGCTCTGTTTTTACCAGTGACTGTGATCATTATATTTGTGTTGCTAGTATAGATCGGGCCACTGAGTGAGGTAGGCAGGAGCCAGACGGCTATGATTTATTTTCGTTTTGTTTGTTATTTTGAGCAACTTACAAATAAAGCCTGAGCGGCTGAACAGCTTTATGACACAAACTTGTCTGCACTTCTATTTCTGCACGACTGACCCCTGCAAGAGTGTGTAACCAGTCACAATTGGTGGAGGATGCGGGCATGTTGATTCCCTGCCAGGCGCAATTCACTTAGCAAGTTTGATTGCGTTGCTTCACGTCTGCGGTTTGGAAAAACGATGGAAGATTTCGTGTTACGCTTGGCTCAACTTAGTGCAGCCCAGCAAGAAGAAAATGTACTTCAGCGAGAGACTAATGCACAGCAGGCGGCGCAGCAGGAAATTGTACGTCTGTTGAGTGCTCAGGTAACAGCCCTGGCTGAGGCAGCAGAAAGAGACATACAAATGCAAGCTGAAGCTGCCAGGAAAGATAGAGAAACCCTTGCAGAGGTTCTGCAGCAGCTGAACTTGCGCCAGGAACAATCTGGCATTGCCACTGCTAACAGTGGGTTGGTTAAAGCAAGCCATTTTCTCCAAAAGATGACCCCACATGATGGGTGGTCTAAGACCCAGTGGGCAGGGTTGGTTGCTCCATTTCTAATGGGCGATTCTCAGAAAGCATATTTTGATTTGTCCACTGAGGATGCTCAGGACTATGAGAAATTGAAGTTAGAAATTCTCCGCCGTTTGGGTGTCACTCCAGCTGTGCGAGCCCAACGAGTGCACCGTTGGAATTACCGGCCCAATAAGTCTCCCAGGTCACAGATACATGATCTGATTTATCTCGTGCGGAAATGGTTACAACCTGAGACACTCACTGCACCCCAGATTGTAGAAAGGGTCACAATGGATCGGTTCTTGACAGCTCTGCCGCATGAATTAAGAAAGTGGGTTAGTCATGCTGATCCAAAGTCCGCAGATGAGTTGGTCGAGATGGTGGAACGCTACCTCGCCGCAGAAGGGTTTTTGGCAGGTGTGTCACCTCCAGAGAACTTACCTGCAAAGCGGCGTCTGCCAGCAGGGCCAGGAAGAGGCACATCAGCTTCAAGTCCTCCTGGTGGTTCTAAACCGTGGGTGAAGACCAATATGGATGCCAGGTCTTTGAAAGATACTATACCAGGCTCCAATATCCAATGCTGGCGGTGTCAAACCTGGGGGCATGTAGCTGCCAAGTGTCCTACAGTCACAGAACCTATGGAGTGTGAAGCAGCACGGCGCTTATCCTTCTTTGCCCACCCAGCATGTCTGACATCTGCTGTGGCTCACATGGCGCTGGTCAAAGTTGGTGGAAGGAGTGTCCAGGCCTTACTGGATTCTGGGAGCCTGGTCACGCTTGTACATTCAGATCTGGTAACACCGGACCAGATGGAAAAACGGTGCATTGGTGTTTTGTGTATACATGGCGACGCAAAGAGTTACTGTACCGCTGTGGTCCCAATTGAAACCCAATTTGGTGTGACATTCCATGAGGTTGGAGTATCCAAATCGTTGATGCATAGTCTTATACTAGGACGTGACTTTCCCTTGTTTTGGGATCTCTGGAAGGTCGAGTTCCCACCTCCGACTTCCTTAACTTTGGAAGCTGAATGTCCGGTTGGTTTGCCAGAAATTGGGGACTCAAGTTCTGAAGTTTCAGCTGTAAGACTGGCCCCAGTTGAGCCTGACCAGTTCCCTATCTCTGTGTTACTTGGGGACACTGAAGGGCCCCAGGAGTCTGGGGAAGAGTCACCCATGCCAGAACTAGACTGTTCTCAGGATAACTTTGGCACATCCCAATTAAGGGATCCAACGTTAACTCATGCTTGGGAAAATGTTGCTATGATTAATGGAGTGGCTCAAAGTACAGGTTTGGAGAATGTGTATCCTCACTTTGTTGTCAACCACAATCTCCTTTATCGTGTTGATGATATAAGGGGTGAAGTAGTGGAACAACTGGTTGTTCCTAGTTCACACAGAAAGGTTGTACTTGACCTGGCTCATAAAAACCCTATGGGAGGACACTTGGCAGCTGAGAAGACTCAACAACGAGTTCTCCAAAGATTTTTTTGGCCTGGGGTGTTTGTAGAAATCAAACGTTATTGTGAGTCTTGCCCAGAATGTCAGTTGACGTCCCCTGCTCCTCATTACTGGGGCCCCTTGGTACCACTACCCATCATTGAGGTACCTTTTCACCGGATTGCGATGGATCTGGTGGGGCCCCTGGTGAAGTCTGCAAAGGGACATCAATACATTCTGGTGGTTTTAGACTATGCCACAAGATATCCTGAGGCGGTTCCCTTGCGGAACACATCAGCTAAAACAATTGCCCGGGAACTGTTTTACATGTTTGCTAGAACAGGCATTCCTAAAGAGGTCCTGACAGATCAGGGAACGCCCTTTATGTCTCGGGTAATGAAAGATTTGTGTAAATTACTGGGTATAAAACAGTTAAGGACATCAGTCTACCACCCTCAAACTGATGGCTTGGTAGAGCGATCAATAAGACTCTCAAAAGAATGTTAAAAAGGGTGGTTGAAGGCAGATGGGGAGAGACTGGGATTGCCTTACTTCCTTACTTGATGTTTGCAGTTTGTGAGGTACCTCAGTCATCTACTGGGTTTTCCCCGTTTGAGCTTTTGTATGGGCGACACCCCCGGGGACTTCTAGATGTTGCGAAAGAGTCGTGGGAAGAGGAGCCTTCTCCTCACCGCTCAGTTGTAGAACATGTTCTACAGATGCAGGACCGCATCACAGCAGTCATGCCCATTGTTCAGGAACATATGCGGCAGGCTCAAAAAGCACAGAGTCGCATATATAATCGGGGAGCCAGACTCAGGGTTTTTCAGCCAGGTGATCGGGTCCTGGTTCTGATTCCCACAGCAGAAAGTAAATTCCTAGCAAAGTGGCAAGGTCCCTACGAAATTATGGAAAAAGTAGGGGATGGGAATTATAAAGTACACCAACCCGACAAACGAAAAAAAATGCAGATCTATCATGTCAATTTAATCAAGGCTTGGAAGGACCCTTTAGTCTCAATGGCAGCCGAGCGTCTCATTCCTTCACTCCAGGGGGGAGTTCCTGAGGTGAAGGTCTCAGTGGCTTTGTCAAGGCCACAAGCCCAAGAAGTAAAAGAATTCCTCCTTAGAAATGCTGACGTGTTTTCAGAGGTGCCAGGTTGCACTCATGTCATTGAGCATCATATCGTTACAGATCCGCAAGCACGGGTTCGCTTGAAACCGTATCACATTCCTGAAGCCCGTAGACAGGCAGTAGCAGGTGAAATTCAGAGAATGTTGGAACTTGGGGTTATTGAACCGTCACATAGTGAGTGGAGTAGCCCAATTGTGTTGGTACCAAAACCTGATGGATCATTGCGGTTTTGCAATGATTTTCGTAAATTAAACGAGATCTCAAAATTTGACGCTTATCCTATGCCACGGGTGGATGAGCTAATAGAAAGATTAGGGCCAGCGAGGTACATTACCACCCTAGATCTAACCAGAGGGTACTGGCAGATTCCACTTACTCTAGCCACTAGAGAGAAGACAGCATTTGCTACCCCACAGGGTTTATTCCAATATGTGCGAATGACATTTGGACTTCATGGGGCCCCAGCCACCTTCCAGAGGCTGATGGATGAGATCCTCAGGCCACACCAGCACTTTGCATCGGCGTACCTTGACGATGTCGTGATATTCAGCTCGGACTGGGAAAGTCATCTTCCCCAAAGTTCAAGCTGTGATAAACTCCATTCGGCAGGCTGGTCTGACTGCCAATCCAAAGAAATGTGCCCTGGGCCCTCGAAGAAGCACGATACCTAGGGTACATTATTGGAAAAGGCCTTATCAAACCCCAGAAAAAAAAGCTACAAGCAATCAAGGAATGGCCTCAACTTGCACAAAAAACAGGTCAGGACGTTTCTGGGCATGGTAGGGTATTACCAGAGATTTGTCCCAGATTTTGCCACCATAGCTGCCCCACTTACAGACCTAATCAAAGGCAAAAGCTCGGGGGGAGTTTACTTGGAACGAAGATGCTGAGGTTGCATTCTGTAAACTCAAGGAAGTGTTGTGCAGTGGGGCCGGTTTTGATTGCTCCTGATTTCAAAAAAAAAGTTTCTAGTACAAACGGATGCTTCCAATGTGGGCCTAGGGGCTGTGTTGTCACAGGTGGTGCATGGAGAGGAGCATCCGGTAGTATATTTGAGTAGAAAGTTAACCCCAGCTGAGAGAAACTATAGTATTGTGGAGCGCGAGTGTCTGGCCATCAAGGTGGGGCCTTAGAAGCTCTACGGTACTATTTACTTGGCCGTCGGTTTCTTTTGGTGGACTGATCACTTCCCCCCTTACCTGGATGGCACAAGCAAAAGGTCAGAATGCGGAGAGTGACTCGCTGGTTCCTGTCTCTACAGGACTATAACTTCTCAGTGGAGCACAGAGCAGGAAAGCTGCAGGCCAATGCGGTATGCTCTATCCAGACTTATTGTATGTTTATGAAAAGTGTCCGTACCCATGGGTCGAACAGAGGGGGGGTTTGTGACAGGGTTGTCACAATGTTTAGCAGAGAAAGTGCTGGATGGGTATACATTGCACCAGGATTCCGAACTTCATGTGATTAAAAGACTCCAAGGAATGTTTGGGGTTTTACCTGTCTGTGTGCTGATCACACAGGTGGAGTATTTAGGTCAGTGGGCCTGACACAGAGTTCTCTTCCTATGATGCAGGCTGCCTGAAAGCTGGAAGGAAAGGAGCTCTGTGAGTGATTTTCAAATTCCCTGAAAACCATGAAACTGTAAGTTGCTCTGTTTTTGCCAGTGACTGTGATCATTATATTTGTGTTGCTAGTATAGATAGGGCCACTGAGTGAGGTAGGCAGGAGCCAGACGGCTATGATTTATTTTCGTTTTGTTTGTTATTTTGAGCAACTTACAAATAAAGCCTGAGCGGCTGAACAGCTTTATGACACAAACTTGTCTGCACTTCTATTTCTGCACGACTGACCCCTGCAAGAGTGTGTAACCAGTCACATAGGGTTTGGATTCAGTTTGGCCAGGCTCTTGGATTCAGATTCAGCCGAATCCAAATGCTACTGAAAAAGACTTGCATTCAGCCGAATCCTGGTTTCAGTGCTTCCCTAGTTTCGAGAATGGAAAAAACCCAGTGGGTTAAATGACCCTTTGGTCTAAAGGTGGGGGTGAATTGGAAAATTAATAATGAAAATAAACCAAGACACTTTGGGGGAAATGTAATCACATTTGCAAAGAGAACAAATTTGCAAATAAAAACTCTCATGTCGCAATGTAATATTCCTCATGAAACTTTTATTGCATTGCAAGTCGTAATTGCGCCTTGCAAACTTTTAAGATATGTGATCCAAAAACTGGAAAGATCCAGGTAGTTCATCGCAATTTAATACTATTTTCTGCCTCTAGAGATCCCTGACGAAGATTCATCAGACAATGCTTCTACTGTGTCCAATTTTCAAGCAGAAGGTCATCATGAGGACTCATTTGGTGAGAATGGAGATGCTGAAAGTACCCTGAATTGGGTTTTGCAAAATAAAGAAAGTAACAGGCCAATAAACAATACTGAGAGATGAGATTCACTACAGCCATGTAATGATACTAGTACAGCAGCACAACCAGAAGAAATTGATAATGAAGTTTTATCTGACCTACAAGTACCCAATGATTTGTTGGAGTCACAGTTTAGTAACCAACAAGATGACTTAGTTTTCCATTCAGATAGGCAAAGTGATGTTACTCACACTTCAAGTGACAAGTAATCTTCCGATTTACCCAGAGTGCCACAAAGTCCAGTAGAACGTGCAAACAAGGTCCGGTAGAATTGTAAAGCCAGTGGACAGACTAATTTGCTCAATGAATGCCATGATATCCAGCTGCCAAACTGAAAGTCAGTTGCTAGAAGTACTTAAAGTACTAGGCAATGCCCTTAAAGGGATACTGTCATGGGGGAAAACATTTTTTTCAAAATGAACCAGTTAATATTGCTGCTCCAGCAGAATTCTGCACTGAATCCATTTCTCAAAAGAGCAAACAGATTTTTTTATATTCAATTTTGAAATCTGACATGGGGCTAGACATATTGTCAATTTCCCAGCAGCCCCAAGTCATGTGACTTGTGCTCTGATAAACTTCAATCACTCTTTACTGCTGTACTGCAAGTTAGAGTGATATCACCCCCTCCCTTTTCCCCCCAGCAGCCTAACAAAAGAACAATGAGAAGGTAACCAGATAGCAGCTCCCTAACACAAGATAACAGCTGCCTGGTAGATCTAAGAACAACACTCAATAGTAAAAACCCATGTCTCACTGAGACACATTCAGTTACATTGAGAAGGAAAAACAGCAGCCTGCCAGAAAGCATTTCTCTCCTAAAGTGCAGGCACACGTCACATGACCAGGGGCAGCTGGGAAATTGACAAAATGTCTAGCCCCATGTCAGATTTCAAAATTGAATATAAAAAAATCTGTTTGCTCTTTTGAGAAATGGATTTCAGTGCAGAATTCTGCTGGAGTAGCACTATTAACTGATGCGTTTTGAAAAAAAAAATGTTTTCCGATGACAGGATCCCTTTAACAACTAAAAAATAGAACAAACTATCACTCTACTAGGGCTTCGCTAGGAATATGTAATAGCTTATATTACAAAAATTAGGCAAGATAAGTGGTATGTAGATGTATAGTATAGTGGCATAAAAACAGAAATTGATAAAGGGTTTAGTAGCACATGTAAATAGTATCTCCTCATTTAAGCATTGTGTATATGGCACTTTGTGTTACCCACTATACGAGGGCAGTGCACACCCTCTAAGTATTCTCAAATGATCCTTTGCTAAAGGGCTGAGGAAAAGGCTCTATTACCTTATATCGTAAGCACAGATACCTATATGGCTTTAGCTAGAACTCCCACCTTATTGTAATATAAGATCGCTGTGTTATATTATTCCAATGTAATGAGTAAATATGACTTTTGGTAAGTCTCACTCACATGCTATGGCATGCTATGATTCATGTAGTGTGACAAATATTTGGCGAAATTAAGGAGGGGTGAATGTAACGCAGTTATCTTAAATATATGAATATTCGCCAAATATCTCAGATCAGCCAGAGATTACATTTCTGACAGGAAGAATCACTTGGACTGCACCAAAATACTGACTAGGAGCTTTGAATGTTTTACTGTTTCCTCTAATGAGGAAATAAATAACAGAGCAGCTAACTTCTGTGGAAAAAAAAAAATCAAAGCCACACACTGAGCAGAATCTTTGCCAGACTATAATCCTTAATGTACTTTCTCTTTTCTATATCCAATCATTTGGTCTGGCCCCTCCTCAGTGCTTTAGCTCCACAGAAGAGGTAAGATGTCTGTCACTGCTCTAATCACCTCAAAAGTTTTACAGTTGATTTTAAGGGTCATTTCTTTGCTGAAGCAACGTGTTTGACCTCCAGCTATAGCAACTTCATGCTTTTAACTGTTTAGTAGTGTGTAACATATTCCAAAAAGTGTAATGGAGACCGGCAGAGCACATGGGATCTAAAAATGTCTGCCATGGGAAAAACCTGTATGCTGTAATCCTCACATTGTCATTTGATTGTTATAAACTGCTTATTGTACTGTGCTGAGGTTCTTATATGGTAATGTGTCATGTATATTAGCTATGCTGCTTTTCCTTACAGTTTTATAAATCCTGTAATATGTCAGTGGGGATATATTGAATTAACTGCCTGTTGTAATGTAGCTGGGCTGGTGGCCTGTGATGTACCTGAAAGTGGCAGTGTTCTCCTTACTGTTTTACAGGTAGGTTTATACTTCTCTTATGTAAAACCCACTATTCTATCACTGTTCTGTTACTCAGTGCTTTAGCTCCACAGAAGAGGTGGGCTGGTGGCCTGTGATGTACCTGATAGTGGCAGTGTTCTTCTTACTGTTTTCAGGCCCGGATTTACAAACTTGCTGCCCCTAGGCCGGCTCTACTCATCGCCCCCGCTCCCCTGCCGTCCCCTTCGCTTCCCCTGTCCAGCACTGTCGCTTCCGCTTCCCCCTGTCCAGCGATGTCCCTCCCCTTCCAGGTGCCGTCCTTTTCCCCCTCAGCGTGTGTGCGCCCATGTGAACATCTTAACACTTGGGAACAGCACTGGAGACTGACGTGAGTCTCCAGTGCTAGTTACTGATGCAGCAGGGCCGCCCCTGAAATTGCGCCGCCCTAGGCCCGGGCCTATGTGGCCTTGCCTCAAATCCGGGCCTGACTGTTTTACAGGTGCACACCAATAAAACATTATAAAGTTATGGTATCTCTGCCTGTGTTCAAGTCCTTATAGCTGCTGCCGTGACTTTTCCTACACTGGTGGAGTGTGTGGACCAGAGGGTCACGTGGGTCGGTGTGACAGAAACATAGGGTTACACAAGAGCATGAAGGGGAGCAACCCCTTGGGCTAAACTGCACAAGATATTTTGATCAGATTGTGTGGGTCAGACCAGTGCTGGAATTGGGGAGGGATGCACAGGAATGCCATCCTTTTTTTATTTCTGTGAAATAGCATCCCCTCCGTGGGGATGCAAGAGTTTTCAATCCTGGAACTTTATTTTGCTCCTCTCCACTTTTGCATACAAATAAAATGAAGAGGTAAAACATAATATAGTTAAATATATAGAGGATAACAGTAGAGAAAAGATTGCTGGGAGAGAAGTAGAGAAGAGAGAGAGAAATGTTAAAACAGATAAAGGAGGTGGAAGCATTGGAGAGGGTTATAGAGAAAAGGAGAGAAAAAGAACACGGGGAAACAAAAAGAAAAAATGAAGGTTTTAAACAGCAGCAGATTAAGGAGAATGATATATATGGAATAATCTTGGGTAATATAGAATATGATGGGGTTGTGCTATGTTATAACACACAGTACACAAGCAAGGTGCTGTGTTTGCAGAAGCTGAATTGTCAGCAAAGAAAAGCCAAATTCATAATTTTCATTTTGTCCCTACAGGTCATATACATAAATCTATGCACACTGAGCATATAAGGAAATAACAAAATAGAAATAGCAAAACGGCTTTGCTTTAAAGTGAGTGAAACCAGAATGTATTGGTGTGTTAGCCTTAAATGGCTGTGGCTTATGGTTGTGGGAGGTGCTTGTTTTAATATGCTTCTCTATGCTCACCCAGGGTCAGACTGGACATTGGGGGCCCATCAGGTTCCAAACCTCTGGGGGCCCCCACGTGCATGTGTTCCCTTAAAAGGGCAATGCAGCTCTAAGTTACATTTGTAATAAAAGGGGTTGTTCATCTTTAAATTAACTTTTAGTATTATGTAGAGAGTGATAGTCTGAGACAATAAGCATTTGGGTTTCATCTTTTATTTGTTTTTCTTATTTAGCTTTTTATTCAGCAGCCCTCCAGTTTGCAATTTCAGCAATCTGGTTGCTAGAGTCCAAAGTACCCTAGCAACCATGAACTGATTTGAATAAGAGACTGGAATATGAAAGGGAGAGGGCCTGAATAGAGAGATGAATAATAAAAGATAGCAATAAATGTGTAACTTTACAGAACATTTGGGGGGGGGGGGTCAGTGACCCCCATTTGAAATCTGGAATGAGTCATAATAAGGCGGCAAATAATTTTAAAAATGATAATGTTTTTTAAGAATGAAGACCAATTGAAAAGTTGCTTAGAATTGGCCATTCTTCAACATGCTTAAAGGATAACTTAAAGGTGAACCACCTATTACGTTTGGTGGGTATATCAAACCCCAAGGACTTGCAGTCAGAGCCTTAAAAATTTTATTTTTATAACATTATAACAAGCACTGAATACAGAAGCATTCAGCAACTTCCCTAAACTTATGTAATTTAATAGATATGTCATGTGCTTGCTTAATCATTATAACAAACAAGGGAAAGTTGTGCTCACCACTAATTTTAAAACCATTAGGCGGGGGTGCAATGAGGGTGTGACCACAAAATACATATAGACAAATACAAGTACAAATACAAATTTTTAGTAGCTGTATGCACAAAATGTCTCTGTCTTAAATATATTGATAATGGGTTGAGTGCAGAGGACTCTTGTATTTCTCTTGCTTAATCATTGTCATGTTCATGTGGATAACTTTAGATAGCTAGCAGGGTATTAGCAATTGTTTGTAGACAGTATTAACTCTTTCTTATGTTAAATGAAATAGCTATTGTTAGGGCTGATTTATAAGGGGTTCAAGCAGCTCTAAGAATTTCTGTCCCTTACACCCCTTTAAAATTTTTTGTTCATTTTTATTTCTTCTGGCTCTTTCCAGCTTTCAAAAAGGGGTGCATTGCCCCTGGCACCCAAAAGCTATTACTTTTTGCAATTTTATTGTTATATTTTTTATTTGTTTGTTTTCTATTAAGCTCCTCTCCTATTGTATATTCTCGTCACTCATTCAAACCAATGCCTGGTTGCTAAGGTAAATTGGACCCTAGCAACCAGGCGAGTTGCTGAACAAAATATGAAACAATTGAACCCCCTCCCCCCCAAAAAATGAAGGCTGATTGCAAATGGTCTCACAATATCAATGTCTTCATCATTCTAAAAGTAAATTTAAAGGTAAATTACACCCCTATAAGAATTTCAAGTAAAATGATTAATGTAGGTTTCTTGAAATCATCTGTATGGGGTCTGTGACAATTCCAATTCCTGGTGTTGGTCCTGGAGGAGCCAGGAATGCTGTGATTTGAGTAGGGTGCAAGTTGGTAGACAAGCCCCAAGAAATCCCTGTTGATATTCTGACATTTAGCAGATCATGTATGCCAATTGGGACACATGGACCTTCCTATATGAGTAACATGAGCTGAGCCAAGGAAGGAACATGGAATGGGGAAAAGTTCCTAAGGTGCAACAATTTTAAAACATGGGGAGACAATTTGAGTGAATGTTTTTACTGCTGTTTTGTTGTCCAAATCTATTTAATAACCTCACACCCACTGCACCCATGACCTTGAAAATGGCTCCTATGGTGTCTCACGTGTACCTGCACCTGTGCATTCACCTTTTTTAGTGGTGGTACACCTTTGATTTAAGTTTCAGTATTTTATAGAATGCCTAATGGTAAGCAACTTTTCAGCTGGCCTTATTTGTTTATGGTTTTTGAGTTATTTGCTCTTTAAGGCAACATTTGCATTGTTATTGCTACTTTTTATTACTCATCTTTCTATTCAGGCCCTCTCATATTCATAATTTACTCTAGTTTCCTATTTAAATCAATGCATGGTTGCTAGGCTAATTTGGACCCTAACAACCAGATTGTTGAAATTGCAATCTGGAGAGCTGCTGAATAAAAACCTAAATAGCTCAAAACAAAACACAAATAGTAAAAAATGAAAATCAATTGCAAACTATCTCATTCTGTACATCATACTAAAGGTTAATTTAAAGGGGAACAACAGATTTAAAATGAGCAAAGACTAAATTCTGCAATATACTGTGATGTTGCTGTAGCCATGGTGGTCTCTGGTTATCCATCATCTTACTGTGAACTTTCATATACTGTATTCAGCTTGCACTTACCCTATGGCTGATAACTACTGCCTAACAAGTGTTCAGTATGTATTTCTCAGCAGAAACTACTTTCATAACACACACCCTGACTATAAAAGTTTATAAAGCAAATCCAGTCATGGAGAAAGGTTTTTTCCCCAGCTGTAATAGCTACTGAGAAGGAGGAGAGCTTTAATGAGTAGTGCCCATGAGCAGCACCCGTTTTGCTGTGACCTTGCACGATCAAGTAGCTCTTACACTTCTCAGGTTGCAATGCAGCAGTAACTCCCCCTTACACCATGTTCACAGAGACCTGGTGCATCTCTCTCTCTCTCGCTGGTGACCTCCTTACAGGTGGGAGCTCTATTTCTGTGCTATTCTGTGCGGTGTTGGAACAAATCAGTGCAGTGCCACAGACAGAATATTATCTGCACTTGGAAGGTAGGTCTGTTCACTTACTTGCTTTTCTAGGTCTAGAGAGTTTCTTTTTCTATATCTTCCATCCCGTACTTTCTAATGCATTCTTGCTTGCATATGGAGTAGACTAATTCCAAAGAGCTTTAGACAAATCAATGTCCCCAACACCTGCAGGTTAAGATATATGTATCAAAATAAGAACAACTGAAGTGCTGCCAAGTTGGGATACAATATTTCATTTGCACCCCCTTAGTTAACCAGTTCAGGTGATAGACACACTCAGTGTGATAAAAATTTACTTTTATTAACAATGGCTAAAAACAAGCTCCCAAAGACAAAAGACTCACTACTGTGAAATATTGAAGTAGTGCTGGACCGTGTCCATAAAAGCAACAATTAATAAAAATACATAGAGTGGATCGGTGGTGTTAATCAATAATTACAGCTAGAGTTAATCCCAATAAATACTTAATAAGCGAATTAATTTGCCAGAGTGTTAGTCACTTAGCCCTCCCTTCTATATGTTCCCTAGTAGTACAGCCACCCATCTATATAGGGAAAAAGTGGGAGCTTCTCATCCACCATCTATCTTTGCCACCGGTGGTTGATAGGTAGAAAGGACTTTATCATATAGTAATAAGAAAGTTTAAATCACAGCCGAATCGCAGATAAAGGTCACCATCACCAACCTTTCCTTCCATTTGATCCCCAGTGAATCATACCGATCTACACAGCGTGTGGGAGCTAGTCATCCATCGTCCACCTATGCCACTGTGATTAACTAAAGTTCGCCATAGACGCGCAGATTTACCTTGATATCGGACGAATGATCTCCTGACCTGCCATTAACCATTCTGATCAAATAAAGTATTAAAGAACAGATCAGACGATGTTCTGCCCCTGACAGCAATCGTACAAAAGTTATGTCCGACAAATGCAGGTGACAGTCTCCCACTGATATCGTCAGATCGGCAATACATGCAGAGATATTATCGGTAGTCGACAGAAATTTTCTAACCTGTCCGATCGGCCATGGCCATACACAAAAAATTCGGGACACTCCACACACAGCCCGAAAATTGGACGAAACCGAGATTCGTACAATCAAATCTTTGCGTCTATGGCCAGCTTAAGAAAAACTTCTGGATACTAAAAATATAAATATTCAAGGGGACATTTATTAAAGTTGTTTGTGATATTAATGCTCAGTGGCTTTGAAACAGAGTGCAGAGGTCCCTGCAGCAGTTACAGTAAAAAGTCAGGTGACTGAGGGGCAGTTGATAGCAAGTCATTGCAAGAATGTCAAGTCTGTGCCGCAATATAAATATATGAGACTAACTGATCTTGTGGTCTTAAAATAAGCAGAGTCAGCCCCCAAGCTTAATTAACTAGGAAGAGAAATTCAGCACTTAAAAATCATGTCATCCATATAAAAAGCTTTTATTTGTGTTTAAAGCTGATGCGTATATATGCCGGTGTGCTGTTAGAAAAAGAGTATGGCGTTTCTCACTGCCATCGTTAGTTCTGTTATTCATTTACCTGTATTCTGCCCACTGAGAAAACTGCAATGTTATAGGTAAGGTAAACACTAGACTAAAGGTGGCCATACATGGGCCGATAGCAGCTTGTTGGCCCATGTATAGGGTCCTCTGATGGCCTATCTGACCCACATTGGGCTGAAAATCTTTCAGATCGGGAAGTTTGTCAATCAGCTCCTTAACGAGGTCCTTGTTGTAATGGCCTGCATGTCCCTGTCATTGTGATTCAATTGCAATCTCGCCAAACAAGCATTATGGCCACCTTAACCTTAAAGGACATGTAAAGTTCATGCAATGCAGAATGCAGATTTACACAAGCACAACATATTTTGATAAAAAGTTCTGCTGGGGTTGAACACTGTAATGGTTAAGCTGAGTTCAGGAGAAGAAAAAAATTAGGATCAGACAGCTAGAGTTTCTATAGGAATCGGCAATGCTTATCTCTTCATTGGCTGTTAGACTGGAGGGTGTGTTTAATAATCTGAGTAGAGGAGAACTGAGCATGCTCAACAGCCAAAGTTCCTGAGGGAGGGGGCAGAGTGGGTTAAAGGAAGAGAAGGAATTCTAAGTGATTAAAGGGGTTGTTCACCTTCCAAACACTTTTTTCGGTTCAGTTGTTTTCAGATTGTTCCCCAGAAATAAAGACTTTTTTCAATTACTATGTATTACTTTTTACTGTTTTTCCAAAATCTATGTTTAAAGTTGAATGTTCGTGTCTCTGGCAGCTCAGTAATTCAGGTGCAGACTCTAAACGGTTTCAACTTTGCAACATTTAGTTGATACATTTCTCAGCAGCATCTCTGGAGTATTAGCAACTATTGTATCAATTCTTACAGCTGCCTGTAATGAAACCCAGGGATTCTGCTGAGCAGGGACAAAGATAAGAAATGTATAAATTTAAAACAGTTTACAGGGTCGGCGACCCCCCTCCCAGAGCTGCTTTAGAAGGTAAAAAATGACACTTTACACTTCAATATTACTAAAACTGTGACACATAGAAAATAGTCGTTATTTCTGGTGATCTATCTGAAAATAACTACTTGTTTGAAGGTGAACAACCCATTTAAGGGGATGCTGCAGCCTTACTGTTAACCTTTTAACAACCAGAGTGGCAGGTATCTAAAGATTTCAAAGAGGCTGTTCACTGATTAAATTTTGGTGTGTCTGGGGGGAGGGGTTTACATGTACTTTAATGTCCATCCCACTGCGCCCCCTAGTTCTCAATAGAAGTTGCTAAAAAACATAATTATAGCAAGAATATCTACCAATGAGAAGTCTACTTACCAAAAACGTCATTATAAATGCAAAAAAAAGGTTGAGAATCCTGATTCCCAGCACCATGTCAGGCATCTTGCTGTTATCTTACATACAGAGATTATTGTGTCATTTGTTTCTTCATTATATGATACTGGAATCAAACACAGGATTGGGACAAATGTGTTTATTGCTTTTAACTACAAATGCAGGAACAACAAACATGGATCCAGATTTACACATATCAGCTGGAATTCTTATTTTCATTGTAATACAACTCTAATGTTGCTGGACTACATCTCCCAGCATGCTGTAACCTTCATAATATGTTACATTATTCTGGGATTTGTAGTCCAGTAACAAATGAGTAAAGTTTGTTTGAGCAGTGCAATGCAGCAAGGTTTAGTACCCCATTAAGAATAAATAGAATACAACTGGATAATGAAACAAACTCTTTTACATATTATTATAATAATGATGTTTTTTGAAGGGAATTACAAATTATTATGAGCCATTTATTACTGTATGAAATATCTATTTTGACTTGAGGCAAGTTTGACTTTGGGGGCTTTATATACAAGATTTTAGATGCACAGATTTTCTTAAAGGAATCTCCACCAAAAATGGTATAGGATCTGTTGCCTTGAGTGCTAAAATGGCATGAAATGTTAAATATACAAATTAAGAAGGGTCATTAAAAATAAATAATACAAATTAAGAAAATGTTTGAAATAAAAACTGGAATAAGTGAGAAAAAATAATGTAAATGAAGAAAAATCTCACCAAAAAGTAACAGAAAAGGACAGAGTGACACTAACACATACTTTTAATGGGACCATAAAGAGAGGGACAATTTGTCTAACCCCTTTATTAAAGCTGCCACGCTCAGTGACAAGTGTAGTTATGGCACCAGCCATACTGTATACAGTGTACACAGTGAATTTGTCATGCCAAGCAGGTACAATATGGTTTCTTACTGTGTATAATTTGAATGGGCTAATCTGTACTGTACACAGTCAGAAAATATGTTTGGCAGTAAAAGGGGAATTTTCGAGCTGTGAGAACAAGGGAAGCCTAGAGGCAAGTGACAAGGAACTTCACTGTTGGGGGAAACTGGATCTGGTGAAGTCTCTGAGGAGAGGAGCAGCATTAACATTAAAAAAGCTATTGTAAAGCACCACTATCTCTGTACCCAAAATCAGAAGACATTGTTATTGGGAGAAACCAGTGAAACTATACATCTTCTTGCCTTGTTTACTGGGCCTAGGATTGCAACCTGGCCGGTAAAAATGATGCTTGATGCCAATGTTATTAATAGGAAAAAAGGCAAGAATATAGGAAGGCCGGTATTTTTTTTCCAGAAAATCTGGCAACCCTAGCTGGGCCTAATTCAAATGATTCACCCTAACCTTTAGTCTCTTTGAACTTTATCTTTGAAAATAAAGCTTTTTATTATCAGAGCTGCAACATCCTTCCCCCAATTATTTCTGTATGTCCCTTCTTCCTCATGGATTTTAAGCCCTTTGGGACATCAGCTTCCTTAAAATTGTCTTATTTCAGTCCCTTATTTTATTCTGATTTAGGACCAGGTAAACAGGGGTTATGACATATAAGACGTGATCCCCCATGTTGTATAATAAAAGACACTAAGTTTTCCCAGGAGCAGCAACCCATAGCAACCAATAAGATGTATCCTTTAAAGGGCATGTAAAGGCAAAGAAATAAAATCCCATTTTTACTTTCTTTAATGAAAAATAAATCTATCTCTAATATACTTTAATTAAAAAATGTGTACCGGTTTTATAAGAAACTTGACTGTATGCAGTGAAATTCTCCCTTCGTTTACTGCTGTGGAAAGGAATTGTCAGGCGGTCCCTAACTCCTCTGCAGGGAAACAATCATACTTATGAACAGCAGGGGGAGCCCACCTTACATCTCAGCCATGCAGAACTCAAGCAGCTTTGTTTGTTTCCCTGTAGAGCAGTCGGCAACTGTGTAGAGATTTGTATTGGATTTTATTTTTGCCTTTACACCCCCTTTACTGTTTCCAACTCCAGCTGCAGGGACAAAAATCAGGGAGCCAGATTTCTATTTGGAGGATTGTTTTGCTGCAGTCACTGGTTCTGCAGAGTTGGAGAAAGTTTGTATTAAACAATACAAAAACTATAAAATCCACATTAGATTACATGACAACACAGGACCCAGTGCAGTCTGTATATTCTGATTATTAATCAGTCTTGCTGATTAATTATCAATTGCTTCTGGCAGATATTATTTAACTTGTGCTATTTTGATAATTTATAAAGATCCCTAAGCAGCCCAGACCACACTGAGCATGTGCAGTCTTGGTCTTGCAAAGATGTTTAACAAAGTTAAAGATGGTGACCCCTCGTGGCAAACTTTGAAAGCATAAATCATGGTAACCAATCATAAATGTGCTAATAATGCAGAACCACTGATTCCAAATGAGTGTTATATAGATATACATCAGGGTTGGGCAAGTCTGCTAGTGCACCAGATAATCTCCTCATGGGCCCATTCCCTAGTGATCCCCAGATTGAAAGTAATAGAATGGAATACTGTCATCAGTCATCAGCAATGTGAGCATCTCATTACTAAAAATAAATTAAAAAATGCCACCAATTTATGAAGAAGGATTGGAAATAATTATTTCTGCCCATCTGGAGGGACGGTGCAATATCTGCTTTTGTTGTATCAATTGACTTCTACTCCAAACCCCTGATTGGGTGGAAATACACTGCTTATTAGAGAAATTAACCCCAGCATGTATATAGTCTCAATGATTCTGGTATATACGGGCACAATATAATAGCAGCTTTATATATTATCTGTCATTGTCAGGTTTTTATAAATCAAAAGCATATTTTGTGAAAGTACAAAAATGTATGTGCCCAAAGAATGTGATTATTTCAAAATCATGGTACAGGTATTGTCTATTTATTCAGAACGTTTTATTTGTTCACACGTTGTTCACTCTTGAGTTAACTTTTAGTATGACGTAGAGAGTGATATTCTGAGACAATTTGCAATTGGTTTTCTTTTTTTATTATTTGTGTTTTTTAAGTTATTTTACTTTTTATTCGGCAGCTCTCTATTTCACAATTTCAGCAATCTGGTTGCTACGGTCCAAATTACCCCAGCAACCGTGTATCGATCTGAATGAGAGCCTGGAATATGATTAGGAGAAGGCCTGAACAGAAAGATGATTAACAAAAAGTAGCAATAATAAAACAATTGTAGCTTTACAGGTCCCCACCTGAAATCTGAAAAGAGTCATAAGAAGAAGGCAAATAATGAAAAACTATAGAAAATGAAGGCTAATAGATATAGAATTAGCCATTCTATAACTTACTAAAAATTAGATTAAAGGTGAACCACCTCTTAAATAAGAGTATTGCATATTGTATGTTGAATATAAGCCCAGGGGTGAACCTACAGAGGAAGACCCTGAAACTCCTGGGGGTGTATACGGGGATAAGTGGCTGATAAATAGTTTCTGTATATGGTTATGAATGATGTTTTATTCCAAAAGTTTAGTGGGGGCAATGATTTTGCAGTGGGACCCAGTAACTTTTAGCTATGCCACTGTGTAATTCCATTTCAATTATAATATTCCCCTAGTACTTCCCCTCTGTTCCCTTGCTACATTGACTAATTGTATAAATGTCCTTTATTTTTAGGATGGACACAAAAGTGAAGCTTTGTTTGCTGCTGGCATTTTTCAGTCACTGTGATTCTGCAGCTGCCCAGGACTCCATTGTTTCAGGTACCCAGAGGACTTGATGTCAGGAGCCCCCGCTATCCAGTTACTTCCGGGCAGTGCAAACCCTCTGCAGAGTGCTGGGCTCAGGTCTCATTCCTCTGAAAGACTTGGGAACAGCATCTGCTTGATCAGCCCCACGCTCACAAGCTCAAACTGGTCCGGAGGTGTCAGAGGCCAAAACTCTGGAACCTGAGAACCAATTGCATTTTGCGGGTCAGGTTTTTATATTGATCACTGGTGAATGGGCGGATGTTAGAGCTGGAATAGATATGAACAAAAGCAGCTGATATGTTTCTAGTCAGGGGAAATGTTTTCTCTGCTAAAAGTAAAACTATACCCCCCAAACAATGTAGGTCTCTATAAAAATATATTGAATCAAACCACTCATATGTAAAACCCTGCTTTGGATAAATAAACCATTTTCATAATATACTTTTTTAGTAGTATGTGCCATTGGGTAATCCTAAATAGAGAATTGCCATTCAAAAAACATAAGGGCCATCCCCTGGGATCCTCCAATTCCCGGTGCACACAAACAAACATGTTAGGTCAGGAGTGCTCATACTTCTAATGCGAGGTCTACTTTTAGAGATCATCTCCCATTATGAGCTTCATCCATCAAAGCTTTGTTAGCATTCGGAACCATGGAAAATATTACTTAAATATTGATTTATACCTTTGATATCAAAGATTTATGAGAAAATTAATATTTAACAAACTATTTCTAATGTAACCTTATAATAAATATCTGAATGAAAAGAAAGCAATAGGAGGGTGATTCAGACAAGCTGTTTGTTGGCAGTGTCTTGAGATCTACTGATCTCCAGCTAAATGTCTACTGGTAGATCCAGATCTACTTTTTGGGCACCCCTGTGTTAGGTCACACCAGCCAATTAACAGACATTTCTGTCTTTTGCTTCCACATTTCTTCCTGTTACGGTTAGGGAGTTATCTACTAAATTCTGAATGCCAAAATCATGAAAAATTCTATTTTTTCTAAATTTATTAAACCCCGAGGATGTAAAAGTCTGAATCTGAAAATCTGAAACGCTATTGCTCATTTACTAATGGTACAGGGGCAAGTTCAAGTGCTAATTGCACCCCTTAGGTGCCATAAGTGGAGAATTTGATTGTACCATTGTAGGTCATTGGATGCGTTTGGGTCTAATGCCAGAGTCAATCAAGGTGCAAGACACAGAACACAGCACTGTGAGGCACATCAGAACTCTGCACTCAATACCTGCCATAAATAGGTCTCCCAGACAGTAGAGTAACTACTATGAGGGCAGGGGTGCAACACCAACCCAGGGGTGTACCAGAGGATTCACACTTACTGCTCACCTTCCTTCTTGCTCTGTATGCGGTACCGTTGAATCATGCATTGCACCTTGCCCCACCAAAACCCATTGGTTTACTAGAACCAGAACAGATGATGAGCTGAATGCAATCATGATCTCCAGACTGTGCTTATTGTTCACACATTTTTGGTTATGACTATTATACCTCCATACAAATACACATATGGAGCAGTTAGAGACCATCACCTTTATAACCAGCTATTATCTTTAATATTTTGTGTCCCACTTTATATTATACCTTAATTTCGGGGAGTAGAGCGTGGTATTTATTTGTTTTTCTACTTTACAGATTTGCCTCCAGCTCTGCTTAAAGGACTGGTCAGTATCATTAAAATATTCTCAGACATGAATAAATGAATGGCGGTGCTTTTGCTTATGTGATGTATCCTGTTTTTTATATTCCAGAAGGAAATAATATCTGGCAATTATTTAAAAGGTAAAGTGCATTACGCATAAAGCAGCTTGTTTTCCTTTTGTAGACTGTACAGAATACATGCAGATATATAGACAGAGAAAAGGCATATGCTACTTTTTTGTCTTGTCTGCAGTGGGCCCCACTGCAGAATCATTTCTGGGCATCCCTAAACTACATAGGATATGTTTCATACACATATTGAAACTGCTTATCAGTCAGTGTCCCACTGTCGTCCCCCCCCACCACCACCATTTAAATCCCCTACCGCACTGCAAATACACAGTTTAGAAAAAGGTGCCCACATAATGGAAAAATATAAGATCACATATATGGCAAATTTACTAAAGGGCGAAGTAACTAATGCTGGCGAAAAATCACCAGCGTGACGTAATTTCAGAACTTCACCAATTTACTAACTGTCGCTGGCGTAACTTCGCTATCGAAGGAGATAGATTCTAGCGGTACTTCACTCTCTAATGCCTGCCGATTTTGCACTCTGGCGAATTAACGTAACTACACAAATTTACGAAAATGCGGATTTTACTGAACGTTAGCGTCTTTTCTTTTTTCAGGGTGATAGGCTGAAAAAGAGCAAACATTTTTTTGGGGGTAACTGGCTTCCCCCTTACATTTCCTAACATATGGCACATAAACTATACACTGGGCTCATGTATAGAGCAATATAACAACTTTATTTTATTAAGGTTTCCCCGGCTTGTGTAGTGTAATGCATTTGCTGCAACAGAAACGTCCATTGAACTTTAACTTCGTGCCGTGTGCAAATTAGGCAACGCTAGCGCAACTTAGATTCGCTTGGCGCAGTAACGCTAGCGCAACTTCACCAGCGTTCGGCGCCCTGGACGCAACTTCGGATTTTAGTGAATTAGCGTTGTCCTGGCGAATCTATGCCTGGGAAGTGTTGTGCTGTGAGTGAAGCCGTCGCTGGCGAATTTTTGGGGGTTAGTGAATTTGCCCCATAGTGTTGCCACCTTTTCTGAAAAAAAATGCCGGCCTTCCTATATATTAAGCTTTTTTCCCTATTAATAACATTGGTAAATTTGCACTGTGCAGTAACTCATAACAACCAATAAATGATTAGCTTTTTCTCAGCCAGTTGCAGGCTTAAAACTGAAAGCAAACATCTAATTGGTGGCAGTGGGTTACTGCCCAGGTGCAACTTTGCACCACTGACATCAAAAACAGAAGGAGAAATTTGATCTGATACTTGAATAAGAACTTCCTTGCCTAATACCTTAACTATCATTCTGCCCACACCCCATCCCTCTTAAATACTGTTGGTTCATTTAATATGTCTAACATTGCTTATTATATTCTTTTTATAGGGCTACTGGACATATTGCAATTTCAAAGGTAATGTTTTTTTCTTCATGTTTTTTTTTCTTCGCAATTTCTTCACAATTTGAGCATGTTTTTCCCAAGCATGATAAATGTACTTGTGCTTGCTTCTGAAGAACATGAAATTCATTAAATGATAACTGAACCGTATTGGTGTACGGTATATTCCTTACTATTATTGAATCTACCCAATGTATTAATGCTGGTGTGAGTTCTGGTCTGTACCAGAGGACATTATTTCCACCAATAACAAGGGTCATTTTTACAAAAGCAGCCACCAGTGTAGACTTAAAATTCTATTGGAATTATAATAGAATACTTGCAATCTGTCGTCTTCAAAATACTATTATGTGCCTTTGACTGTGACTTTTCTTCAGTAAGCTGGTCATTTTTCTGTTGGCAAAATCGCTCCACAATGTTATTATACACAGAAACCAAAGCTACAGGACCGTCCTTGTAATTCTTCTTATTGTCATTGTGTTTGTAGTTTCTACAGTAATGTCTGGACACCAGATCTAATTCTGGGAATAATGAAATACCTGTCTGGCCAAAATGATCTTTCCATAGTTAATCTGCAGGTAAGGTGAGGGGACTGAGAGCAGGACGTGGGTGAGTCTAACCATGTTTAAATAGTTGGCTTTTGAGTAAAATAAACTTGGTACAAATGAAAACATTGTGGTGCATAGAGGTGCAGAAAAGAAAAGGTATAGAAGATAATTTACCCTTTAAAGGACCAACATTAAAATAGGATGTTTTAATATATAAGATTTCACAGTTAAACATTCTTCCTCATCAGATACCAAGTTTCATTCCTCTGAGGCAAGAGTTACCACTGGACATATCTTTACCTGGGCAATAATCTATAAATGTTTGCTTTGTTTGTTTTGCTTGCTGCTAGCCTAACAAGACTAATCTCTGATTAGTTTGGCTTCTATAGGTTGCTGATATCTATAGGTTACTGCTCAGGTGGAAATGTGCACAGTGTTAGTAAATTATCCCATTTGCTTATTACAGGGATGGGATCCATTATCCAGAAATCCGTTATCCAGAAAGCTCTAAAATACGGAAAAGGCTGTCTCCCATAGATGCCATTTTAATCAAATAATCCTAATTTTTAAAAATGATTTCCTTTTTCTCTGTAATAATGAAACCGTACCTTCTACTTGATCCAAACTGAGATATAATTAATCCTTATTGGAAGCAAAACCATCCTATTAAGTTTAATGAATATTATTAACATGTACAGTGTTTATAGAGCGCCAACATACTTCGCAGCGCTGATATTTACATGATTTTCTAGTAGACTCAATGTATGAAAATCACAGAAATATATGTTAACTGGAAAAACCCAGGGGGAAAATTTACTTAAGGGCGAAGTGGCTAACGCTAGCGAAAATTCGTCTGCGTTATGTCATTTTGCCACTTCACCGATTGACTAACCGGTGCTGGTGTAAATTCGCTAGCGAAGTGGACCTACTCTAGCGCTACTTTGCACCCTTACGTCAGATGAAGTTGTGCTCTGGCAAAGGGACGTAACTATGCTAATTCACTATATTGCGGATTTTCGTGAACGTTACCTCTTGCGCCAGACTTTACTTCACCACCTCAGACCAGGTGAAGTGCAATAGAGTAGATAGGACTTGGTCTTTTACTTTTTTAAGGGTGATAGGCTGAAAAAGATCGTAAATTTTTTTGGGGGCACCCTCCTTCCCCCCTTCATTTCCTAATATATGGCACCTAAACTATACAGTGGGCACATGTGTAGGGCAAAATAACTCTATTTTATTTTATGAAGCTTTCCCAGGCTTGTGTAGTGTAATGTATTTGCTGCTACATATTCGTCCATTGTACTTTAACTTGGTGCCGTATGCAAAATTTGCAATCGCTATCGTAACTTTCGAACCGCTGATCGTAAAATCGCTAGAGCAGCTTCGCAAAAGATCAGTAACTTGTGCGCAACGTTGAATCTTCGTGAATTTGCACAGCCCTGGCGAATCAACTTCGAAGGAAAGTAAATTTGCCCCCAGGTCCTGAGCATTCTGGATAACAGGTCCCATGCCTGTACCAGTCCTTACTTCTAAACAAATCACATACATATTTTGATGCAAAGGGAAACCTGCTGAAAGGTAAACATGGGGGTTATTTATTAAAGTCCGAACTAATTTTTATAACCGGAGGATGTAAAAAGTCAGAATCTGAAAATCCGGCATCTCAGACCTGCTGAGGTTGCATATAAGTCAATGGGGGAAGTCCCAAAGATATCTTGATCTGTGCTGGTTTTGTGCAATAATCCAAAGATTTCATGCAGAAAATCCGAAAAAAATTGTACAATCTGAAATTTTTCACAAATCTTTTGTGTTTTTTCCACTCAGGAAATTTTTGGCAAAATGTATTGATAACTAAGGGGAAAAAACCTGTGCGGATTTGTTCAGAGTAGTTTTCAGAAAATAATGAGATAAATTTGATAAATGGGCCTCTAAATAGTAATATGAAAATTATTATTTTCCGATAAGCAATTAGCTTTGATTAATCTACAAGTTGTGAAATAAAAGTAAAGAACTAATTGATTTCTATTGGTACTGTAAGTACACTGGTGCAATTCGGTATTTCTGTTAGTAAAAACACCCCATTTCTATGATCGAAGGATGCAAAGAATTAGTCCTCTACATTTCTGTAACAGCTTCTTTTGTGGCTGCCAGTTCCTGTTCCTGTATTCTTGCTCAGTTATTGGCAATGTGATCTGTGTGAAGCATTCAGTAGTTGTAAATAAGGCATAAATCACACCTACCTTATTTTCATTTCATTCATTATCACCAAACAAGATTTGCTGAGCTTCTTCTGTTGCCAATAGCCAGCGTAATTCCTATGATCTCTCTGCTTGGTTCTAATTGTGAAGTCTAATGAAATTTCCTACTAATCATTGACAGTACTCATCAGTCTCAGAGATCATGATAATCCAGATGTAGCTGGGTCAGGATCCTATAACATGTATGTTATGTATCTGCTTTGTTTGTATCTGCTTTGTCTCAAAAGGGCTCAGTAATAAACTATCTTGAGAATGTTTCTGAAGACCCCAGGCTTCTGCTAAAGGAATTACGGCGTCTTGATTCCCAGCAGTTTCAGCTCTTGATGAAATATTTACTTGGTGCAAAAAACGACAATTTTGTAAGTAAATAATGAACTATGTTATCACAATGCTTATTATAGCTCTGTAGTTAATAAATTAGCAAAAAGGTAAGTGTCAGACATTGCACTTTCTCTGTTGATGTAAAAAAAAAATCCCACTGTCTTTGCCCTGAGATGAATGGGATTCCACTGTTAGTGCTTTAATACTTTAGCCTTTTAGAGCCATAAGCCACTCTGCATGCAGTGTTGGACTGGAGTACCCGGGGTAGAATCCTTCATGGGTCCATTTTTTGGAACCCGTGCCCGGCCTGTACCTGCAATCCGCAACCCAGACCCGCAAGTACCTTATCCACAACCCGGACCTGCGACCCGCTGACCATCAAGAATTGGGAAGTGCTGTCATTGTAAATCGGAAGTGACATCATCGGAAGTAGGCGTGATCAGGGGAAAAAACTTAAAATAGGAAGTGCTGTCATTGTAAACCGGAAGTGACATCATCGGAAGTAGACTTGATCAGAAAAAAAGAAGTAAAAATCGATACTGAGAAGACCAGCGGTCCGACCCGCAAACCTGCAGAACGCTGACCCGTGTCTATACCCTTACTTGGAACTTCTACCCGCAAACCGCAGGGTACCGCAGGTTTTTGCAGGTACCCGACCCACTGCAGGACTCTAACCCGAGGTTCACCAATTACATGAGTCAAGGGCTCATCACCCAACCACCGCCATACTGAAATCCCCAACCCCTTTTCACCCCACTGCTCTGCAACACACAGCTACTTACATTCCAACAACAGGCTGGAGAAAATTTAATGATAATAATATTAAATCAGAATTAAAGATGGCCATGCATTTGGAATACACAGCTGCCCCAACATAACTGGTGGAGCCCTGCATGTGTGAACTGACAGATGCTGCATCTGTATTGTAAAGACAAGGGGAAAGGCAGTGGATTACATGTATACACTGGTAGAGAAAATGCACCATGTGACACCATAAAAGCAAACATTGTGAAAGAAATAAATCCTTTTCCTATAAGCATCTCACAGGCCTCTGTAATTGCTTTTGTATGGTAGCTCTCCATATGTATGTGTTCAATGATTGTTTTGCTGTACTACTGTTTACTTTATTTATGGCAGCTGTTGATTAATTGTCTACCAAGCGCCCATTCAGATGTTTAACTGCATTGCTTTTGATGAAATCCGCATACTGTAGACATAAAATAATGAAACTCTTATATATTCATATTTAATTATGTTATATAAAAAAAAACCCTTGTCACCCTCCTCCCCTGGTTATTGCACAGTGCACTTTTCATGTAATATGCTTATATACCTGGGACAGCTTTTGAGATTAAGAAACCTCTTATGATTGTTATAGGACATGGCTAATATTGTTATTGATGTTGAAACGATCCGGGAGAGAATATTCCAGTGTCCAGGAGGAAACAGAACCTTGTTTCTTGTCACCCTTGAAAAATGTCTTCCAGTCCTGAACTCAGTAGAATGTGTGGATCTTGTGAGTCAAGTCCTACGACTGTATGGACCAATTTATCTACAAAAAGAGGTGATAGAAAGCCTTCCATCCGAATTACCAGAGGACCTGTTTAGAAACATGTAAGACTCCTAAATTTACTACAAAATGTAACTTTTCATCCTTACAATTTTGCTGTAGCCTTGATGTTTTCAGAGAGGAGCATGCAGAAAACATTTATTATATCCGCTTAATTAACGGAAGCTAATTTGTACAGAAAATTAGGAGATGCTTTTAAAAATTCATAAAGCAAAAAGTTTATACAGTATATACTAAGTGAGTAACATTTAGGGGCAGATTTATCAAGGGTCGAATTTCGAGTTTATGGGAGTTTACAAACTCGAAATTCGAAAAAAAAAATTCACAAATTCGGGTCAATAGGATCGACTGCAATTTTTTTTCAAATGTTCACCCAATGACTCCAAATTGATTGTAGGAGGTCCCCCATAGGCTAAAACACCAATTCGGCAGGTTTTAGATGGCAAATAGTTGAATTCGAATTTTTAAAGGGACACTACGGGACACATTTACTAAGCATGAGTGAAGGATTCGAAGAAAAAAAACTTCGAATTTCAAAGTTTTTTGTTTGGGTACTTCGACCATCGAATAGGCTACTTCGACCATCGAATAGGCTACTTCGACCTTCATCTTTGAATCGAACGATTCAAACTAAAAATCGTTTGACTATTCGACCATTCGATAGTCGAAGTACTGTCTCTTTGAAAAAAACTTCGACTACCTACTTCAAACCTACCGAGCATCAATGTTAGCCTATGGGGACCTTCCCCATAAGCTTTCTATGCTTTTTTTGATCAAAGGAAAATCCTTCGATTGATGGATTAAAATCATTCCAATCGTTCGATTTGAAGGATTTAATCGTTTGATCAAACAATTTTTCCTTTGTTCGTTCGATTGATGTATTTGCAGTAAATCCTTCGACTTCGATATTCGAAGTTGAAGGATTTTACTTCGATGGTCGAATATCGAGGGTTAATTAACCCTCGAAATTCGACCCTTAGTAAACGGGCCTTCCCATGATAAATTTCAACATTTGAATTTTTTTTAAACTCGATTTGGAATTTGGACTATTCCCTAGTCGATTTATACTAAAATAAACTCAAAAGTAGAATTTGAAAATTAAAATTTTCAATTTGATCCTTGATAAATCTGCCCCTTAGGGTGAGTTATAATATAATAATTAACAAAGGAGTATTTGAGGTATATTGATGTATTTTTGTTTTTTAAAGAAATTGTTTTTGTTATTTTCTCATATAGATGCTTGGAAAGGCTCTGGTGAGCACACAATGAATTGTATGACTGTAAGGGGGTTATTTACTAAAATCCAACTTTATCTTTATTTTTTTATTAAACAAAGCTTGTCCAAAATCCCATTCACAATTTTACCTTATTCATCAATAAAATAACTTGAAAAAGTTGGGTGGGGAAAAAACTCGAGAAAATCTAGTGTAAACTTTAATTCCGAATTGCTTGGGTTATCGTTTGAAAACCCCACATTTTTTGGATTATGGGCTAAACCCAGCGCAGACCATAATATCTTCAAATTGGGATGGGGATATCTGCCATTGACTTATACACGACCTAGACAGGGTTGAGATGCCGGGTTTTTGGATTTGGGCTTTTTGCAGCATCGTGGTATAATAAGTCTTGAAAAATTCAAGCTTTTTTTTTTTCTACCAAAAATTTGAGTTTTTGGCCCAAAAAGCTTGACCAGAAAAAAGAGGTTTAGTAAATAACCCCCTTAGATTTTTCTTGATCAATCTGCACAGTGTGGTTATATACCATTAGATTGAAAACAAGACACCAAACTGAATATGATGGTAGTAGCAGAATTGGGGCACTTGGAAATTTTCTATAAAATGGTTGTGATGTTTGTCCATCTGCTATTAATTGTTGCGTGTTCATTTGTATTTTCTAGCGCTACCATGATGAAAGGCATCCTCCCTAGTGATGGGCGAATTTGCACCGTTTCGCTTCGCCGAAAAATTTGCGAATTTCGTGCGAAAGGTCAAAAAATTTGCGAATTTCGCGCGAAAGGTCGAAAATTTCCGCGAATTTTCGCGGGCGTTTCGCAAATTTTTTCGATGGCGGTGAATCGCGCAAATTCGCCGCGAATAAATTCGCCCATCACTAATCCTCCCTAACAAGCTTAGGTGGTCATTAAAACAGAATGACAGTAGGAATCATTTACGACCGCAACTGCAGTGGGCTAAAAGCAATTTTAAGCACAATTTAATTTTGTTTTATCCACAATGCAGAGTTTTCCCATGATTTCATAGTTGCAGTTGCAATGGGCTGATGCATCTGATACAATTGTGGCCGATGTGTCAAAATCGACACAGCTGCAGTTTGATGCAAATCAGACGCTGTTGTTTGATGCAAATCAGACGTCATGGCATTCACTGTGAGAGGGACGTATGCACCCTATTATTTCAGCATAACTGCACAGGTCATTGTGGGTACCCCGGACCTACCATTTGGTTTGGAGGCAGTGGTAGCTCCAGGGTGGCTTGCGTCAGTAGGTGCCACTGGATGAAATTTAGCTCGGGACCTGGGGTTTTCTGGATAAGGAGTATTTCTGTAATTTGGATCTCCATGCCTTAAGACTACTAAAAAATACTTTAAACATTAAGGGGGTTATTTATCAAAGGTCAAGTTTGTGAGATTTGTGAGGTTTTTTTTTAACTATGTCGAATAAACTCAACTCGAATGTTTGCTTATTTATGAAAAAACTCAAATGTAAAACACTTGAATGAATACAATCTGGAGGAAAACTTTGAATACTGGAACTGATTAAATTATCAGCTCGAAATGATAAGTTTTCCAGTGGAAACCACCAAAAAAAAACAAAAATCATGAAGGCTAAAAACATCTTCAAATGGTTCAAGGGACCTCTGCCATTGACTTCTACATGACCTCGACAGGCTATAGTGTCCCTTTAATAAGGCAAAATTCATGGAAAGAGGTTACAGAAAAGGTGTCAAATCAACTCTCTGTTCATGTGGATTTCTGCAGGTTATGTGTATGTAGAATGTATTTTCTTTGCATGGTGCCCTGGTAATAAGGGACATTCACTTTCTATATGCAGGTCATCTGTACTTAGGGACCTATATGATAAAATATCAGCCAGCACAAGGAGAGCTGTGTATGAATGGATGACTCTTATTCTCCAGAAAACCCATATGGCAAATGGTGAGTGCATTTCACTGCTACAGTAAGTTGTTTTGTATTTAAAGCATGAAAAAGACCATTGATGTTGTGCAATCATCAAGGTACAGTTAGACAAGGAGTAAGTAAAAAGATAGCCTGTGAATGAGCAGTAGGATTCAGCACACAAAGTTATGTATGACAAGCCTCTGAATTGGAAATGGTCACCGCTGAATGATCACTGTGGGTATTGGGACACGAAGAAGGAACACAGAGGAGCCCATAGAACTAATCTACTCATCACCTTCTCTTCGTAATAAAGTAACAGAACAAAGCACTCATACATCATAAGGACCTGTGGGACCACATTCCTGCACTGGCACGAATTCAGATTAATCATTAAAACACGGGCAATTTTTATCACCTACTAAGTAAGCCATGAATGTTTTGTGTGGGAGGGGGATCACAAAAGCAAGATAAAAAATGTGCCTCAAATAGAAACACTGACTCTGTTGTTTCATTTGAACAACCGTTACGTTTTTAGAATGCAACAGATGGATATGAGTCAACCTATAGTGCTCTCTGGCTATTACTGGACTACAACTACAGGTTTACGGTTGTTCACAGCTCTAGAATCATGTTTGGATGGTATCAAGAGTTTGCAGTCTGTGCACTAATGATTTCAATCCAGAATTTGTACCGCCTGCTTCTCCCGCCTATACAAATATAGATTTTTTTCACATTGACAGCAAATGTAATTCTTATCAACCCTCCAATGTACATTAGTTACAATTCCCTGGTGCTTTTGCAGTTGTTTGTAATTGTAATTACTACTAAAAGGAGTATTTATCAAACTTACTGTTCCTTGACTTGCTGATTCAGATGAACATGTTGAAAAATGAAAAATACAAAAATGAAGCATACCCTACCTATTATTTGCTTAGTCCCGGTGGTGCTGCTTCTAAGCACGTGGCATGTCAAAAATCAACCGAGAGCTCGCCAACAATTGCAGTAGAGTATATTTCTGTCAGCTTTAGAGCATCATTTTGGAAGGGAGTAAGCCACCCTAAATTTGGTGTCTTATCCTTGAAAACTATGGACATGTCACAGAATATACATATTGTCTGTTAAACGCTTTAGACTAGTGCTTATTGGGCTTATCAACTCTATCCCTCTTTGAACCCTAACATTTGGCAAGGACCTTCCTTAGCTAAAAACAACATTGCAAACATATGAGAAAATTGTTAAAAAGAAATCATTCAAAGAATAATAATATTAGAAGTGTTCATTCTAGAGCTTTCTCTAATTGACCTCTCCTAGCTTCTAGGATGGTCAATTACAGCAAATCGACATAAATGTGTCCCTAATGGGAGCTCTGCTAAGGCTTTGAGCTCCCATTGAGTTCCAATGATTTGAACAACTGCTTTACACCAACAAGATTACCATGCCCTGTGTTTATTGCTAGTAAATATGCTTAGGTTTCTCTTTTCTCACTTTTGGAACTACTGCTCAACATCTATGTTTGACCATCTCAAAGGAATGGAATCAGCTTCCTCCATATCTTCTCATATGCATTGCAAAGCTTCATTTCGAAAACCATTACCCAAATCAATATCTTTACTATTCAGTTCTTGTATTTATTTTTAAAGATGGAACATATGTACCAAATGAATGTATGAGAAAACACATGAGAGTATACGGATTGGGTATTTTGTTTAAAAAAAAATTCTACATACTATTTTGTAAATCTGGGTAATACTCTTCCAAATAATGTCTGCTTTCTGATATTCCTTATGTTGAAGACCAAAGTTCTATGTCTTTGTTTTTGATAAACTATACATTTTAGATCCCATTAATGATATATTGGCACTTTTGATTCCTGTTCATAAATGAATTAACATTTTCCTAATCAATGTCCCAATGTACTCCTATGTAGACATCAATGGCTCCATGTCATGGGTCACAGCAGATAACCTTTGGATTCTCGGCAGATACATGGTTCATCTCCCAATTGAAGAAATTCAAAAAATTCATGTCAATGAAGTAAGTTGAAATAAAAATGTATTTGGATTTGTGAAGTCACAAACTGATTACAGGAATCTATCTCACTAATAAATAATAAACAGATCCAGCTGTGTTACAGCAATAGAATTTTCTCGTAATACCTTTTACCTTGTAGGTGCCAGAAGGAACCCAATGAAAGAGTGTCAACCCCTAGTTAAGCTTAATAACATTGGGAAAGCATTGTAATAGTTGGGTGGAATTAGTCTTTTGCTAAACATATGGCCAGAGATTTGGAAAGAGTCAGAGATTTCATAGAACAGATCTGAGCAAGGTAGAAGCACGTTTATTTGGATAATATTACATTTTTGAAACATTTGATTTCTTATAGATTCGGATGTTTATTAGTTATGATAATGCCACCAAGCAGCTGGACACTGTGTACGATATTACACCAGACCTTGCCAAAGCTTTTTTGGAGCTAATAAATGCCTCTGGATTTGATACGCGGAACATTTCTACTATATACAGGCAAGAACTTTCTAATTGAACTTTTCCATCAGAATTCCCAGTGCTGTCAGAAGTACCAAACAGCTTCAAAGCAGGGTTTTAATTGATCTATTGTTTTATTTTTGTTATTCATTTAGTTAGTTCTATTATTATATTGTCGTATTACTACTATAAATTATTATTATATTATAAATTCTAAACACTATGGAGATTTGGCATAAAATACAAAACCATACATAAAATAATAAATCTAAACAAACTTAGAAGTGGTGCATCCTGCAGAAAGCCCAACGTGCCAGATTATGAATAAATGGTGCCAAGAGCTCCAAAGTAGAAGGGTAGATAAAGAGACTTCAATAAAGAAAATATAAGTAATAAAAACAATGTAAACTACAAGTACAGGTATGGAATCTGTCATCTGGAAACCCATTATCCGGAAAGATCCAAATTACGGAAAGGCCGTCTTTCATAGCCTCCATTTCAATCAAATAATCCAAATTTTTAAACATTATTTCCTTTTTCTCTGTAATAATAAAACAGTACCTTGCACTTGATCCAAACTAAGATATAATTAATCCTTATTGGAAGCAAACCCAGCCTATTGGGTTTATTTAATATTTATAAGATTTTACTTAAGGTATGAAAATTCAAATTACTGAAATACCGTTAACCGGAAAACCCCATGTCCTGAGTATTCTGGATAACAGGTCTCATACATATAGTTATCTCTGATAAGGAGGTGTTTTTAAGTTTGGGATTAGATTAAATATTTTGGGGGGGGTGGATTTTGCTGATTTTTTTTAGTGTCCCCTTGACGTAGGAAACCCCTTGGAATTTAATGGGTATAGGACTGATTTTCTTCTGAATTTCAGACTGGGACTACTTGTTTGTTTTTATGATAATGGTCAAGATCTTGATTCAGCTGTGGCAAAAGCATTACTGCACCAGATGATTAAATGCAACCAACTGAGAGGTTTTCACTCAGATGTGCAAAAGGTGAGTCTTCTTAATACGTTGGAGGACCTAGTCATTACCCTGTGACATTATGGGGGTTATTTATCAAGGGTGGATGGAGATGAAGCTATAATTTTAATTTTTCTACCAATAAATATATTTTTAACTGAGTATCTCTGGTCTTGTTGATCCGTTTGAGTGCCGGTCAGCCCTGCATCTTTATCTTCTTCATTTATTTATCAAGGTCCAAATATCCGAAACTCAAATAATTCGTAGTTTTCGGAGCTACAAATTTTTTGAGATTTATTAAAGTCCGATGGTATAAAAACTCAGAATCCGAAACCCCGGCATCTAAAAGCTCTCAAGGCCCTGTATAAGTCAATGGGGAAGGTCCCAGTGTCTGCGCTGATGTCCGTACCGATATACGATTTATAAAAAAAAATCTGAAAACTCTGAACAATTCTGAGTTTTCGGAGAAACTCCGCAGTTTTCCTGACCCTATTTTTGCGCTTTTTTGTTCATAAATAAGGTCCATTTGGGAATTCAGCGTTGCTCGAAGTTTGATATTATTCGGACCTTGATAAATAACCCCTAGAATGTGAGATATCAGTCTGTTTAAAGCAAATATGTCAAACTAGTGACTTTTTAAAATATTTTGGACCACCTGTTCGAACTGAGAAATTAGAAATACTGCAGGTAGATATTTTATGATTAAGTTATCCCATCAAAATCTACCACCTCAGGTGCACTGCCATGGTGCTTTTAGAGTGCCACCAATAATGCAACTTAAGTGCATGACAATAAAGGAAAAAATTTGGCTTTCAGATAAATCATAAACAATGCTACTCTAGAGCAGGGATCCCCAACCTTTAGAACCCCGTGAGCCACATACAGAAGTAAGAGGAGTTGGGGAGCAACACATGCATGAAAAATGTTCCTGGGGTGCCAAATAAGGGCTGTGATTGGCCATTTAGTAACCCCTATGTATATAAGCACCTGCTTTGAGGCCACTGGGAGCAACATCCAAGGGGTTGGAGAGCAACATGTTGCTCGCGAGCTACTGGTTGGGGATCACTGCTCTAGAGGGTCACTCACTCAATAGATATTCTACACATGTTTTGTGGAACCATTGTCCATCAAGTATTAATACAGATATAATATTTCAACTTTCCACAGTTGAAATCTCAATTTCTGCAAATAGCCACATTGAATCAGACATTGAATGAAAGCCTTGGCTCCCTCTCGGACGCTGTGGTTGGACTAACCCTTTCCCAGCTGGAGTCACTTTCCTCAGAAGCTGTGCAAGGGGCTATCCTAACGCTTCAGCAGGTCTCAGGATGGACAAAAAGCCAGATCATGATACTGGCTGGAAAGTATCTCCATTCAGAAAAGGTAAGGCAGATATAAGAGGAACAGTGTCATTTATTTAACTTTTGTGGTAAAAATCTAGCAAATTCAACAATCTTTTTTTTTTGCACCTTAACAATTTATTCCAGCAAGGAAAAACTGAATCTTTAATCCTCACTTGAAATTTCTAACAGGAATTAATGAGCCAGAAAAGTGGTGAAACTAGATATTACTGGGCCCCACAGCAAATTATTTTTCAGGCCCCCAAAATGTTAAGAGATTGACCTGTTTTACCAATATTGGTTAATGGGGAAACAACTGCCAGAAAATCCCTCTGATTCCCTAGTTAAATATTATTTAAATATAAAAATATTAAATATAAGAACATTTTTTTACTATGTTTTGAAAATTAGTGAAATAGAAATGAACTCAGTTTTGATGTTTGATGAAGAGGACCAATGGTGCAACTAGATATTACTGGGCCCTGAAGCAAATTATTTTTCAGGCCCCCAAAATGTCTAGAAGTTGATGTGGTTTATCAATTTTTATTGAAATTCAATATGAATTAGGGCCTCATGGGGTTCCCTACTACTCCTGGGCTCCCTGCAGCCGCAGGGTCTGCTTCCTCTGTAGTTACGCTCCCCGAATAGGACCTTGTTTACTATATTACCTTAATTAAAAAAACATCAAAGACAAAGCAATGCTGTCAACAAGCAAAGTAATAATATCTAACATTGTTTATTACCTTAGTTATAAAAAAAACTTATATATCAGCCATTCATAGTTCCAAGAATATCAAATGAATGTTTTACACAAATCTTACTCTAAATGACCTTCAAGCTGGTCTTCCAATCTAGAAAAGCAAATCAACAGTAATAGCATGTGTAATAGCATGTGTTGGAGACATCCAAAGAGGGAAACCATTGAATGCATTGATTACTAAACACCCTTTATGTATTTGGAAAAGGTGTTAACATTTTCCAATATCAGCCAGTTGGGAGAACTAGTTTCAGGAATCGGTGCACAATCTTTCTATGACATGAACTCACGGGACCTGTTAACTGCTCTGAAAGTCGGACTTACCCAACATGCATCAGGCCTATCACCAGCACAGCAAGAAGCAATTCTAAGTAAGGTAAATATGATAAACTGTATAATACATGTGCTGTTTTTTTTTGAAGCTAAAGGGGTAGTTTACTTAAATTCAAGTAACTTTTAGTACGGTGTAAAAATCAATATTCGGAGACAATCTGCACTTGGTCTTAATTTTTTTATTTTTTATGGTTTTTAAATTATTTACCTTTGTGTTAGCAGCTCTCCAGATTGGTATTTCAGCAGCTATCTGGTTGCTACAGTCCAAATTACCCTAGCAACCAGGCAGTGTTTGAACGAGAAATGGGAACATGAATAGGAGAGGGCCTCCATGGAAAGATGGTGATAAAATGAACAACAATGATAAACATATAGCTTTAGAGAGCAATAGTTTTTGGCTGCCAAGGTCAGTGAGCCCCCCCCTCCATTTGAAAACTGGAAAAAGGCAAAAGAGAAAGGCAAATAGTGCAAATGACAATCTGAAATGAACACGCACTCCTGGAGCCAACCAGACATGATAAAACTTGACTTTATCGTGTTTTTAGTAGCTAAAACAATAGGTCCTAAAGCGTTTTGTATCTAGCGATACCCATGATTATGTATCTCTATATACGTAATAATTGTTTTAGCTACTTGGAATAAAATAAAGTTTTATCTTGACCAGTTGGCTTCTGGAGTGCGTGTTCACTTCAGATTGTTATTGATATTTCTCCCTAAGCTACGGGTTCGGAGCGCTGCACTCGAGCCACCAGACGCTATCGGTGAGTGTGGTACATTTATTGCCTAATACTTACACACATTGTCGACGTGTGGAGGTCGAGCCTGGACACTACAGACCTGGGGTTTTTACACCCAGGTCTACTTTCACTCTGGTGAGCCACACTTTGAATAACCTTAATTTTCACTGCTGGTATTGAGCCGCAATTTTCCATTTTTTATGTGCAAATAATGCAAACACTATAAAAAAAAACAATTAAAAGCAGTTGCAAATTTGCTGAGAATAGTGCATTCTATAACATACTAAAAAAATCACCCCTTTAAAGACGAACTATACCCTCATTTAGAGTCTACATTCAATTTATTTAATATATTTTATGTTTTTTCAGAACTACAGTACAGGTATGGGATCTGTTATCCGGAAACCCGTTATCCAGAAAGCTCTGCATAACGAAAAGGCCGTCTTCCATAGACTCCATTTTAGCTAAATATTCCAAATGTTTTAAATGATTTTCTTTTTTTCTGTAATAATAAAACAGTACCTTGTACTTGAGCCCAACTAAGATATAATTAATCCTTATAATAAATCCTATTGGGCGTATGTAATGTTTAAATAGTTTTCTGGTAGACTTAAGGTATTAAGGTATTTTACGGAAAGATCCATTATCCGGAAAACACCAGGTCCCAAGCATTCTGGATAACAGGTCCCATGTCTGTATTCTGTATCAAATTCATCTCCTAAAAGAAGCAATCTCCACTAAGCTGTCAATACGCACTAGGGATGCACCTAATCATCTATTTTGGATTCGGCTGTACCCCCGAATCCTTTGCGAAAGATTCGGCCAAATACCGAACCCAATCCGAACCCTAATTTGCATATGCAAATTAGGGGTCGGAAGGGGAAAACATTTTGACTTCCTTGTTTTGTGACAAAAAGTCACACGATTTCCCTCCCCACCCCTAATTTGCGATTTGGATTCGGTTCAGCCGGGCAGAAGGATTCGGCCGAATCTGAATCCTGCTGAAAAAGGCAGAATCCTGAACCGAATCCTGGATTCGATGCATCCCTAATATGAACCCTTGGGCCTTGCACATGGGGTGTAGTCTACGGTGGAAGAGAAGCACCATATGGCCTGTATTTTAGTTAAGTAGGTTGTTCTCCTTTAGATAAACTTTTAGTATGACATAGAGAGTGATAATCTGACACAATTTATAAATTTTTTACTATTTGTGGAGTTATTTAGCTTAGAGTCAGAAGAAAGCAAATAATTAAAAAACTATAAAAAAATAAATAATGAAAACTAAATGAAAAGTTGCTTAGACCTATCCATTCTATAACATACTAAAAGTTAACTGAAATGTGAACTACCCCTTTATATGTCACTAATGGTAACATTTGGGCAGATAAACCGCCAGGAGAGAATACTTCCCGTGTGCCTTAGGGTAGTGATAAATGCTAATTTCAGATAAACATTGTCCTCTTAGGTGAAGATTATCAGAAGACCTGAAAATCCAGAATTTGCAATCAGTGCAGCAATTTGCATTTATTAAAGGTGTCTCTGATTTTAACTGCTGTGGTTTGGTTCTGCGATAATCAAAGCACCCATGTGTGCTGACAAATGCTTTCCAGTCATGTGAATAGGGAACATGCTGTGTGTGGCAGATGCATCTTTCAGATGGTGGGTATCACTAGGGAACCTGTAAGTCAGTGGTTGTGGAGGGACCATTTCCTATTCAGATGAATATAAACTCACTATAGTTCTTGACAGGACTTTGGAGACCCTAAAAAAATGTATGTGCTAATATACAAATAAATAGACAGAAATGAAACTTGTTATGAAAGTATCCATTTAATTGAGGCTTGGATTCTAGTTAAAGCTTTTAGCTAAGCTGAAATAACCCCGCTTTTATCCTTCTCCATGCGCAGTACCTGCTATTTTTATTCAAGAACAATAGTGTGGCAGTAATTTCATGCGTTGCACTGACACCCGTCAGATGTCACCACCGAGTTCTATTTTTCTTCTAATTAGGTGCTGTCCTCTGGAGGTTTTCAGGCAGTCGCATCAGACATGAATGGAGTCTTCTTTAAAGAAGTGTCTCTCTCACATCTATTAGCACAAGGAGAGATGGATGTGACAGTTGTGAAGGATAAAGAGATGAGGAAAAGCCAGGTAATTATGTGTTTAAACCAGATGCCCTTGAGCAAAAAAAGATTCACTCCTGCTGGAATTAGACTGTGCAACTGGCAAGCCATGTATCCTGGTGCTTCAGATGAAATGTCTCATGCAGAGAGAGAGCTGTGAACATGTGGAATTCTCTCGCTGAATCAGTGGTACAGGCTGATACATTAGATAGATTTAAGAAGGGGTTGGATGGCTTTTTAGCAAGTGAGAGAATACAGGGTTATAAAAGATAGCTCATAGTACAAGTTGATCCAGGGACTAGTCCGATTGCCATTTTGGAGTCAGGAAGGAATTTTTTCCCCCTCTGAAGCAAATTGGAGAGGCTTCAAATGTTTTTGTTTTTTTTTGCCTTCCCCTGGATCAACTGGCAGTTAGGCAGGTTAAAATAGAGTTCATGGACGTGTGTCTTTTTTCAACCTAACTTACTAAGTCACTATATTGTTCATTGTTCCCTTCGCCTGAGATGTATAAGAATGTTGAGACAGCTGTAAATTACAAACTACAGTGAACAGATGGGAGAAATGTAGATTTCCCCAGCAGAACTTTCTCCACAAACATCAATATTTCATTGTAGTTTGTGACTCAAACAGGGGATCCTTCTGGAGTAAAAATCATGAAGGACAATGGAAAGCCTTTTATTGATATAATCCCAAACAATAATTTCACTCTCCTCCCATTACTTTTTTCTAAGCTCACATTTTCAAGTACAGTGCAATATTATAGTCAGCCTACCTAGAGCTGGCACCAGGTGACGGCCATGTCCATCGACGTGACCAATGCCGGCCAAACTAGATGATCATTGGTTCATGTGTGAGCCTGGTACCATTGAGCACTTCTCAGAAAACCTTGTAAATGAGAGTTTTCATATACTTCTACTTCTATGCATTCTGTCCTTTCAATACAAATGCATAGCTTAAAGGGATCCTGTTATCGGAAAACATGTTTTTTTTTTCAAAACA
Source organism: Xenopus laevis (assembly GCF_017654675.1). Lineage (NCBI taxonomy): Eukaryota > Metazoa > Chordata > Amphibia > Anura > Pipidae > Xenopus > Xenopus laevis. The sequence continues at coordinate 111,282,305 of NC_054387.1, read as the reverse complement.
ACAGTTAATAGTGCTACTCCAGCAGAATTCTGCACTGAAATCCATTTCTCAAAAGAGCAAACAGATTTTTTTATATTCAATTTTGAAATCTGACATGGGGCTAGACATTTTGTCAATTTCCCAGCTGCCCCTGGTCATGTGACTTGTGCTTGCACTTTAGGAGAGACATGCTTTCTGGCAGGCTGCTGTTTTTCCTTCTCAATGTAACTGAATGTGTCTCAGTGGGACATGGGTTTTTACTATTGAGTGTTCTTCTTAGATCTACCAGGCAGCTGTTATCTTGTGTTAGGGAGCTGCTATCTGGTTACCTTCCCATTGTTCTTTTGTTTGGCAGCTGGGGGAGAAAAGGGAGGGGGTGATATCACACCAACTTGCAGTACAGCAGTAAAGAGTGAATGAAGTTTATCAGAGCACAAGTCACATGACTTGGGGCAGCTGGGAAATTGACAAAATGACTAGCCCCATGTCAGATTTCAAAATTGAATATAAAAAAATCTGTTTGCTCTTTTGAGAAATTGATTTCAGCGCAAAATTCTGCTGGAGCAGCACTATTAACTGATTCATTTTGAAAAAAATGTTTTTTCCCATGACAGTATCCCTTTAAGAAACTCCTTAATTATTCCTGATGATAGCAAGGACAATTATCAACATTATATTCAGTCCACCCTGAGCTGTCAACGGGTGATGGCCATGTCCACCAATGTGACCAGTGCTGCCAAACTAGATTGGCTGTTGGTCCATCTATTGGTTCTGCTATTTTAGCACCTATTTTAGCACCTATGGAAATCCTTTTTTTTAGCTTCTTCATATGCTTCTAAAATGCATGATGATAATATTGAAATTCATCTGAGAACTGAGGCCATAGTTTATGGGATTACCCAATGATTCATAATCACTACAATACTATTAGAGGGTTGATTATGACATAGATATAAAAAGATATGAGATCTATTATTCAGAATTCTTTGGACCTAAGATTACCGGATAGTTTTTTTTCCGCATAATTTGATAACAACACCTTAATTCTACTAAAAAAAAAAAAATAAGCATATAGACCAAATAGGATAATTTTGCCATCAATGTTCACTCTGTGTGGGATGACCTTCTCATGATTCCAAGCTTTCTGGATATTTGGTTTTCTGCATAAGAGATTGCATATTTTGAGTATATGCAAACTGGTCAACACATACAACAAGTTTTTTTTTCATAAATGTGGATGAATAATTTGATTCCCAGAATGTAATAGTGCCAAATAAAGCACTGTGCTTGAAATTCTGTTTCTAGGTCATGAAATATTTCAATTTACTAAATGGCCTCAGAGAAGCTCAAGCAGACATTACAATTACAGGGAATAAATCAGTCATTTCTTCTGATGAAATTGAGGTTTTCACTTTTAGAGCAATAAACAGGCCTTTTGAGTGGAATATGTGCTGACCCAGGGACAGCTTTGTCATTTACAGTGAAGGTCCCTTATTATTTTCTCATTTCTGTTCCAGCAATTTTGAAATATAATTTTCTCTTTTAGGCTCTGGTTGCTTATGAAAAGCTTTCTCATAAGATGCCACTGACAGATCTACTAAGGTAAAGTGGGAGTTGCTAGTTATCGATAGACTAGATAGATGCTTGACAGGAACAATGTGTTAATAATCCTTTCAGAAACAAATCTGAGATGGTACAATATCAGCATTCACCAAAGCTCAGTGAGATTCAACATTTTATTGTTTTATTGGAAATTCACTTTTTTGGCACTACGTTAAAGGGGTAGCTTACAATAAAATGAACATTTGGTATGATGTAGACCGTGATATTATGTTTTTTAAATTTTGTGTGGGCTTTAAATTAAATGACCTGTTATTCAGCGCCTCACCAATGTGGAATAACATCAGATTAGTGATGTGTGAGCCGGCTGAAAAACTTGTGGGACCCACAGGTCAGGTGGTTTCTGCCTGACTCCTGTACAATATTGCCAAGTTGCAGGCAGGTTCAGGTTGAGCTCTTCCTTCCACTCTCCCACGCTTTACTGTGCTGGCCTCAACCTCCGGTCGGTGATTTTTATAGACCTGCGTGCCTCGTCCCTTCCATGATGTCAGAGAAAGATGAGGCAGGTCTATAAATAAGGAGGTGTGTTGGTTAAGGTTCGGGGCAGGTGGTGATGGGGCAGGTTAGGGTTGGGTCGACCCACACATCACTACCTAGATGTCTGCTTATTAAGGTCCAATTTACCCTAGCAACCAGGCAGTGGTTGAATGACAGATTTCAGCAGTGATCCCCAACCAGTGGCTCATGAGCAACATGTTGCTCACCAACCTCTTGGATGTTGCTCCTAGTGGCCTCAAGGCAGGTGCTCATTCCTGGCTTGGAGGCAACTCTTGGTTGCATAAAAACAAGTTTTCTGACAAATAGAGACTCTAGTAGTCTGCCAGTCCACATGAGGCTGCCTTAGCCAATCAGAACCCTTATTTGGCAACCATAGGAACTTTTTGAATGCTTGTGTTACTCCCCAATACTTTTTAGATTTGCATGCAGCTCATGGGTACAAAAGGCTGGGGACCCCTGGATAAGTGGATGCAAAGGAGAGGTCCTGAACAGATAGATAAGTAATAAATAGTAACAATAAAAATATAGCCTCGCAGAGCAAATTTGTTTTGTTACTTCTACTCCAGTTGTTGGCCATTGACTTCCAACAACTAGAGGAGAAGAAGGGAAATATTTAAAAAAGAGGAAAGGTAAAATCACTGGGGTTGCCATATTGTTAACCACTGCTAGGTGATTCTAGTTGCATACCTGCTACCCCAGGCTGGCATTTTGTTCAGTGTCCCAGGCATCCCTGTGCAACCCTTGGTTAGTGCATGTGTGGTATAGACAACATTTGGGTTCAGTACTGTGCATTTGCCTAGCTTGAGAAGTTGTAGGAGATGCCTGGGACACAGGAACAAGACGGTGGTGTGGTGCTCCTTAAACAGTACATTGGGCCAGTGAAAGAGGAGCACAAGTCTGGGGTAGCTGATAATCAACTAGATATACTAAGAACTTTGCACCCCCCAGTGATTTTACCCTTCATTCTTTAAAAATAAAAAATGTCAGCCTGTATCCCTATCAACCCGATATCACCCACCTCAAGGAGAGAAACTTTTCAATGCGTTTATTTCACATATAAAGTGCTTCTGACCCTAACTTCTCTGGTTCTATAATGTATAAGTTTTGTTTTGTTTCCAGCAGTGAGTGTTCTTTTGTAATACCATCCTTTTCCAGTACAGGGCAGCTGGTGAAAGGACTCACTTGTGAGCATATTGACAGCATGGACAAGCCAAGTTTTCTGAACCATTACAAGCTCTTAGAGAACAGTCTCTCACTGCTTACTCCTTATCAGGTAATGTGTTCTCTTCTTACCATGGCTTGCAGTTTATGGATGTAACATTTACTTACTGCAGGGGGGCAGGCAGAAAAAAGTCTGATAATTATTATCTGTCAGTTTCTCCCATTGCTCCTAGACACTACTGCTGAAGTGTCAAGCAGAGATATGTCAGCACTTGTCAGCGGTTGTACAACTATCTGGCATATTCTGATTGGCTGTATCTTACATTCTTCCTAGGAGAGGCCAACATTATCGTCAAATTGATGAATTAGTCCTGGGGCTATCCGGTATATATCCGGAGCCTTCTTCATTGGTGACTAATTTGCAGCAATGTCAAAAATAGCATAATGGTTGCAGCTATGGACCAAGAATAATTCTAATAAAAATTTATTGTAGGCTTTTTCTGTGGACATTTGAGAATAAAAAAATATATTTTTCTTTCACATTGTAGACTTTAATAATTGAAAGAATAATACAAATAATATCCCTTGCAAGGATGGAAGGCATAGATTTTATTTGTGGGAAGGAACCAATGAGTATTTTCTAGATCGTGATACCCAACCATTGGCTTTTAAGCAACATGTTGCCCACCAACCCCTTGTATGTTGCTCCCAGTGGTCTCAAAGCTGGTGCTTATTTTTGGAGGCAAGTTTTGGTTGCATAAAAACCAGTTATACTGCCAAACAGAGCCTCCTTTATACTGCTTGTCCACATAGGGGCTACCAAATAGCCAATCACAGCCCTTATTTGACACCCCCCATTAACTTTTTTTGTGTAACTACCCAACTGTTTTTACAATGAATGTGGCTCACAGTAAAAAAAAGTTTGGGAACCTCTGTTCTAGATCAATATTACTCAGTGTTCAGTCCCTTCCCCGTTCCACAAGAAACAGAACAGATCACATTTCTATCTTCAATTCATACATCTACTTGTGTATGCTGCTCCATGTCCATTTTGGAAGAAAGCAACATTTGCTTTTCATTAGTGTCTGCTATTAGTTATTAAGATCAATGGCTGCTTCTCTTATACGTCTATCCTAACAGAGGTGCAACAGGGGGGTAAAGATAAATTATAGGTGCTTCTGGGCGAGTAGGTCTGTAGGAAGCATACTTTACAACTGTGTTCCCCAAGCATGTGAGGTAAGGTAGTTGGTTTGGGAATCTATGGGCAGTGCTAAATATCCATTCTGCAGAATTAACTGCACAAATAATAAAAACAAAGACATCAACTCAAGGTCACGAGGATGTGCTTCCTTTTTAGATACACTGTTTGGCGTGGAAATATTGGAAGGTTTCAGAGGCAACCATCCCGGTTTTTCTTCTGGCTGTCCTTCCGTAAGTTGGTATCATGAATTTGTTCACATTAAAAGTGGTCATTGGAGGCCGCTACCCCAGTTGTGTTTATGCAGATTTTCACGTTGCACGTAAAACAACATTCATTAGAGGTACTTGCATCAAACTTAGCTCTTTGCATTTCCATATAGTTCAGCTTGGTGAAGCTCAGTCCCTTGCTGCTTCCCGTTATGAATCGAGTGCACCTATTGACCCAGAGGAACCCTGGTGTTACCACTCTAGGGCTATCTCAGTGCTGTGTATCAATAGACACATCAGTCATGTGACTTAAGAATCTGACACAGTGCCACTTTTATGTCAAACACTGGAAATGATGCTAACTGGACTCACATCCAAGTTACGTTAAAGTGCGAGAGCAATAGCATTCATTTTTACATGTTGGGTGCAATTGCATCAGACACAACACCTCTTGCGACTGCAACCACAGTCTAGGAAAAAAAGCTGCATTTTGGATTTAAAGGATGGCAGTTGTGTTCGACACAGCACTTTGTGGACTTAATGTCCCCAAAAACAGGGATAATTACAACGTACACTACACAGTCAGAAACATCTTTGCAAGACTAAGACTGTTCACATGCTCAGTGTGGTCTGGGCTGCTTAGGGATCGTCATAAACAAAGCTGCTTGAGTTCTGCATGGCTGGGAAGTAAGGTGGGGGCTCCCCCTGCTGTTCATAAGTATGATTGTTTCCCTGCTCAGCAGTTAGGGACCATCTGACAATTACTATCCGCATCAGTTAATGAAGGGAAAATTTCACTGCATACAGTCAGGTTTCTTATAAAAATGGTACACATTTTTTAATAAAGTATATTGGAGATAGGTTTCTTTTTCATTAAAGAAAGTAAAAATGGGATTTTATTTTTTCGCCTTTTACATGCCCTTTAAATAAAAAAAGGGATCATTTACAGAAGTGAAATGTAAAAGGGAAAGCAAGCTATGATGTGCATGCTATATAAGTATGCCAAATTAACATAGCATAATTCATATTTTCACATCTGTTAAACTTTCAGGTCAGAGCGCTTTGCATCGTATTCCATTCCTTGTGGGTCTCTTTTAATTAGTCTTGGAAAGGCTGAACTCAGTTATTTGGTGTTAAATGCAAGCAAAAAGGAAAGGATAATGAACAAAGTGGATCAGTGCTTGGTAAGTGTTTTATTCAGCAAATCCCTAGGGAGATCATACTCATGCATTTTTGAAAGTAAGTAATAAAGATCTAACGTGTCGCCCAGTCACGTTACTGATGTGATTTGTAATTTTTGGTTTGTTTTTGGATGGACTTACTTTAATAGAAAGAGTGAGTAAGTCTTCTTGACTTGTACTACTCTGCAAATGAGTCTCAGTCCTCCTGTACATTACTATTTTTCAGAATAGTTCCCTTGCCGATGCTTATCAGCTGGACATGATTGGAAACCTCATTTGTCACTTGTCCCCAAAGATAATCAAGAGTGGCATATCCACAGATGTCATTGCAGCGGCTATAAATCATCTGAAATCCTGTCGGAATCTCAGTCCAAGTCAAAACACAGAAATTAAATACCGACTTATAGAGCTTTATGGGTATGTGGTTACATTGAACTTTTTACCTTGGACACAAGCTCACTATCTATCTATCTATCTATCTATCTATCTATCTATCTATCTATCTATCTATCTATCATCTATCTATCTATCTTTTTAGCAATCATCTAATTATCTAATCTATCAGTCTATCATCTTTCTATCTGTCTATCATCTATGTATCCAAGTTGATGTCATACATGTACCCTGTGTATCACTTGTAGAATAAATATCATAATGAAACCAGACATCTGGTTACTTTGGGTCAGTTCTGTCTTTTTAGCAATCTATTTATCTAATCTATCATCTATCAATCTCATCTCTATCCTATCTAGTCTGCTAGCTAAAAAGCAATCCTTTGTTCACCTCCAAATTTGCCAAGCCAATACAATACAGTACACCACAATATTATACTATAATAAACAATTGTAAACAAGTAAACAGTTGCAACCCGTGCCAACATGTAGATCTTAAGAAGCATGGATATTCTGGATAACCTTGTCCCTAATTTAAGTGATTTACAACAATTACAAGTAATTTACTACATGCAAGGAGGCTACATGTTTTTACACTTGGACCCTGTCCTGCACACAGAGACCTGGCCCCACCCTCCTCGATTAAAGCAGGGCCTCTGTATTCATGAGGTGTAGAGGGGCTGATCCCTGCACTTCTGGAACTTATGAGAGGTACTGACATGAATCTTAACTCTCAATTGCTTTTCGGGAGCTACTTGCAGGGAACCAACAAGAACATAACATTTGTAATCCATTAGTTTTAATATTATACCCCACATTCTGTTCATGGTGGTCCAAACCACCCCCCACAGGCCCATCAGTTTATGGCTTCTTAAAGCAGCCCCTCTGGCATTTACCAGAATCTATAGGCTGGGCCTGCTATTGACCCATGTCTTGGGATAAAATAATGGCATTTGTTATCAATATTGGATGCCAATTGTCAATGGCTTTTAAGGAGCTACAGCAGTGAATGGAGCACAAAATGAACTTTAGAATTTATTATTTTTAATTGTATACTCCACATTTCCTGTATTTACATACAGACACAGTTGATAACTTTCTGAAAATGGGATTGTGTGGTGAACACAGAAATATGTACAGAAATTGGCTGGCAACTCCAAGTCAACAGACTATTGGTCCATGTTTTGGGATAAAACCATGGCCTCTGTTATCAATATCTAATTGGGGCTTGTACATATATTGATCAGGAAGCCTGTCAGGGAAATATCACACTGGGCCATTGATTTGCTCCTCATCCAATGAGTCAATGACCCATCTCCAATATAATCCAATCACTGGAACAGTGTTAGATAGATTATACAGGCAATTTTACAGGTGTAAGTACTAACACAACCTATATACTGTCTTTCTATACTTTCTCGCTAAGTGCCTGACATATCATCTTAACCCAACTTCCACAACTTTAGTTTGATGTTTGTTTTGCACAGACATCCATCCAACTGGACTTCGGAAACTGTGCAGGATATGGCACCATTCTGGAATCTCCTTTCAAAGGATGAGTTCCTGGATATTCTTAAAAAGGTATTAATCTGAATTCTTGTGTAGGTGGCAGCAGGCCAAGTCTTATCATATCCATTAGTGATCAAACCTCTAAATTAGGTTCCTACTATAAATTATTGTGGCAACCTTTATAAAAACCCAGTCCTCTGTCCTTGGGTTTGAGTGAATTTTCAATTCAACTGTTATTAAAAAACAGTCTTTTTTCTGTGGAAACTTGCTGACGTTGATAGACTTTCAAGATCAGATGATGTTTATAGAGAGAGAGAGAGAGCGCTAAAATACTAATTGCTCCTATGTGATTTTTATTTGCATGACTACATCAGTGATATAGCAGATGGTATGGAAGGAAAAGCTTGGTTTTTTGCTGAATATACAAAGGCCTCCAAGTATATTTACAAATATAGTATAGCTTCCAGTTGTTTCCATAAGTATTACATGGTGGAGCTAATTTATCTCTGCCATGTGTGCAAGTGCTAATGGCAGTGCTTAAAGGTTCAAAACTGCATCCCTTAGGGCCCATGCATATAGCACCTCTGCCCAGACTAAAGTTCAATGCAAGGTGCAATGGGCAGCGTTTTTGGGTGCAACGGTGCATGTATCTATGATGCGCATTCCAGGGGACAGACCAGAGCCAGAATTAGGGGTAGGCAGAAGAGGCACATATCTAGGGCACAAAGGTGTGGGGGCACCAAGACCATATGCATGTACTTCTGCTGACTCTAACCTTTAATTTTTGATTAAAATTGTTTATTGTAGATTGTTTTTTTGGTTCTCGTGTAAACACAAAATGGTTGTTTCTACCCCATTATTTTATTGTACATTTTTTAACACAGGAATTGTTCAGGCTCAGCCAAGGGTAGCTAGACGGTAAATGCCATGACTCGGTCATTTCGGAAAATGCCACATTAATCTGATACGTGGCACGTGTGACCTTTTGTCTCTTTTTCATTTTCTGAAAAGTTCCAGAATACAGTATTGCAGATGGTATCGGAGCCGCCAGGAATTCCTCTCAGCGAGGGAATTTTATCAGTTGTATTTGATGCCGTTCGTTTACTCGGTGTAAATGTCTCAGTAGCCAATCACACTGCAGGTAAATGCTTTTATCCTAACTCATTGCCTCTCTCTCCCTGAATGTCATAGTGGCAACATTTCTTTAATTCTCTTGAATTGTCAAAAGCCCCATTGTTTGATTTGGCTCAGACAACTGCCTTTCAAATACCCAGCAGCCTCCCTTTTTAGATGGAAAAGTAAATTGTACTGAATTTATCTGCCTTTTATAATGATACAGACAAATGTGATATATTTTGAATTCAAATGTTTATTATCTATTATGAGTATAAATGTACTTTTATAGTTATTTTCAACTTAACAATGACTAATCAATGCAATTTAATTTTCAATGACATACGTCCTTTGTAGACATTGTAGTCTTTTTTTTTAGTTTTCTGGGTCATGTGCATACAGTGTCAAAACTTCATCTTGCACATTATGGGATCACATAGGATTAATGCTGGAAGGCCTTGCACCTACTGCTTGAAATTAAATTTTTCGTTCAGTCCCCCTCTTTGAGGTTCAAAATTTATTTAGGATCCCCTAAATGCATAAAAAAGTTACACAGCTATGAAGATATGGGGCTTATCAACCATGCAGCCGTTGACCCAAGAATATCTAATACAGTAAATTGATTTTCAGCCAAAATCTGGGGTGAACATATTGGTGGGGTGAACATATTGGTGGTGTGCACCATCTGATATCTGGGGTGATGTGCTGTGTAGAGTAACGTTTGTAGCTTGGAGTATTTTATGGCTCTTGCACCCTTTCCTAAATTTGTATAAAGGGAGTGCCCTCCATTAATTGCTGTTTTCTGTGAACATATTGGTCTTTCCAAATAGTCTGGGAATTATGCTTGAAAGGCTGATGTAATAATAGACATAAAGTTGTCATATACCTGTAATCTTGTAACAAGGTGGCTGAAGCTCTGACCAAATGTTGTACCACATAAGGGAGCTGGAAACCAAAAATCAGAAAGACCACTGTCCTTGGGTCACTTTCATTATGAGAAAATTAACTGGATGTCAGTGGCATTTCTTTGAAGTGCCAACCCCCCACAAAAAAATCTTTGGGGGTAGCGGCGGGTGCTCAGAGACCCCCTCCCACCAGCCTACTGTGTGCTACTCACAGCATAAATGTGAGCAGGCAGCAAAGAGTCGGGGAGTGGGAACCACCATGCATCCAGGTCCCATTGTACCCCAGGCCCTCTTGCAACCACAGGGTCTGCCGTATGGTAGTTATTCCACTACCAGATGTAATAGTTTTGGATTGAAACCATATTTTTGGTTGAGATTCAATTTGATGAGAAATACTTATTTCCTAGATTAATTCTGAATTTCATCATAGACTTGAGTTTTTAAGCGATTAAGGATGTGATTATTTTTTTTACTGAAATGTGGCCCAAACAATGAGAACATGTGAATACCTTAGTTGTCCATCCAAACTCTGCCTTGAATTAATGTCAAAGAACTCAGCTCTTCATAGCAGCTATGTTAATCACTATACCTCCTGACACGTTCACTCTAACATT